>NW_028188589.1:1603857-1931357 GCF_057382275.1 Copadichromis virginalis | reverse complement strand
CCACAATAAATAGCAACAGCATGCATGTGGTGTGTGTGTGGTTGTCTGCCTCTTATAACTCCAGTGATTTTCCTGTAGTTTGAAATCTTATGCGGTGTTGACACAATAATTTGTTGTAAACCAGGAAATTCCCAACTGTGGTAGAAAGCACAGCTTAGCCTTAGCAAATGTTCAAAGAAAAGTCGTCACTTCCTGATTTCTGCTTCACTGATAAATATTGTCACACTGGGGTTTTTGCAAATGATATCAGTGAGCACTGTGTGGCAGCTGGAGTCAGACAACTGAAGCTCCCACAATCAAGACCACAAACAGCTTTCAAAGGAGATTTGAAGCTTTTCTGGCAGCAAGCTTCATGATTTATGGGACTGGAACTGGAACAGAAACTACCTGATCACCAATGGTGAGCTGGCATGGAATTATTTTTATGACATTTTATCAAAGTTATAAATAAGCATGCCCATTAACACATAGTGAGTGAGCATGTTGTCTTCCCACGCAGTGAACAGCGGACGCTAATGTTTTTGTCACTTTTTACAGAGTCAAACTCAAAGTAAGGTCAGTGCTTCCACGCTTTAAACGCTGCACGCTCACACTCTCTCCACACTCGATAGATTATCCATTGTTCATCTGCACACAGCTGCGGTTTTAGTAACGCAGTAACGCAGCGTGCTTACGGGAAAGTAACAGTAATCTAATTACCTTTTTTGCAATAGTAATCCCTCACTTTACTCGTTTCTTGAAAAAAGTAATCGGATTACTGCCCATCTCTGGTTGGAGCTGTGCACTTGTGGGTTCCACCTTGTGTACACGTTTATCTTTGCTGTGTGTACTTGTACCTCTGAGTGGAAGCTGAACTCTTGAGTTCGAGTATCGAAGCATCAGCTGTGACGTTAAAGTCCAAACAGCTCGTTCATTTGACGTGCAAATGAACGAAGGTAACGCCGTTTTCATGTGGATGTGTCACTGAGACACTTTCCACATCCACAGCTCACAAAATGGGAAAACTATAGAAGTATAACAATGAAGAAGTTACTATGTTACGGGTCCCAAGGATGAAGACCTCGATGACAAATATGTTACCTGTAAAAGCAGGTGAAGAGCAGAGTAAGGAAGACACGATGCGTCTCTGCTTTCCTCCAGAACGTGTCTGAGTCTGATTTATTTCACACAAATAAATGCTATAAAACACTAAACATGAGCTTTCAATATACTGTTCAGCTGGTTCCTCATTCACATCAATGACATTTACTTATTTCACAACATCAGTGAAATATACTCTTTTTAACTGGTTCAGTTTCTCAAGTTCACACTTCTTTCCATAACAGCTACATCCTTTTATCATATCAATAAACACATCACATTGTCTTCTGCAGTGTCTTACTGGCTAAACAGTTCTATTCAATAACAGCATTGGTAAATACATTACATTTGTTCCCTCCAGTAATTTACTGGCAAAATCACTATTTAGTGCATCATGAAACACAGCTTGTTGAATCAACCCATGAATGCCTCTGTTAGCTACACAGAGTTGCTCAGAGTGCTTGTGTTACACTAGCTAATCTACTCAGTCACTTTAACAGAACTATTAACATTCACATCTCACAGAACTGATTTGATTGGAGCATTACAACACGTTTGCACAGAGCATAGGAGCGCACTGACTCTGCTTCACGAGCGCTCCACCTAACGAGCGGGCTCGCGGTGCGGTCGCGCGGGACACTCCTCTGGTTTTCTCCCGTGTTTACATATAAATAACTTTGGCGGACCGCCTTAACTCTCCCATTCACATTAACGTGGGTAACCATGGTGACAATAAACAACATTTTCGGTGCGAGCACCGTGTACCGACCTGTAAAAGCAGGTGAAGAGCAGAGTAAGGAAGACACGATGTGTCTCTGCTTTCCTCCAGAACGTGTCTGAGGAAGCAGCGGAAGGTGGGCTCCACTTACTGCTCCCCGAAACCCCGGAGCAAGCACCAAAGTTCCGCCCTCACTGCTTTCTAACATAAAATGAATCCCTGTTACATGGATTTTCTATCCTCTTAAAGAAACTGAAAATAAATACATATAGCAATGAAAAATGTCCCGTTACATGAGTGTTTTACACAAAATAATATTCATGTGGTCATTCCCTCACAGGAGTGCCACAACTACACTGCTGTTTTGACAGAGACACAGTGTGTTTATCTAACTTGGCTGAAGCCAAAGTTCTCCAGACAAATTCAGTCTGTTTCTGCCAAGTGTGAACTCACTGGATGAGCGCCAGATACACAGAATCAAAAAGGGATAAATTACTTTTCTTATGTCATGTTCCCGTCACAAACTGGCTCAAGGAGAGGGGAAGCAGGAGTCCACAGATGAAATGTTCCTATAAATAAAGTGGAATTTATTCAAACTTTACCAAAACTTCAACACATCAAATACAAGCAGTTCAGCAGGGAGTGGATGTGTGTTGCATGTGCCAGGTGGATGCAGAGAGAGGCCAGGGCCACGTTCAAACCTGAACACGCTGCACAGTGTTTTCTTCCATTTGTTAGGGATGAATGAAATGCTTCCTTGAAAGGATGTGTGCAGTCACCAGTGGGCGTGGAAGCATGTGCGCCCTCATTTGGTGGGTGTGCAAGAAAAGTCATCCTGTCACACAGCAATGCCTACATAAATCACACCACTCTGCTTAAAATAATAATGTTTAGTGAAGCAGGTGAAGCAAAGGGCTGCTTTTAATAGGCTGGGAGACCCAGGTGTGCTGCTTTAGCTGCTGAGCCTCTTATGACAGAACAGCGGAGAGTGGTAAGAAGGGAGGAGGGGGTCTGGCTGTGTTTGTGAACGATAGATGGTGTAACTCTGGGCATTTCTCTATCAAAGAGACGCTACGCTGTAAGGACATTGAGCTGCTAGCGGTTAGCATGAGACCGTACTATCTACCACGAGAGTTTACACACGTGATTATGATAGCTGTGTATGTCCCGCCCTCTGCTAACGCTGCAGCAGCCTGTGAGGTCCTGCACACTGTAACCAGCAGACTCCAAACACAGCACCCTCAGGCCCTTTTCCTGATCTCTGGGGACTTTAAAGATGATGTAACCATTTAATTATGGTTACATAATTAATTATGTAATTAATTATGCAAAATGCAAAACGCTCAGCTGTGTCTCCAATCAAAGCTCTGTAACTTCAGAGGTGATGTTCATATGTTGACTAATGGTTTTCTTTCATTTTTGATGTACTGCAGAATATTTGTATAAAATCCAGGCAAGGAAAATCTCCTTCATGTGTTTCTGTGTTTTGTCTTCAGCTACGTTGACACAAAGGCCTCTGCTGTGACGCTCACACCTTTGATAAAGTCTGGAGAGTGTCAGCTTCCTGTTTATAGATACAAAAATATGTAATGTTGTGAACTCTGGCCGCAGCGGCGCAAGAAAAAGGAGAATTACGGGAAGCACTCACAACAGGTAAAATCAAAATAACAAAGTAAAGTAGGATAAAATAAAAACCAACAAAAGAACAACACAATATACTTCCCCGTACTGTTACTGCTAACCTCTGTTAACCTAGTAACTCTTACCTTCTAACTGACAGCTGGTCAATAAACGAGCTCCATAAACGCTCCATATTCACCTTTACATGGAATATAAAGGGAAAAGAAGAAACACAGTGCTGTGTCAGCGTTAGACATATAGATATATCCTTGCTTTTAATACATTTGAAGGTGGGTGGGAGAGGTGCTTCTCCGCGTAGTCTACGGTCTCTTTGGGATCGGTAAAGCTTTTCCTCACATCACCATGGGTCACTAACAGCTTTGCAGGGTATAGCAGTCTGTACCTGACGCCGGTCATCCCACGTAGTCTTCCTCTCATATTTGCAAATGCGGCTCTGCGTTTCCAACAGAGGGAGGGAAATCTGGGAGGATGTTTATTTTAAAAACCCTTATACATCAGGTTCTTGTTCTCTGCAGCTTTCAGCAGAATTTCCTCACCAATGTGGTAGTAGTGCAATCTCAAGATGATGGGCCGAGGAAGATGACTTTGTTTGGGACGCTGGCGATTCGCTCTATGTGCTCGATCGATGAGTGGCTTCTCCTCGAGAGATAGCGCCTCCGCCAACAGGTGTGAACCAACTCAGTCATCTTGGGTCCCTCTGTGCCTTCTGGTATTCCTGCAGTTCTTAAATTATTCCTCCTGGAGTGCCTCAAGAGCTCCACATCTCTCATCTAACTTCTTTACCTCCGCAGACAAACGCTCCACAGTGGCCTGGAGAGTGGCGATGGTGTCAGAGTGGTTCGAGGCACAGTCCTGCAGTTCAGTCAAAGTGTTATCATGCCTGGCCACGTCGCTTTTTATGTCCGAAATTGAGGGCTGGATGCTCTGGTTCAAGGATGATATCTCGCCTCCTATGGTGGTAGAAATCTCTAATATGCAAGTGTCCAGTGCTAGTTAGTTAGTTCTAGTGGTTAGTGGGGCTTTATTTGATGATTCTAGTGTGTGTTACATTGTTGTCATATTGTTGGGTCGCAGAGCTGTACAGTGTTACAGTTTCTGTAGAGTCTGGTATAAGGAACTCAGATCCCTCTGTGAATAATGTTCACTGAAACTGATCTGTAGTTAATGAACTAGTCAGGATTTACACTAGAGAATGTTTCTGCCATTACATGGCCTGTATTTGTAGAGCGCTTTACTCGTCCCTGAGGACCCCAAAGTGCTTTTTTGCCCAAGGACACAACGACCGAGACTGTCCAAGCCGGGGCTCGAACCGGCAACCTTCCGATTACAAGACGAGCTGCCAACTCTTGAGCCACGATCGGCCCACATATTGTTGTCTTTTGTTGCAGACACCAAGTGTTGAGATCCTGTCTCAACCTCCTACATTCTTCCAGCAGGTTACACATTATTTTTTGTATTTGGAATCAAATATATGTGTCAGTTGGGCCTAGTGCAGGGGTCAGCAACCTTTAACACCCAAAGAGCCTTTTGGACCCGGTTTCCACGCAAAGGGTCAGGGTTCGGGAAAACACTGGGAGCCGCAAATACTTTGTGACATCTAAAATGAAGATAACACTGTGTATATTGTTTTTACCTTTATGCTTTGTGTGAACAACTACAGTGTGTTGCTAATGAAATCCATGAAGTGCTACAGAGAAAATTACATTTGATTTATGTAATGAACACATTTTGAGCTCTTAAAGAAATATAACAAAGGAAAGCTGAGCTACAATGATCCATGTAGCAAACACAAACTGTTATATCGCCTTTGGGCTTTTGGAGCCTTGACCTGACTTTTAAAAAAAGCGCGTTCATGCAAACATCGTCGGGTCTGCCGTGATATGTTTACAACGGGACTTCTGCTCCTGAACCTCTGCGCACAGCGTCTGCAGGTAAGGTAACTTTATTTATACCCAAAGGCAAGGTAAATTTGCTTTACAGACAAATGACAGCATTTGACATCCCTTTAAAAACACACATACCTAGTAAATATATAAAGCTCACTGTGACACATACTTTAATATTTCGAATCAAAAACAGTTCTTATTTAATTCAGTGACAGCAACGGGGACAAAGCTGTTTTTATAACGCTTTGTCCTGCATCTCGGAAATAGAAACCTCCGTCCTGAGGGAAGAAGCTGAAATTCACCCCTTAGAGGATGGGAACCATTTTTAAGGATTGATAAAGCCATCCTCTGTACCTGCTCAGAGTACAGGGAGGCTAAACAAGACTGTGGCTCACCTATCAGACGACTGGACCATCTCACTATCTGATTCAGAGAGTTTTTCTCTGTGACAGAGGTCTGACCGAACCATGCCACCAAACAAAAGGATAAAACAGACTCAATAAAAGAACGATAAAACAAAGTTAACATTTTTTGGTCAATGTGGAAATGAACAAGTTTCCTAAGGCAATAAAGGTGCTGGTGACCCTTTTTACAAACTGATTTGCAATTTTGATCAAAGTTCAGTTTTTCATTGATTATGGTCCCAAGATATTTATATGATTGTACTTGCTCTATTTTCTGACCTTTAATTAAAGTGACTCCGTGCCCATTTTGTTGTTTCCTAAAATCAACAACCATGTCTTTTGTTTTAGATATGTTCAGCTGGAGATAAGACTCCTCCCACCACTGAACAAAGTCATCAATGACTGGGCCGTGGTTAGTTTCACCCTCTTTCAGTAAGCTGACAATAACAGAGTCATCTGCATATTTAATAATGACCCTGTTTTCATGTCTGCCCTGACACATGTTTGTATAGAGAGTGAATAATAAGGGCGATAGGACGCAGCCTTGAGGAGAACCTGTGGAGGAGAACACTGGGTCAGACAGAACCCCATTTATTCTCACTCTTTGTGACCTGTCAGTTAGAAAATCTAAAATCCAGCCCAGCAGGTTTTTCCTGATTTCAAACTGTTCTAAAAGTCTTTTAATTAAAATATGGGGCTGTGTTGTATTAAAAGCCGAAGAAAAATCAATGAAAAGAAGTCTTGCAAAAGTCCCTTTACTCTGTACATGTTTAAGAATCAGATTTAGTAAAGTCAAACGTGCGTCCTCCACTCCTCTGTTGGGCCTGTATGCAAACTGCATTGGATCCAGCTGACCTTCAGTCTCTTCATAATCACATTTCTGATGATTTTTTCAAAGACTTTCATGACAACTGAAGTGAGGCAACAGGCCTGAAGTCGTTTAGATTTAGGGACAGGAACCACGACTGCTTCTTTGCAAAGAGAGGGCACATGTTGTGTTTGCAAGGATTTGTTAAAAATAACCTGAAATATAGGCCTGAGTTCATCAGCACAAGATTTAATTAGGCGGCCACTAATATTATCAGGACCTGGCTCTTGTTCACATTGACTGTATGAAAGGCCTTTTTAACATCGCTGAGTTCAATGATAAAGTGCTGAGTATCTCTCAGTTTCTGTTTCAGTTCCCAAATATCCTCGCTGAAATCAGAAGAACTAAAACGAGCATAAAACATGTTTAAAGCATTTGAAAATCTCTGTCTGAATTAAAACATCTAAAATGACCTGACTGCTGCTCTGGGGATTTTGAAACCCTGCTATGGTTTTCATACAAGTCCAGGCAGACCCAAAAGTTTTTGCAGCAAATTTGCTTTCAAGAAGGTTTTTGTCTGTTTTGCTTTCAAGATCTCGATTTTCATTTCCTTGGTAGCTGTCTGAAAATCGGTAACAGCCCCTCTTTAAAGGCCTGTCTCTTTTTCCTTAAACAGGATTTGACACTTTTAGTGACCCATGGCTTATTGTTAGCGTAAATTTTAACGCGCTTACGGGGTATAATCATGTCTTTACAAAATACTGCACAGGAGCTAGTAACATCCACCAAAGCGTCGAGATCATCTCCACAAGACTGAAGACGGGGCTGTACGAAGTCACTTTATCTCTACAGACTGTAAGCTGTCGTCTGTGAGGCGTGAGCGTGTTTGTTTGAACACAGTTCACGGTGGAGAACAGCTGCTGACATAATGTGGATCTGAAGATCCATAACTGGCCTACCTGGGGCTGAAAGTCTCCATAAATGCAGGCGTTTCGGCGGCTACACCGGCTTCCACGAGTGTGACGCTTATTTTGAGAAAATAATAGAATATAAATGTATTTTTATATTTCAATATCACAATAATCTTCCAATGTAGAACTACAAGTTAAAAAAGAAGTAACATAAATCAAATCCACTTCAGCTAAATACTTCTCATTTATTTCCATCTTACATGCTGTGACTGCAGCCATTCCCACATCTCTGTGAATGGGACTCATGGACATGGATCAGTGGTTGTTGATCAATGGTCCTGAGAATCTGCATAATTAAGATGAAGGAACGGAGCTCCCAGCCCATCGTTCCTGCAGCTGCTTTCAGTCTTTATGCAAATGTCCTGTTTGTAAGACTGAAACCTGCAGCTGAGACTGAAGACGTCACCTGATGATGACGACACGTTTCTCCCACAAAACGCTGCGTCCAGATGAACAGAAGCAACAGACTCACTTTCCTGGATGATTGAGATGCATCAAGACTTCATTGTGTGTTACTTCTCATTCAGCACAGACACATTATTCCTGTTAGGTCATGTCAGCTGTCACTCAGTACAAGCACAACTGTGAACAACACAAACTTCTCTTCAATGTGTCACAGAAACACTAAGTGTGAGAGCCTGTATGACACACAGGACAGACTGTAAGCTCTGCTGGCTGCACAGCACTTTGTAGCAGTTTTCCAACATGTCCTCCACCCGTGATGTCAGTGGTGGGACCCCAGTCACAGCACTCAGCACCACCTCCTTTAAATGGATTTTATAGCAGTTCCTCCCGTTACTCGGTGCAACGCTTCTTAAATGTGTTTTTGCAGGATAAAACACAGCAGGTGGTGTAGAGAGGACGTCAGCTGACGGAGCAGAGGGAGGCAGACTGTGGATAAATGACAGAGTGAGAGGAGAGCAACCATGACAGAAGCACAGGTGTGGCAGATAGAAGTGGCTTTATAGACACTTATTGTCAGTCCTCGTGCATGCTGTGGAAATAAGTGTCTGTGTCATGAGGTGACATGTGAGCTTATCTTTGGTCAATAAAGCTGAACGACCAGTTTTCACTTTGCTTGTTACGCTTGTTTAGTGACGTCTGGGTTTCTGTGGAGCCCGAATTTTGATGAGTTCTGGTGAAATCATCTGAGATCATCTGAGCATCGGTGAAGAGTCAGCAGAGAAAGTGTGGGACAGAAGTTTGCTTTGGACACATGGACTGAAATCAAAAAGTAACAAACAGGATTTCCAATGGACAGTATGGAGAAGTGAAAGTACACAAAGGCTGTGCTGGAACACGTGTGTTACACTTTTTGACAGCTGAGAACAAAACACAATATTTTGCATCATCTCTGCAGTGTCTCTTCTTTCCTCTGCTGTTGTGCTTTTAGCTCCAAACTGTTTCAAATGGTTTGTCAGCAAGCTGACCTCTGACCTCTGCAGTACTAACTCCTGACCCGTACAAAGAGCGGGCGTTTCTGACCTTTGACCTGCAGCTGTATGTCTCTCAGTCTCAGTTCTTCTCTCCGTCACTGATGGAGCAGGTGTAGTTGCTGCTGACAGTCAGTCGTTTGTTTTCTCAGAGTGAGGCTGAAGTCTGAACTGTTCAGAGCATCAGGTCTCATCAACGTGCGCTGCTGTAACGCCGCTTTGTCCTCTGAGATCACCAGGTATGAAACCTGAGTGCTGACAGAGCAGCATGTTCCCCCTCATTCACCTCCACCACCACAGCCAAGGCATGCTGGGAAACTGAGGACACACAGACGGAGAACTGAAGTGTCTGCTGTGTGTTCATCTCAGAGTCCTCACAGGTGACACATTAGCTCCAGAACACCAAGCCAGGTGTTTGAAGCCTGACAGGGATTCTTCCCATCCAGAGGGAGGATTTAGCTGCACAACAATGAACATTAGTGTGTAGTTTAGAAACACAGACTGTGCCTGCACTGCATCTAGTGAAGAAAAGTGTTACTGCCAGAGAACGAGGCTCCTTTAAAGCAGCTGATATTAAGGTTGAAAAATCAACAATAAGCTGATGTAATCAACGTTTCACAAAATGGTCAGCAGCTAAAATCTGGAGCCGTTCTTTGGTGGTAATTAACAGTTTGTTCTTGTTAGCTAATTATGTCATTAAAGGTAGCAGCAGAAGCCTTGTGTTGAAAGCCCATTCACTCACACATTCACACAGTATGTGTGTGTCTGTGTTACACTGTGGACATCCCTTCTGTTGGAGCGCCATCTTGTGGCAGGTTTAAGAAATGTTCTTCTTGTAAATCCAAACTGATGCACCTCCATAGCAGACTGTGGAGGCTTTCAGTGACATGAAGACTTGATTTATACTGTCATATTCTCCTGTTACACAAAGCACAGCACGCTGAACATGGATGAACTGAAACTCCCAGCATCTGACTGAGGAAAAGCACAAATCATTCTCACACTGACTCCTGCTTGATTTTAGATTTGCTTTCAAATCCTCACACTTTCATATGAAGCACTAAATGGGCTCCAGACTGTTTATCTCAGCTTCCTGTCAAACACACTGCTGCTCACACCGAGGCTCAGTTTACTCCTCCAGCCTGGCTTAACCTGCTGTCTGTTAAAAACAGTCCCACACTCCTCTGTTTAATCCTTCTGATCAGACTCTTTGATTTTGTATTGTTTTTACCTGAAGTTGTGTTTTTGACATGGTTCTGTCTGTGAAATAAAGCTCACACACACACTGCTACAGTCCTTCATACACTTAGAAACGAAGCTGCTCCTTTCCTCAGTGCTGACACATAAAGAAGAGTTGGTTTTATATCCAACACGTCTCTGTTCCAGAAAACAGCTTCAGCAGCCTCTGAGTCTGAACTTGGAGTTGGTTATAAGCCACAGGCCTGTGTGCACAGCAATGAGGAAATATAATGCAGTAAGTGAAACATGGATGTGTGGAACAGATTATCCCAAAGGTTGATTCTGTTCATCTGGACGTTCTCAGTGAAACATTTGGTCTCTCGGTCAGGTGACTCCTTTAGTCTCAGCTGACTGCAGCTTTCCAAACCTTTGTCACTGGATCACTCACTTCATCTCCAACGTGTCCCTGACACAGACAGCTGGAGCCGTTACAGCAAAATCATTGATCATCGTTTTTAGAACATTAGCTGGTGTTGGTGGGCAGGCTAGCAGTGCTAATTGTTAGCACTAGTTCTGCTGCTCTCCCTTTGTCTCTGTTATTGTTGGTCTTTAGTGAACAATAGAAAGTGTCTTCATGAGACTGTTGCCTAATGTTCAAATGTAGATAACACCACCTGCACCAACCTGTTACACAGCACAACCCTCTGGTGTAGCTTTGGCTGGAGCACATATTGGCAGCTCCAGTGACATCACCACTCCATGGTGACATCATCTCTACAGACTGTGGCTGTTACATATCCTCACCTGGTAATAATAAGACTGTCCTCAGCTGCACACAGCTCCAAGATGAACAAACTGAAGTAAATACAAATTAGAGTTACCATAGATTGAAATCTTGTAATCAGAGCTAATTCTTAGTGAAACTCTCACAACATCATATCATGATCCTGGGTTAGTGTCTCGGTCTCAGATCACAACATCAGCACAGGCTTGGCTTGGGTGAGGTATTGAGTGGTTCTTGTCCATGACAGCTGCAGGTACAGTGCCATCAGCCATGCTGCACCACATGTCTGCCCAGGAACATTAGTGTGGCTGAGTCTCATGTAAACATTGTGCTAAAGTGGTGGGAAAGTGGCTGCAAGCTGGCTGCACTGTGTCCAATACTCTCAGTATGATATCCACAAACCTCTGAGTGTCACAGAGTGGGCCTGTGCTCAGCTCACTGTGCCCCATTCAATTCTACTTGCATAGTTTTACAAGTAAAATTAAAAGTTGCTCAATGATAAGTTATTGTAGTAACAACTAAGTCCATGGTTATTATTTGTTAATAGTAGCTTAAAGCTTCTGCACCAATCATGGAGCAGCAGGTTTAGAGCATGTGGATCTACAAAAGTAAGTCCCAGTAAGATGGGCTGAGCCTTACATACTAGAAGAAACATGTCATTCCCAGCAGATGAAGCGCCCTTTAAAGCAGGATCTCACTTTAAACCTAAAGAACTTGCTATGAGCATGCAGTGCATTCATGGTTATTATTCATACGATTGTGGGGAGCTAATAAAGTGCAACTATCACATTACATTTTATTATTAAATTGTTGTTAACAATCCCTTCACTTCTGCTTATCTAATTCATGGTTGCAGGATGGCTGACAGCTTCCATTAGGCAGGAGGTAATGTCCATTCTGGCCACAGTGCAACCCACAATGTGTAACTGACACTATTATATTGCATTATGTCACATTGTTACATCTTTTTAATAAATGATGACAGTCAGCTGAATTTGCTGCCCCCTTGGTGGAGGACATCAGGATCAGCAGCTCCATCACAAACACCACAGAAGAAGAACAACACTGGATCAGATTATCTGGACGTGTTTGACAGGGACAGTGTTCATGTTCATGGACATCAGGACAAAAACAGACGATGGAAACCTGCCAGATTTGAGCTAAACTGCTCGTTTCCATGTGTAGTCCCTGGGAGGTCACATGACCAACAAAGACACACAAGCTGTGTCCCAAAACGTCGGCTGCATCCTCCGGAGGCCGCATTTGAAGGCCGATGACGTCACAGCCAGGCGACGAAGGCTGTCCCGATTCCTCGACTCCTTCAAATGCGTCCTTCATTCCCCCGAGTTTGAAGGATGGGTCGGGTGTGTCCTTCGTGGCCCACCATATCCCAGAATTCATAGCGCGGCCCAGCCAAATTTCAGCTGCCAACAATGGCGGCCGCTACTAAGTTTTAAAATTTAACGAGGGAGTACTACTTACTTACAATGAATTCCTTACACTATATAATTTTCCCGTCAGTGTTGGGGAATTCTCAGTGGTGCTTGGTGCCATACCCTCAGGGACTTTAATGTTATATAAAAACACTGACAGCTCAATATCTGCCTCAGTCACTCTCCCTGATCCAGCTGAGTCAGCAGTGGGAAAAATCTGCTTTTCACAGGAACTTGGTAACAGCAATAAGAGAATACGTAGTTTATTCCAAGAAGATATCATGTCTCTCCCATATATAGAATATCTTACTGGAACCGACATGTTCCAGATATCACCTGGAAGACAGTCTGGATGATCCCATAAATATCTAATTGTGAACAAGGTGAAGGAAATCTCATATAAAATTCTTCATAAATGTGACCCAGCCAGTCACTATATGGTAACATTTAAAAGAGACATAAATACTAATTGAACTTTCTGTGGGGATCATCCAGAAACTGTGGCACATCTCTTTTGGTTCCTCTACACAGAGATTCTGGAAGAATTTAGCAGTTTTGTTATTGTCCATATTTTAAGGGAGTTTTCTTTACGATGGAAAATGTTTTATTCTGTTTCTTTAAGTTCCCCAGGAAGAATGATAAATGTTTTTTATAAAATATTTGTTAATACTTTTAGCTATTTTATATCCATGAATGTAAGTTTATTAATAAAACACCATATTTCTGCCTTTTTATAAGGATATGAATTGTACATACAATCAATTTCAGACTCAACCAACAAAAAGCCTCTCAGAACAATATTTATATGTTGATTTTTTTCGCCTACTCATATCATCATTTTTTTACTCCTGGTTCTGTATGTTCATGTTCTGTTCTTTTGTAAACTTCATCTGTTTGTATGTTGTATACTCATTGTGTTTCAATAAAGTTCGATTTAAAAAAAGGTACGTTCTAAACGAAGCTTCAGACGTCACTGATCACGTGACTCTGGCCAAACGAATCAAGCCTCGACACGGTGCTTCTGAAGCAGCGCGTTGATCTTTCTGACACACGCACCGGAGCGTCAGCTTCAAGCGGACCATCACTACGTCTCACATCTAAAGGTGTCAAGGTAACTTTGAACTGAGTTCAGTCAATCTGGAGTTTTTCCAAGTTTTCTGTTGCTCTCTGTGAGAGAAGAGCGTTAAAGGCGGGGCTCTCCAGAGTCCAGCAAAACAGGAAACCACAGCTGGGTGTGTGTAAGTGTGCAAACCAATAGAATGCATCGTGGTGGGGGGGGCATCACGGGCAAGAAAAAAATAAAATAATCGGTCGTACCCATGCTTCCCCGACGTCATGCCAGCGCATATTGGGAAATTCGTAGGCACCGATCGGTTTTCTATCAGCCATTTGCTGGGAGTAAGGGCGCCCTCCGTTTGCGAGGTGCGCCTGCTGCTGGCGGCACAGGGAGGAGAGGGCGGGGCGGCGGGGAGTCTCTGGCTGGCTGGAGCGGCATCTAATAACCAACTCGCAAAACAAAATAAAAACAACAAACAGATATTATGATACAGACTTATAATCTGCACCCATGTTTTTTCTAAATTCTATAAAGTGAGCGCGAGAGCCCTCGGTGCGCCTGCGCGCTGCTGAAGTCAAAGTAAACTTTATTGTCATCTCCGCTACAGACAGTCCAGCATATAGAGAGACGAGACGACGAGGCTGCAGTTACAGCGGTGCAAGTAAACAAACAATAAATATAAGAAGAGTAAGAAAATAAATCTACACTTTAGGACTCGGGGTAAAGGATCAATAACAATTTAAATTTATAATTTACAGTTTGATGATTTAAAGTCTCACACAACCCGTCAAAAGGGGCGGGGCCGGCTGCTTCCAAGTAGAGCACATTTCATTTATAATGATGTAAATCCAAGCCCATCATGGATTCACGATCTGAATCCTGGGTTGTGTGAAATCCCAGAAATCAACCTTAGACAAAGTGAATCTGTGAACTAAGGTGTAGGTCTGTTAGGCAGGGCTGTGCAGAGAGGTTTAAAGGGGCGGGTGCTCAAAGTTAAAAAGGGGCACATTGAACCAGGCTGAATAACAACAACACACTTTCATCAAGAATCTAATATGGGCAACAAGACAAAGCAAACGTAGCCGATGCTTTACCTGATGGGTACAATGTTGCTGTTGAGGGGTTGCTGTGGATAGTGCTGGAGGGCAGGCAGGGCTGGACTGGGACAAAAAATCGGCCCGGGCATTTTGACTGGAGACCAACCCACCAAAAATGTGACGTCATTCATGGATAAAACCGCAAAGGATTCTGGGAACTTTTGGCAAGAGGTACTTGCAGGCTTTCAATTGAACTCAGTTACACAGCGATAAAAAGAAACACAAAAAATGGCAAGAAGCTGCTGTATTATTAACTGCAATAGCCGGTGTTGTGCCAAAAAGTGATTGTCTGCCAAAAACTGATTTCCGGTATTTGCAAAGAAACTGATTGCTCGTATTTAAATTGCTATAAATAACTTGTTGGGCTATAATATGTGAAACATATGTCAAATGCATCCCTCATGGATGACACAAAGTCATACTGAGCTACAAACAACATTAGTGTAACAAGGTAGAAGCCGCAATCAGTCTGTGGCAGTGACTTTTATATAACCTTTATTTCTGCCGTAAAAAAAATCTAATTAACATTAAAAATGTATTTTGTAAGAAGTAGTTGGACAGCAGAAATGGCTGAAATATTACAATTATTTTTCCACTACTAATTAATTACCGTTGAGCTCAAAGGTTATATTAATACACGGTTAACGAATGTGTATTTATGACGACGATTTGTGAGACGAACAAAGGTAAACTTACCTTTGTTCGTACGATGGTCTTTCGGTGCATTTCAAGGTCCTCTACCCATCCGTCGGTAAACTGTACCTGGGCTTGTTGCAGTGACCTGAAGTTACTAAACTTCATGAGTGTATGCACTCACTCCAAGAACCGTATAATTATAAATCTGAGCGTGGTGAAAGTTGGGCAGCACGCTAACGTCTTTTGTCCCTCTGTGTGCTCGTAAGGGTCCGACCCTTTCACTCCTTTGATTTTTCCTCGTATCTTTTCTTTGTCTTTTCATCGAGTCTGTCTTTGTACGGACCGGCATTGTTCTCCGTCGTTTTGTACATACCTTTTTTGTGCGGCAAAGAAAAGACAAGAAGGTATTGGAACCGGAGAATGAACGTTTTGCGGTGCTGCAATTGCAAATGCTTGTATTTGATGCGGTACTTGGATTGTTTTGCCAGGAGTTCCCGGCATGCAATGCATTCCCAATGCACATGGCCTTGTCTAGATTCAGATGCTCTAAAACTCCGGAAAGCAAGTTTACAAAGTACTGCCCCGTGGATGCTTCGCACCTCACTATGGAGACAAGCCTCTCCTGCACAGACTCAGTAACATACCTGATGATTACTGAACACTGATCATAACCTGTGATGTCTTGGGTTGTGTCTAGCTGAACAGAAAACATCCCAGCTTTCTGGACATCACTGGCGATGCTCTCTTGAAGGAGATGGCCAAGTGCATCAATCACTGAGTTGACAGTTGTTTTGGAGAGTAGGGTGATGAGAGATCCTCTACCTCTTGATCCACTGGTCTGATGCAACTTCTTGCTTTTTTCAATGCAGTCATTCAAATGTTCTCCAAGGCACATATCATACTTGCCTAATAACACAATCAGTTCCAGAAAGTTACCATGATCGATGGTGTTATCACCTAAAGTGTATGCAGCCTCATTCTCCACATGCCTATAGCTGAGTCCCCTCTTCCCAAGTACTTTGATCACATCCACTATACGCTCTAAAACTTGCCGTCTCTTTTTCACTTGTGCTCTGTGAGCTGACAACTGACTGCCAGCAAACAAGCTCCTGATGTTGCCTTTTGAGCACCTTAAGAAAAAAGCTTCAGCACAGGTCTGGTGTGTATTGCTCTTTTCATGCTCCTCTGTGCGCAGATGTATATGTCGCCAGTCACTCATGCCTGTTATAAATGTGCTGGTGTCAGTCAGCCTTGCAAATGCCAGACACACAAAGCAGAACAATAAATGGCGTTCTTTGCAATAAGTAAGCCACTTCCTGTTGGTGCCATCTTTACAGCTGAACACCCTCATCACAACTGCACTGCTACTGTTCTGCTGTGGGTGGTAATCTAAGAAGGCCTGTAATATGGCAGGTTCAGGGCGAGCAAAGTCATCGATGCCCTGGCTCTCTCTCTCCTGCTCTTCCATCTCTCTCCCCTGCTCTTCCATCTCTCTCCCCTGCTCTTCCATCTCTCTCCCCTGCCCTTCCATCTCTCTCTCTTGCTCTTCCATCTCTCTCCCCTGCTCTTCCATCTCTCTCTCTTGCTCTTCCATCTCTCTCTCCTGCTCTTCCATCTCTCTCTCTTGCTCTTCCATCTCTCTCCCCTGCTCTTCCATCTCTCTCTCTTGCTCTTCCATCTCTCTCTCCTGCTCTTCCATCTCTCTCTCTTGCTCTTCCATCTCTCTCTCCTGCTCTTCCATCTCTCTCTCCTGCTCTTCCATCTCTCTCTCTTGCTCTTCCATCTCTCTCTCTTACTCTTCCATCTCTCTCTCTTACTCTTCCATCTCTCTCTCTTACTCTTCCATCTCTCTTGCTCCATCTCTCTCTCTTGCTCTTCCAGCTCTCTCTCTTGCTCTTCCAGCTCTCTCTCTTGCTCTTCCAGCTCTCTCTCTTGCCTCCCCTTTCCTTCATCCACCTGCTGGCCTCCACCACTTGCTGATCTTGCTAAATCTATGGAAGCTATGCCATAGCTACCACCAAACAATTCAGTAATTTTCACACATTTGGCAGCGTCTGCCTGAAGGGCTTGTTTCTTTTTGGCCCTAATTTTTTCGGCACCTCCTTTCCTTTTTTTGTTCTCCATTTTCTTTAGTTCGTCTATAAGATTGCTAAACAAGGGGGAGGGTGCATCCGACCTCCTCGGCTGTAATTGGTCCAGCCCAGAGTCGATCATGACCAATTGGCCAATCCAACACCTTTCATTGTTTATACCCTTCCCCAAAAAAAACCAAAAAATCGCCAGCGGCCCACCGGGCAAATGCCCGGTATGCCCGATGGCCAGTCCAGCTATGAGGGAAGGGCTGTGTTGGTCTGAGACTGTAGACAGTAAAAAGTCCACAGGAGAGATGGTAGCTGATTAAACAAGTGTCATGAGATAATAACAAAGTGCAAAGATTGGTGACAGCGCTTGGAACCATAAGGCAACAAAAAACTGTGAGAAATAATTTAGGCTCTGCCTGTGAATCACTCTTTGCTTCTCTTCTTCCTTCCATCCCATCATTTCATATATCACTCTGCACTTGCTATGTGAGAACAAGGCACAACTTGCTATTGCAATAAACTATAATCTAATTATCCACACCTAACAACTCTTGCACTTAATCTATAATAAAATGATGACAGAAAAATGTTATAGCCCTGCCTTTAGTAGCCTCACACAGCTCCTGCTGTTTCCTCCTCATGTCCTTACCAGCCATGTCTGCACAATGTTATATCATGAGTAATATTTTTTTTAAAAATCCATCTAAATAAAACACACACATGCACGCACACACAGTGACATTTTAGACCTTCTTCAGAATACTGTATATACTATGGGCATCATGGTGCTGATCCAGAATCCTTACATTATTATTTATTACTAGAGCTACAATAATAAAGCAAAGAGGAGGGGGAAGTAATAAATATGAAATAATGTATTTATGATGATTCCATTTGTTTCACTATCCACTCTGTGCAGAGGCAAAGCTTATTACATTTTTAAACTGTAGAGATACAATCATTTTACTGCTGTAACATCCAACTTTTGTCTTATTTAAAATATAAATCTAATATAATCTGCTTCTTAATGTATGTTCTTTAAAATACAGCGTGTGTTTTTAATATATTATAATTATAATAATGCATAATTATGTGGACATGCATATTAGATCGTTTTTTAGTGAAATATAATCCCTCCAGAAAGGCAGGAAAAGCCCGGAAACTTACTTTAAAACTAAATATGTTCCCTAAAACGGTGACAGAGCTACAGACCCATGACAGCCTTACACAGGTAGCCAGCAGCTGTGACCAGCACTACCTGTGCAGTTAATAAAAGGACAGGTAATGTTTGTCGCGCTGTTGCACACACAGCACGCTCGTTTGTTTCAGTTCGTCAGTAGCAACAAGACAGCTTACCAACGTGTACGTAATAAGCTGATACTCCTGTGTGCTACACACTACAGTGTGCGCTGTACACCTACTTACTGGTTTTGTCGCATCAGTCTGTGTCTCTGAGTTAACTTGTGTTTCTCCTACAGCTCCGGACCGCTAAAAATGCGCGTGCTCTTTGTGAGCTCGTTCCCGGCTCGTAACCAGCGCGTTCTGCCGATCATTGGTTAAATGTGATCATGTGACTGATGGAAGCCAGATCCTTTTATTTAGCAAAATGTGATTAATAGTTAAATATTATTGTTGAGGGGCACAGACAGGACTCCGCACGCACACACACATTAAAAAAAATAAAATAATAATTTTTTAAAAAAAAGTTGCCTCAACAAAAGGGCACCTTGGGCACCCATCAGGAAAGGGGCGGGTGCTCAAGCCCCTCTAGCCCCCCCCCTCTGCACGTGCCTGCTGTTAGGTTAATTGTGCTGATCCTCGGGTTGGGGGATTTGTGTTTGTACTGGAGCGCAAAATTCAAACCAATGGAAGATGGACAACAAAAGTTCAAAGCCATCAGGTGCTCAGGTTAGAAAAAAGAGAAAAGATGCAGGTAAGCAGACGTGTGATTGGATAATGGCAGGTCATCCTGAACCAATCAGACTAAACTCCAAACAATACATTATGTTACAGATTTTAATATTAATTAGTCATTGTTACTTGTTGATTTGTCCTTTTCTCATTGTGTGACGAATTATGACGACTGTTTGGTAGCTGTTATTGTCTCTCTCTCTCTCTTCATGTGTGTTTCTCTGGTGAAACAACAGTTTTGTGTTAATGTTAGGGCTGCACGATTTTGCATAAAATGAGAATCACGATGTTTTGGCTTAGAATTGAGATCATGATTCTCTCATAACAATAAATAAACATAAAACAACAAATGTCTCACGTTTTGTTGTTGCAGCAAAATGTTGTCCTGCTTGAAATTCCGTCTCCACCGTTGCTCGACGCTGCGTGTACAGAGCAGGTAGTGCAACAATAGAAAAATAGTTGCGGGACGGCACTGTGTAGCGTTTGTCTAGGGTGTTGATCGTTTTCCTAAATCCCTCGTTTTGCACAGTGTTGATGGAGCCATATCTTTGGTCAGGTGATAAGTGATAGCCTCCGTAATGTCTTTGTGCCTGCGGGAGTTCGACGTGTATAGGGAAGCGCTGTATAAGGTTCCCGTTATTGATGTTTGGGTGGTTGACCGGGACGGATTTTCTCCTGTCACTTTCTCGTCATCCCTGACGTGCTCTCCGTGGTTTTTTCCCTGCTAATTTTAGCATCACACGGCACAGCTTCTGTATCACGTGGTATAAGGCTCCGCCCTTGTCATTTGTTGAGCAGGAAGAGTGAGCGCTTGTTTTCATGCAGAGTACGTCCCGGATCAAAATGTGAAGTTTTACAAATCACCACTTCTTTAGTGAATATCATTTCAGTCTCAGACAATCTCGTTTCTCTTACAGAGGTTGAATGCACCTTCTGCGGATGGCGGTACCACACAGTGTGCGTGGACTTCCCCTGCACAGAAGGCAACTACAAATGCTGTGAATGCTAAATAAACAGAAACAAATGATCCCTGTTGTCTTTGCTTGATGATTGGTTTGAGTCTTGACAATCCACATTGCTGGCGTTGCATCTTTCAATGCCAGCAATGGCAGGTATCAGTGCTCAAAGCTTTTGTGTTTGTTTCCAACAAGTTGCCCACCTCGGGAAACAAAAATGTGTTCTTTTACTTGTCAGATGAACATATGAGACACTTTGACTCTTCAGTGCAGTGTGGAGCCTAACAAAGATCTGTTTTGTGTCCCAGCTGATCAGCAGGAGGAGGAGAGTCTGACGGAGCAGCAGAGGAACATTTTCAGCTACTTGGACTCAGCTCAGCCACTACAGAGGAAACAATGAGCTCAACACAGAAGGTGACAGACAGAGCAGGACCATATGACCAAAGATATTTATCACCATATACATTTGAACATTTGCCATAACGATGTAGCTGACGATAGAATTGACACCAGACAAAATACTTTACAGCTGCACAACTTTATTAAAAACCCATCAATGTATTTTCACTGAAACAAGCAGCTGTTGTTTATGTGCATTAAAGTTATATAAAAATGTAACCGTGCAAATGCAAATTGCTCGCTGACAGTTTAACCAAAAGGCGTTTCCAGTGGAAACTGGCCGACACATCCTGAGCATAACCATGTATAATATCCACTAAACTTCAGAAGAGGTTATACAGTCGTGGCCAAAAGGTTTGAGAATTGCATAAATATTGGAACCTGGAGAAGTTGCTGCTTAAGTTTTTATAATAGCATTTTGCCTGCACTCCAGAATGTTATGAGGAGTGATCAGATGAACTGCATCGTCCTTCTTTGCCATGAAAACGAACTTAATCCCCAAAAAGCCTTACCACTGCATTTCATTGCTGTCATCAAAGGACCTGCTGAGACCATTTCAGTGATCGTCTTCTTAACTCAGGTGAGAATGTTGGCGAGCACGAGGCTGGAGATCATCATGGCTGTATCCCGATTCAGGTTCTGCAGCTTTAAAGTCCTCAAGGGCCGCGTACTCAAAGACCGCTAAGGCCGAAGTGCGAGGCTCGTAGGCTCGTGAAATGGGACGTCTAGCCTCCGTCGCGCTGCCCAGGTTGCCTAGCAACCATGATACTAACAGCTGGAAACGTTTCATACAGCTTTGTTTGACAGAAATGAAGGAGAACATATTTAGTTCATTTGTTTCTACATGAGCTCTGTGTGATCTGATGAGTATCTGAGGCTGAGACCACAGGACTGTGAAACATGATTGTTGGGCTTCATTTCTGTGCTGAACAGTCGTTTAAGATTAGCTGTAAATAACAATTAGCTGATGTTGTTCATGAGACTAAAGTCAGTGTAAATATGATATGGCCAATATTATAGTTATTATATTAATCACTTCACTCACAGACAAGTATCTGTGACAGTGTGTATACAGATGTCTCATATATAAGAGACAAATTTTGTTCCTTCAGTATGTTGGCATTATTACATTTGGCTCAATGCTTACATATATGTGTAAAAGCAAATGTAGGAGGTGTGATAACTGTGTCTGATAGAATGAAGAGTAGACTGATATATGAAATATTCCTTTATTGGGTGAGAAAATCGGACCATGTCATAACTGCTTTAAGTCACACAGAATAGATATCAGAGCCTTAAACAGGCTGACTTCTGCTAAATGGGTCAAACTGGGCAGAAAGTCTACAAACACATAACATCCTTATAGAATATGATGTAACACTATAGATCAACTTAGCTCAGAATATATTAAATTCAATTTTATTTATATAGCGCTAAATCACAACAAAAGTCGCCTCAAGGCGCTTCATAGATACAGAGAAAAACCCAACAATCATATGACCCCCTATGAGCAGCACTTTGGCAACAGTGGGAAGGAAAAACTCCCTTTTAACAGGAAGAAACCTCCGGCAGAACCAGGCTCAGGGAGGGGCGGCCATCTGCTGTGACCGGTTGGGGTGAGAGAAGGAAGACAGGATAAAGACATGCTGTGGAAGAGAGACAGAGGTTAATAACAGATATGATTCAATGCAGAGAGGTCTATTAATACATAGTGAGTGAGAAAGGTGACTGGAAAGGAAAAACTCAATGCATCATGGGAATCCCCCGGCAGCCTACGTCTATTGCAGCATAACTAAGGGAGGATTCAGGGTCACCTGGTCCAGCCCTAACTATATGCTTTAGCAAAAAGGAAAGATTTAAGCCTAATCTTAAAAGTAGAGATGGTGTCTGTCTCCTGAATCCAAACTGGAAGCTGGTTCCACAGAAGAGGGGCCTGAAAACTGAAGGCTCTGCCTCCCATTCTACTTTTAAATACTCTAGGAACAACAAGTAGGCCTGCAGAGCGAGAGCGAAGTGCTCTAATAGGGTGATATGGTACTACAAGGTCATTAAGATAAGATGGGCCTGATTATTTAAGACCTTGTATGTGGTCCTAGCACTGAACCCTGTGGAACTCCATAATTAACCTCAGTGTGTGAAGAGGACTCTCCATTTACATGCACAAATTGGAGTCTATTAGATAGATATGATACAAACCACTGCAGCGCAGTACCTGTAATACCTACAGCATGTTCTGATCGCTCTAATAGGATATTATGGTCGACAGTATCGAACGCTGAACTAAGGTCTAGCACATAGGTGTCAAACTCAAAATTTGGCCCGCAGCCTAATTACATTTGGCCCGCGAGGCCATACCAAATTACTATTAGAGCTGGCCCGCCGGTCTTATGCAGCGCATGTACTGCTAATACTACAACTCCCAGAATGCTCTGTTGGCGTTTTGGCGCGTCAGTCAGGACAGGACCCATTAACGCCCTCTCCTCTGTTTACTGTAGTCATAGCAACCGCATGAATACTGCCGCGCTACCTCTCCCAAAATGGCGAAAAGAAAGAACGAAAACAGGCGCTTCCTGGACAGGTGGGAGACAGAATATCTGTTTACCTATGTAAAAGACAGACCTGTTTGTCTTGTATGTGGAGCTCATGTGGCTTTAACCAAGGAGTACAACATTAGACGACACTATGAAACGAAACACCAAGAGAAGTACAAGGACCTGGACATGACTCAAAGGCGCCGGAAAGCAGAAGAGATGAAAAGAAGTTTTGTTTCACAACAGACTATGTTCAAAAAAGCCATATCACAAAGTGAGGCTGCTGTAAAGGCTAGTTTTGTTGTGGCAGCAGAGATCGCAAAATCAGCCCGGCCCTTCAGTGAGGGAGAGTTTGTGAAAAGTTGTATGATGAAAGTGTGCCCAGAGAAAAAGCAAGTATTTTCAAATGTTAGCCTGAGCAGAAACACAGTAGCTGATCGCACACGTGAACTTGCCAACAATCTAAATAACCAGCTGATGGAGAAGGGAAACAGTTTCGTTGCATTCTCCCTCGCTATGGATGAGAGCAGCGACGCCTCTGATACTGCCCAGCTTTCAGTCTTCATCCGCGGTGTGGACTCAACTCTCTGTGTTACGGAAGAACTTTTAGGATTAAAATCAATGCATGGAACAACCACAGGGAAGGAAATATTTGAAGAGGTTTCCAAATGTCTAACTGAAATGAAGTTGCCATGGGAAAAACTTGTGGGGTTAACGACAGATGGTGCACCAGCGATGTGTGGTCAAAGGAGCGGACTGGTGGGCAGGGTACGGGAGAAGATGCGAGCGGAGAACTGTGCAGGTGAGCTGACTGTTTATCACTGCATCATACATCAAGAATCACTTTGTGGCAAAGCCCTAAAGATGGAACATGTTATGACCGCAGTAACACGAGTAGTTAACTTTATAAGAGCCAAAGGTCTGAATCACCGCCAATTCAAATCTTTTCTTGAGGAGTGTGGTTCGGAATACGGAGACGTGCCGTATCACACGGAGGTGAGGTGGTTAAGCCGAGGGAAAGTACTGAACAGATGTTTCGAGCTACGCGAGGAAATATTTCAGTTTCTGGAAAGCAAAGGGCAAGACACAGCTGAGCTCAGGGAGCAAGAGTTTCTGTGTGAGCTGGCCTTTATGTGTGATATCACGAGCCATCTCGATGCGCTGAACCTGCAGCTTCAGGGACGGGGGCGTATCATCACAGATATGTACACTGCAGTGAGGGCTTTTAAAACGAAATTGTGCTTGTGGCAGAATCAGATGCTACAAGGAAACCTGGGCCATTTTCCCTGCTGCCAAACGATGAACATGCAAATCTCTACTGCTGTGTTCCCATGTGCACAGTTTGCTGAAAAACTCTGTGTACTCAGTACTGAGTTTACCTGGCGGTTTGCCGACTTTGACGCCCAGAAATGTCGATTTGAACTGCTCAGTAATCCTTTTGCAGTTGACGTGGCAAAAGCACCAACAAACCTCCAAATGGAGCTGATTGAACTCCAGTGTAGTGACACGCTGAAATCAAAGTATGATGCTGTGGGCGCTTCACAATTTCCACATTTCATCCCTGACACAATGCCTGGGCTCCGGACCCACGCTGCTCAGATGCTCTCCATGTTCGGCAGCACTTACCTATGTGAGCAACTATTCTCCTCAATGAAGATGGCCAAAACATCTCACAGGAGACGTCTGACCGATGAACACCTTCACTCGATCCTGAGGATTTCCTCAGCTCAGAGCCTGAGCCCAGACATTGAGGAACTAGCATCCAAGAAGAGATGCCAGGTGTCTGGCTTGGACGCATCAGAGTAGATCAGTGTGTAGCAAACTGAGCTATAATTACCATTTTCTTTGTGCAATTTGTCTTGCTACTCCCAGACATGGGCTTGAATGGTTTCACGTTTAATGATATTTTTATTAGTTAAGTGGTTTATTATTGTTATTTTATTTTTACATTTATTATTAGCCTGGGGAAAAAGTTTACTGCTAAAATTTAAATCAGAAGGCTGCAAATACAATTTTTACTTAAGAAATGCATTCCAGTGATATGTTATTTAATTGGAATTTCAATTTTGCATGTGTGCAATATTAAGTTATATATGTTTATATAAGTTATATATCGTTCAGTATTAAGCGTTTCTTATTCCATATTCAGTTTTTCAGCAAAACTTATTTGAGTCTGTAAGAAAAGGTTCCTTGTTATATTTGGAGGAAGATTTTTTTCAATAAATATTAACGTTGGCCCGCGACTTTGTTCCAGTTTTGAATTTTGGCCCACTGTGTATTTGAGTTTGACACCCCTGGTCTAGCAGGACAAGCACAGAGATGAGTCCACTGTCAGAGGCCATAAGAAGATCATTTGTAACCTTCACTAAAGCTGTTTCTGTGCTGTGCTGAGCTCTGAAACCTGACTGAAACTCTTCAAATAAACCATTCCTCTGCAGATGATCTGTTAGCTGTTTGACAACTACTCTTTCAAGGATGTTTGATATTAGAGCTGGGCGATATATCGAGTTTTTAAAAAATATCGATATATTTTTATACGAGATATAAGATGTGACAATATCCTTTATATCGATATAGTCTATGTTACATTATAATTATACCTGTGGAGCCGCAAGTTTGCCTCTCTTTCGTCCACTTTCGTCTTCACAACGTTACTCGGCCTCGCCTCTCCTTCACTGAACACAACTCCCCCTCCTCCCCCATTGCTTCACCTGCAGGAAGCGACAAGATGGACACGGCAAATCTCCATTAACGAGTTACTGCGCATCGACCCGTGTGTGGGGCTGGACGCCGTCAACGTGTTAGCTAGCTAACCACGCTAACGAGCTAACCACGCTAACGGCATGCAGCCCAGAGGTGGTGCACGGACTAAAATCCTTTCATTTTCTCAAAAGTTGACAGCGCGCCTTATATATGAATTCTGGTTGTGCTTGATGGCCACGAACCGATTTTATGTGGTACACAGAGCTCAGCAATCTGTCAAAAAATGTTTTAGTACGACTTTGGTAAGCTACGGAGCTGCACCGCTTGATGGATTGTCAGAGCATTACGGCTGAGCCTCGCGGAGTGATACGTACTGTGCTTCAACACAATATTACAATATTACCCTACTGTGTATAAGGACCATAAATGGCACCTGTTAAGAGACGTGGTTGCGAAGCGGATTTCAAACTCCAGGCTGTCAGTCACGCAGTACAAGTTGGGAACTGAGCAGCTGTGAAATCTGTCTTTGTTATTGTGCTCAGCGTCTTTTAGTTTACATTTTGACTGCACAATTGTGAGCTTTTTGTTATGCACAAAAACAACATTGTTTTCTTTTATTTATGGAGCATTATTATTTAATAAATGCTCATAATTTATTTTTGAGTAAATTTTATGTACATCTGCTCTATATATAGATATATATCTTATATCGCCAACAAGCTAAAAAATATCGAGATATGAATTTTGGGTCATATCGCCCAGCCCTATTTGATATGAAAGGAAGGTTGGAGATTGGCCTATAATTAGCTAAGACTGCTGGGTCTAGAGATGGCTTTTTGAGTAAAGGTTTAACTACAGCCAGCTTGAAGGCCTGTGGTACATAGCCGATCATTAGAGATAGGTTGATCATATTTAAGATCGAAGAATTAATTAATGGCAGGACTTCTTTGAGCAGTTTTGTAGGAATGGGGTCTAAAAGACACGTTGATGGTTTGGAGGAAGTAATTATTGAAGTTAACTCAGAAAGATCAATTGGAGAAAAAGAGTCTAACTTAACATCAATGGTACTAAGAGTAGCTGTAGATAATATTACATCTGTGGGATGATTATTGGTCATTTTTTCTCTAATGATAAAAATTTTATTTGTGAAGAAGTTCATGAAGTCATTACTAGTTAACGTTAAAGGGATGGTTGGCTCAAAAGAGCTCTGACTTTTTGTCAGCCTGGCTACAGAGCTGAAGAGAAACCTGGGGTTGTTCTTATTTTCTTCAATCAGTGATGAATAGTAAGATGTTCTGGCTTTGTGGAGGGCTTTCTTATAAAGCAACAAACTATTTCTCCAGGCTAAATGATGATCCTCTAAATTTGTGACACGCCATTTCCTCTCCAGCTTACGAGTCATCTGCTTTAGGGTAAGTGTTTGAGAATTATACCACGGAGTCACGTACTTCTGATTAGAGACCTTAGTTTTCACAGGAGCTACAGTATCCAGAGTCGTACGTAGTGAGGAGGTGAAATTATTAACAAGAAAATCGACCTCTGTTGGGGTAGCGTTCAGATAGCTGCTCTGCTCTGTGTTGGTACAGGGCATTGGAGATGATAACAGTGGGTGGATTATATTCTTAAACTTAGTTACAGCGCTTTCAGAAAGACATCTACTTTGAAAAAGTCTACTCTTCACCGCTGTGTAATCAATTATTGTAAAAGTAAATGTTATCAGGAAATGATCAGACAGGAGAGGGTTTTCAGGAAACACTGTTAAATGTTCAGGTTCGATGCCATATGTTAAAACAAGATCTAGAGTGTGATTAAAGTGGTGGGTGGGTTCTTTTACATTTTGAGAGAAACCAATTGAGTCTAATAACAGATTAAATGCCATGTTGAGGCTGTCATTTTTAGCATCTACATGGAAGTTAAATCAATTTGTTGATCAATTATTAAGTCATGTACTAACAGAGACTTGGAGGAGAGAGACCTAATGTTTAATAATCCACATTTCACTGTTTTACTCTTTGGTTCAGATGTGGATACTGTATTGTTCTTTCTTTGTAATTGTTTATGTTTAAGTTGTTTGTTGCTGGTTTTTAGTTTGTTTTTTGTCTTTTTGGGAGCTGACACAGTCTCTATGGAGATGGGTTTTTGGGGGGGTAGCAGGAGGAGAGAAGCTGCAGAGAGCCGTGTAAGACTGCAACTCTGCTTCCTGGTCCCAACTCTGGATAGTCATATTTTGGGGGGTTTAATAAATTTGTCCATATTTCTAGAAATGAGAGCTGCTCCATCCAGAGTGGGATGGATGCCGTCTCTCCAAACAAGACCAGGTTTCCTCCAGAAGGTTTGCCAATTATCTATGAAGCCCACATCGTTTCTGGGACACCAATCAGACAGCCAGCAATTTAAGGAGAACATGCGGCTAAACATGTCACTCCTGGTCTGATTGGGGAGGGGACCAGAGAAAACTACAGAGTCCGACATTGTTTTGGCAACGTTTCACACAGATTCAATATTGATTATAGTGACCTCCGATTGGCGTAACCGGGTGTCATTACTGCCGACGTGAATTATGATTTTACTGAAATATACATAAAGCATATAAACAATTACAGCAATATGATGCAACAAACACAGCAGCTACTGATCCAAAATACTCAAAGCTTCATAGAACTGAAACCAACATTTATTTTTAACTCCATTCTGCTGCTGATGCATACTTTAGGTTTCTGAACATTAAACTTGTTGCTGCCTTTCATAGTGTGTAACTTGAAGGCCCTGAGTACTTTCTCCCACACTGGAAACACTGGGATGATCACATTATTTGAACATTACCTAATAAGACTGATTCAGCACAGGCAGTTATGTTAAACTTTCCTAGCAGTCCTTCACAAACAGGGAACAGTCTGTCTATTCTCTCCATCTGTCAGCTGCTGCTGGCTCTTCCTCCTCCTCTTCCTCACACACTGCTGAGTTTGTCCTGGTGGATCATCAGGGCTGCAAAGCCTCACAGATGATGTGCAGCAGTGGCTCCCTCAGTCTGTCCTCACTCTGGACACTTGCAGTCGTCACACATGGAAATCAAATGTGTGATAAGCTGCAGGATTCAAACACAAGTGTAACTTATAAACACATGTTCATACTTTTATTCCACAATCAGAGAGAAAGAAACAGAGAGAGAGTGCAGGACAGACAGACAGGTGACAGTCTCAGGTGTACACACTGCTACACAACAGCACCAGAGAAGCAGGATTTAGTGTTTGTGTTATTACGAGTGTAAACAAGAAGAGTTCCAGATGGTGCAGTGGACACATGTGTGACTGCTGTGATTAAAGCATCTTTCTTTCAGCTTAACGAGTGAACCGTCAGCTCGTTCAAACACACGTTAAAGTGCGTTTGGCTCGACACCACCGAACAGAGGCAGCAATATAACACAGCTAACATTAACAGTGCAGTGAATCCTGCTTGTGCCGTGATGTTCAGGACTGCAAACCGAGCAGCATCACTGACTTTCAGCTTGTTGTGTTTGTGGATATATGACTGACTTTAATTATCCACAAAATCATCACATTCTCTGTCAGATTAAGGTCGACTATTGAACGGCGTATATTTTAAAGGCTTTAAAACCAAGTTAACGCTGAAAGTACAAACATCACTAATGTCACATAACTCTGCCGACAAGGCATAGCTATGGCTATGAAATGCTCTTTGTGTATCACTTCTTCATTATGAAAGATGTCATTAATGCACTAGTAATGTCTCATCTGGAGTATTGTTCAATCATTTGGTCAGCAGCTAATAAGACAGATCTTAACAGACTTCAGTTAGTCCAGAATAAGGCGTCCAGATTAGTGTGAAGATGTTCATACTATACTAATATTGATCAAATGCATAATAACCTTTCTTGGCTTCCTGTACAGGCTAAAATATTCTATGGCTTACTTGTAGTTCTAAAGAAAGCAATTCTGTTAAACACACCACATTTATTCTGCTCAGCTGCAGTATCCAGATGAAATACATCATCATATTACACAGTTTTCAACAAGCTGCAATTTAGTAAATGCTCGAGTTAAAAGTAACGTTTTGTAAAACTGTTACATTTAGAGCAACTTTTAAGTGGAATAAGTTGCCTTAAAAAATTAGAGAATTATTCAAAACTTCAATGAAGACTTAAAAGCCGATTTACAGAGCTTTTAGTTGTTGTAAATATTGTAAGACATGATTTGTTTTTGAAATTTGTGTAATGTGCCTCAATGTTATTGATATTATTATTATTATTATTGATTGCTTATATTTGAACAATTGTGAAACCTCACTGTGGATGTAAGAGTGAAATTATGTGGATATCTTGAATCCACTTTATTGTGTAATATTTTATGTGAGTATTTGACGGAAGACGAGCAACATCTGTTGTGGAAGCTAACGGGGTTCCTTTAGAATAAACAAACATAGGATTTATTATCACTGAATAATTCTGTATAAATCTATACAAATTATAGAAATATGTAATAGGAAACAACAAAATAATCTAAATTATAAAACTGTGTGTGTGTGTGTGTGTGTGTGTGTGTGTGTGTGTGTGTGTGTGTGTGTGCATGATTTTAGTGTTTGAACAGTCATGAATTATCTTTAACAGCAGGTTGGATGTAATGTGTTAGAACTACCAGCAGGTGGGGATAAGAGACCTTTAAGGTGTTTGGTGCCACGCTCCACCTTCAGGTTTAAAACTAGTGTTAATGGAGTTTGAAGGTTGAGTTTGTTCCACGACTGCATTTCACTCACTGCCTCTGTTTGTATCTCTGTCACTGCAGGACCAACATGGAGCCAGAAGTCAGCGCTCTCAGGAGGCCGACAAACCTCACAGAAGAAAGGGAGAGAAAAAACACACCTGTGACGAGTGTGGGAAGGGTTTTACTGTGAGGGCTAAACTAAAACAGCATCAGGTCATCCACACTGGAGAGAGACCGTTCAGCTGTGACTTGTGTGGAAAGTCTTTTTCCTTCAAGCCTTCCCTAAGAAAACACCAACTCATCCACAGTGGAGTTAAAGCATACAGCTGTGATCAGTGTGGCAGAGCTTTTACTCGCAGTAGCCACTTACAGAGTCATCTAGTTACCCACTCTGGAATTAAGGCATACAGCTGTGATCAGTGTGGCAGAGCTTTTACTCACAGTAGCAGCTTACAGAGTCATCTAGTTACCCACTCTGGAATTAAGGCATACAGCTGTGATCAGTGTGGCAGAGCTTTTACTCGCAGTAGCCACTTACAGAGGCATCTAGTTACCCACTCTGGAATTAAGGCATACAGCTGTGACATCTGTGGAAAAACTTTCAGCCGGAGAGGGAGCCGAAATACACACCTACGCATTCACACCAGACATGATGTGTACTGCTGTGAACAGTGTGGCAAACAGTTTACAACAGACTCACACTTACAACAACACATGTTTACCCACACTGAGGAGAGACCTTATCAATGTGACCTGTGTGAGAAGACTTTTAAATCTCCACATGACCTGAGACGACACCAACAGATCCACACCAGAAAGAGACTCTACAAGTGCAGCTACTGTGAGGTATGTATTTATATTGTTATCTTGTCATTTTAGCCTGACTGTTTGGAACAACTCTGCTCATTAAACTGTGTTAGCATGTTAGCAATTCTACTGCATGGAAAAGCAGCTCTGAGTGATTATTCAGATTTTCCTTTCAGTTATGATTTTAGTATTACTGTAGTATTATGGTGGTAGTATTGTAGTTATTGCAGCCCAGTAAACTGAGTGTGTTAACTGAAACAGTCAAATGTAGTTGGACGTCTGCAGAGATGCTCTTTATTTCAGGCGACGTTCAGGATACAAATGTTGAAGGACTGACTTACACTGTCTTTGTGTCTTTGTTTAGAAGCAGAGCGACACAGATGGATCCAGTTCTCAACCCTGTCATCACTGTGGTGGTGGGAAAGACTTTCATTGTGACCTCTGTGGAAAAACTTTCAGTCGGCAAAAGACCCTAAAAGTACATCAACGTAGACACACTGGAGACAAACTGAAATACTGCAAAGAATGTGGGAGAAGCTTCACCACATCAAGTGAGTTAAAACAACATGAACTGATTCACAGTGGGGTTAAAAAGCACCTCTGTGATCAGTGTGGGTCATCCTTCACCACTGCAGGTCAGCTTAAATCACACAAAGGAGTCCACACAGGAGAGAAACCACACAAGTGCAGACACTGTGACAGAAGCTTCTCACATTCAAGTACTTGTAACAGGCATGAACGTGCACACATGGAAGGAAACTACAGCTGTGACCAGTGTGACAAGAGCTTCAGGAATCTCAGTTCATACTCTGAACACAAACGATCCCACGTTACTAATAAACTGTTTCACTGTTACCAATGTGCCCAAACATTCACCTCATTGTCTGCTCTGTGCAAACATCAGCGCGATCACTCAGGGCTGAAATCACTCCCATCACTGGATCACAGTGAATCTGAAGACACAGAAAGATCCTCTGGTTTCTGTGTCAGAGTCAAAAAGCTTGAGATCAGGCTCCACAGAGTTCAGATAGAATCATTTAAACTTGTGTTGAACTGAACTGGTTGCTGGGCTGAACTTCTACATAATACAGATCTACATGGGATCTTCTTTTCTGTTTTTTACTGAGTCAGTTTTGTCCTTTTTTCTCTGTCCTGGTTTTGCTCGTCTGTAAATGATTGAAACTCAGTCAAATAGTTCATTGTTCTCCAGCAAAACGTTTTGGAAACTCATGTTTAACCTTTAAAACTCTGACATGTTTTAGCACACAAGGCTTCATCGGGGAGTTCACTCATGATTGGACCATGAGAACAAAGGTTTTTAGTTCTTTCAAAGAGAGTCTTGGAGATGTTTGATGTTTCTGTTTTTCTGAAACCACCTGAAAGAAAAACTATTTTTCTTGTTTTATGTAGTGTGGAAGTTTTTAATGTTTCTTCATCTGTGATGTTCTTGAATGTGTTCACGTGAAGATGGTATAAATAAACTGTCCTTTCAGCTTTAGCTCCTAATTTATTCATTATTTATGGATGTAGCACAGCAGCCGTCTCTTGATTAACACATGGAGGGCTCGGGATCTGATGGTGTCGTCTCCCTAATTTGCCCACTCAGTAAATCTCACTCATGGCCAAGAAATTGAAATAAACCTTGTTTCCCTGCTGGATAGTGATCCACTGTAACTCTGCTCCTCCTTCCTGTTTAGGATTTCTGTGGCTGAAGTAAAATTCCCTCCATCCATCACTTATCCCAGCTAACCCAAAGTGAAATAAAGTTTTGCTGGTCTTAAAAAAGCATTACAATAATGGGCATTACCAATGCAAACTGAATGATACAGAAGATGAAAGAAGAGACTTTGATCAGTTAATAAAGCTCATGATCTGGATTCATTGTGGCTGCTACACAGATACTTCTGGGTCACTTCTCTCAGTTAGGAACCTTCCTCACCAAACTGACTGTTGGACCACACCCCTGGTTTCATGAGAAATTGTTTCAGCCATGATTTCTCTTCCTGTATTTCAGAGTAAAGACTGAAGTGACAAATGGAAGCATGTTTAAAAAACACAATGTGAGAGAGACGTTGAGGTCCTTAGAAGTTACCCTGGGTTTTTCTGTCACCCTGCTAGATGTTACACACCTTGTTATTGGACTGATTTCTACTGCTGGACTACTCCTGCAGAGAGTAACAATACTCTTACTAATTAGCTCCCTTTCACAGCTTTGGGGATATTTATTTTTGTGTTTGCAGCGCTGTGAGCCAGAACAGCGAGAGAAAAATCTGCAACAGCGACGAGCCGAATGCTTACGTGAATCGCAGCAGCTGCACATGTGCTACGCTGAATTAGAGGATATCTTTGCTCTGGATTTCTATTTCTACTTTTTCATTTCTATATGATTCTTCTTGCATCTAAACAAAGATGATTCAATTTGCTAAATGTTGATGACTCTTCGTGCTCAGGTGTAAATGAGACGTAATATTTGCTCTTGGTTTGGTTCTCCTGTACAGAACCTTGCAGTACAACAGAAACCTAAAAACATTCTTTGTAGTTGTTATTCTTAGTTGTTCTGCTGCCTAAATACCACAGGGTCTGATTATGAAGTTATTGAGCTGCACATACGTTACGACCTGCTTAAGTTCGAGGTCACAGCGTCTGTAGAGCAGCTGGAACATAATGAAGTCTACAAGGTTAAAGTTTTCTCTTCAGTTATTGTTCTTTCTGCTGCTTGGTTTGATGGATCTGAGAGCTTTTGTTTTTATTATTGTTATTATAATTATCATTAATATTTTACTCTCTAGAAGCTTTAAAATAGTGTTTGTGTTTGAAAAAATTGATTTAAGAATTGAACAGAAACATCTGTCCTTCTGAAAATCGCCCAAAGGCACGGAGACAAAGTCAAAGGATGCAACCTGTAACTTTCTCTTCCTTCATGTCAGGACCATCATCCATGATTTATATAAAATGCATATAGCAACAGTAGCACTTTAGTTTGGACTTTATGATTTCTGTAACTGGAAAATATTATTTTGTTTAAAGACAGAAGTGACCGCATAGTTGCAACATCAAAGGGAAATATTAATTAATTAGCATCAAGTATATTTGTTGCTTAAGCGTTTGCACTATAACTTAAGTAGGATTATAACTTTTAAGGAAGGAAAGATTTCAGATATTTAGTTCACTGTTTCAGTTATTTTATATGAAATTAAAACATTTACGTTGGTCAAATATGATGCTCTAAATCAAATAAAAGTTTGAAAATAAATGATGTATTTTTAAATGCTGCAACAAATGTTCACAAAAAGTAACTATAATTAAAACCAGTTAAACAAAATCAAATGTTTGAATCATGCTTAACCAAATGCCAGGCTGGAGAGCTGAACCTAAAGTATACGTAGAAAGATTTCAACATCTGAGCAGTTTTTAATGTTTTTATCACATATAAATGTCACAGCAGTGGGTCCTGGCCCAATGCTTTGTGTTTTTGCTTTTCTTTGACTCTTGTTTTTCTTGGTTTTTGTTCTTCTTATTTATCAGGCTCTCAGTAATCTTAGTTCTCCCTCCCTCAGTGTTCATTTCAGCCTGTGTTTAGTTTCTGTTCCCGTGTCCCACGTTTCATCGTTTCATGTCGAGTCAGCCCTGTCTCTCTGTTTCCTGTGTCTCCCCAGTCAGCCCCGCCTCCCTCGGGCACTCATGTGTGATACAGAGTAATAAACCTGACTACATTTGCTACACTCTCTTTATTACCTGTTACTTTAAAATTCATACACTAATTATGTCTGCCCATCTCTCTAATGTGAAGGTCAAAGGTCAACATCCCAGTGACATAAGAATAATCCCAAAGGGGCAAAGGCAGCGGTTAATTTAGCACATTTAGCATTAAGGGTACAGCAAGGATATACTTTTACTTATTGTGGCAGGGGTGTGGTCTCTGGCCTGCTGCAGTGGAGGCTGGTGGCGGGACGTTGGACGGCACAGGTGAGGGTGATGGAGCTCATGACTCTCCCCTTTATAGTGACGGAGGAGACTGGCGTGGGGGAAGCGTGTAGTGGAGGAAGCCGAGGAGAGAGCTGGTTTCTGGCTACAAAGACGGCGTCAAACCAGAAAATATTGCTTGTGGTCAAATAATGTGTAATAATAATGAAATAAATAGGCCATTGGGAAAAACGGGATTTTGAAATAAAGACTGACTTTGAAAAAAAGGACATTTTGGATTAAAAATGGCTGGGAATAAATAAAATGCCTCAGGAATAATCTCTGTTATTGTGAAAAATAATGATCATGAAATAATATTTCACAATAATAAGTAAATTTATATAGCAGAATGCAATATATTTCACAATAATGAGCTTCTTTTCAAAATGTGTTCAATTATTTCACAATATCATTCTCACATTACATATCTGTGTCTTATTTATTCACATAGTTATTTATTTCATCATGAGTTATTTATTTATTTAATTTTGAACACTTTGGAGTTCCATATGGTTGTAGTGGGCTTGTAATGTAAATGTGGTCTGATTAAATGTGACATTAATGCTGACGCTGCATCAAACCCTGATAAAACAGTTCTATTAGTGGGTCTGTGTGATCAGCATCAGTGGGTGAAGCTGAGGCCTTGACTAGTAGAACGTCATGTTGGTGTTTAACAACACGTGAGCCAACATCAGACTCCGAGCGCTACGATGCTAAAGATCAGAAGATCCAGTGTGACATCATCGTTACCTGGCAACAGTAGCCCTCATCTGACTTTATTGGAGGATATTTACACCAGCAACACGGTTTAGTTTGATATGACGGATTAACAACATGCGCTGTGATATCCAGTTCATCTGTAATAGATACTGGATCTAATCAGTCAGCAGATATTTGATCAGCTTATTTATAATTATACTAGAAACAAATACAACTGTGTTGGTGATTCATGCAAACTTGCATATCAGCCTTTGAAGGTTTTGTAGTATTGAGAACAAAGAGGTTGTGTTAGGGCTGAAAAGCCCGACTTGTTCTCCTCTGCAGGTCATCAAATGCACCACAGAAGTTTGTATTTGCACAGCCTGTATATGTTTGATGGCTTTATTATTCTCTGTTCAAAGACAGTAAATATGGAAAATGTCTCATGTAGTATCAGCTTCATTTAAAATGACTGCAAACATTTAGAGAACATGTGCTGCTGTTTGTCCTACATTTCAACACTGAATGAACCCTTAAAACGTGATGGCAGCTGGCAGGTTGGAGTTCACATGAAATATCGGCTGTATGAAGACTGGAAATATAGATGATAAAAACATGCAGCCAAACATTTGTGGACATGAATAAACTATCTGATCCAAAAAGCAGGAAGTGACACAGCTAGAAAGTGTGTAACAGCTGAAGTCAAATGTGATGCAGAGTTGAATCTGCACTTGGATCCATCTGTGAAAGGTCCACATGTAGGGATCACATGAGTCCTGATGTTTGTCAGTCAGCTTGATAACTCCATCTACTGTGGCTACATATACTGGGCTGGTAGCTCCACAGTGTTGGAAAGAAACTATTAAATGTGCAAAGTTTAAAATCAGAGGCTCTTCTAACACAGGAGCCATGTTCAGTTTAGATCACAGCCGACCACCGGCAGTCTGAAATGGAATGAAGCCCATTGACAGCCAGCAGGTCTAAACAGGAACGCACCCATTTGTATGTGTGGCAATGATGTGGCTGCAGCTGACACAGGATTGGTTCAAACTAAACATCAGACACATTTCACAGAGTTCACAAATAAACTCACGTTTTTATTTTTGAAGATGATCATAAAGTAGAATTTATGGTCCAGTAGAAACAGCAGGAGGTTTGAGCCCTTCTGATGGCAAGGCAAGGCAAGTTTATTTGTATAGCACAATTCAACAACAAGGTGATTCAAAGTGCTTTACAGAGACATTAGAAACAAAAACAAATAAAAAGCATGATTTAAAATTGATTAAAACAAGCAAACAAACTAACTAACTAATTAACAAACAAACAAACAAACAAAACAGTATATAAAATCAAAACAGATCAGAACAGTAGATAAAATCAGTAGTTAAATGTAAGTTTTGAAATTTAAGCTTAAAAGTGTGGATTTGGTGCTTTATTCAAATGCAGCTGAGAATAGGTGAGTCTTCAACCTGGATTTAAATAAACTGAGTGTTTCAGCTGATCTGAGGCTTTCTGGGAGTTTGTTCCAGATATAAGGAGCATAAAAGCTGAATGCAGCTTCTCCGTGTCTGGTTCTGACTCTGGGAACTGATAAAAGACCGGATCCAGATGACCTGAGGGATCTGGAAGGTTCATACTGGGTCAGGAGGTCACTGATGTATTTTGGTCCTAAACCATTCAGAGCTTTATAGACCAGCATCAGAACTTTAAAGTCTATCCTCTGACGGACAGGCAGCCAGTGTAAAGACCTCAGAGCTGGACGGATGTCCACTTTTTTGGTCTTAGTGAGGACTCGAGCAGCAGAGTTCTGAATGAGCTGTAGTTGTCTGACTGATTTTTTAGGTAGACCTGTAAAGATGCTGTTACAGTAATCAAGCCTACTAAAGATGAATGCATGGACTAGTTTTTCCAGGTCCTGTTGAGACATCAGATCTTTTATCCTTGAAATATTCTTGAGGTGATAGTAAGCTGACTTTGTTATTGTCTTAATGTGTTTTTCTAAGTTTAGGTCTGCATCCATCACTACACCCACATTTCTCGCCTGGTTTGTGGTTTTTAGATGTATAGATTGAAGTTCTCTGGTGACCTGTAATCGTTTTTCTTTGGCGCCAAAGACTATTACCTCAGTTTGTTTTTGTTTAGCTGGAGAAAATTGTACGGGGCCTTGGTCTCCTGGTGACATTGTGATATATATTTGTGTGTCATCTGCATAGCTATGACAGTTTATTTTGTTGTTGTTTATAATCTGTGCCAGTGGGAGCATGTAGATGTTAAACAGAAAGGGTCCCAAGATGGAACCTTGGGGAACTCCACATGTGATACTTGTCTGCTCAGATGTGAAGTTACCTATTGATACAAAGTATTTCCTGTTTTCTAAGTATGTTTTGAACCAGTTTAGTACAGTTCCTGAAAGACCTGTCCAGTTCTCCAGTCGTTTGAGTAATATGTTGTGGTCAACTGTATCAAATGCTGCACTGAGATCCAGTAAAACTAGGACTGACATTTTTCCACTGTCTGTATTCAGACATATGTCATTAAACAGCAGAAACAGGATTTGGAGGAAGATGTTAATAGATTAGAAAGAATTGTACACTGGAAGATGTTAATAGATTAGAAAGAATTGTACACTGTGAATCAATGCAAGTCTTTCTATATAGACAGATCTGTAATAATCCCTCAGGTAGGTTCCTCTGGGACAGTCACAGATAGAGACACCAATTCTGACGTCCTTTGAAAGCCTGACTTTGAATTGTCATCACTCGTCATGCACACAGATGTTAATTCTACATATTCCTGGTACTGAACTCTAAATCAATATGAAGAAAATGCTCCTGCTAATCTGCATCTATGTTGATATCAAATCCTTTTCCAGCACATGGATAAATCTCTATAAATCTTTCAGTCTGATCAGAATGGGCACAGTGTTGTTATTGCAGCTCCCTGATGTTTGAAAAGCTAAATGTCCATTTTAAAGTGCTCGTGTGTAGGATTGTGTTTCCTTCCTTTGTGCAGTTCTTACAGTAAACATGTTTGAATGTTTCCTGTTCCCCTGATGCTTCTTCCTGTTGGATAAAATTGGTTTGAATAACATGTTCTTATAGGTTTCAATGAACTTCAAACTGGGATCCACTTACAAAACTGTCTCATTTTATTGGAACGATCCACATTTGCATCCATTCACGGTACATTTGACATCTGAACACGTTTGTACACATGATGAAAGGACAGATGGTGTTTGTGTGTCCTTCTTAAACTTAGTGTGGATGTTTCATCATGTAGAACGACTTAGAACAAAGTCTTTGGGAACATTTGGAGAACACGTTTAGGAAAGTAACATCCTGGTAGAACATTTTCTTAAAGCAGAGCAGAGCTGCAACATGACTGTGAGGATTCAGAAGAATAAAGTCAGAATACTTTATTATTATGAAGACTAAAGTGCACCTTGATGCTGCCGATGAACACACGTTCTTTGTGAAAGCATGTGTGAGCACAGCTGACGTGCACCACACTGACCCCACTCGCCCCATTTCTTCATCCACTTCTTGCTCTTGTGCTTGAAATGAGACGCAGCAAAAGTCAGAGGCTCTAAAATCCACAAAAAGGGGGCTCGTTAGATCAGGATACTGGATGTGATCCATAGAAAACATGGATAATACACCACTTTATTTGAAGCATCTGTAGCACTGCCTCAGTTCTGGATGTTTCCACAGACTCCTCTGTGCACCTAAATGAAAGGTCAAAGGTCAGCAGCACATGTAGTTGGGACAATTCTTCAGTCGCACAAACTACACAATCATTTTCCTCCAATGACGACTTTTCACTTGCAGAAATGGTCCTGTGTGATTTCCAGGCTGTGATATAAAAACTAGTTCCTAATGGCAGCGACTCACTCAGTAAACATGTGTTTCCTTCACCAACCTCACACACAGATCCAACAAGATCAGGAAGTGGGCAGTATAGTACAATATGTGTTATTCTGTGCTGCACTGCCCAAACTAAAGATCTGCTGAAGTGTTGGAAATGATCCAGATGTTTATTTTGGACGATACAGCAGAAGATCAGACATGAAAGTGGAGATAACACAGAAGACCTGCAGCAAAGGTCAGAGGTCAGACTGGGCCCCTGGATTCAACAATGAGCCAATGATCATCAAGCAGTGACTAAAGCAGAGCCCTGACGTTCTGGCATTCATCACACAGTCAGAACAAATGTCTGCTGATGACTTCATCTCATGAAACGACTGATAGATGTCAGTTCATTGATCAGCTGAGCTGCTGATCTTCATCGTCACAGAAACATTCAGCTTGTTTCAATCAGTAAATAACTCCCACTACTCCCAGTTTGAACTGTTCCCACTCAAAATGCTGTGAGAACAATGATCATTGTAGAACTTCACAAACATCACGTGTTGTTTTCCACATGTAAGATCAGCAAATACACAGAAACTTCCTGTTGCCACACACGGCCTCTAAAATCTCTTCCACGCTTTCTGTCTGAAGTCCACTCTCTGTGTCGGATCCACAGGAAACAACAAGATCTTATTAACATGGTTTTCAATGTGTCTCCTTCCAAAAAGTCCAACCAATGAACAAATGTGTGTATTTGTGGAGGCCGAACAAAAGCATGACACATTTCTCTGTTTCTATAAACTGGAGTCAAACACAAACATGAAGAGTTTCACTGACAGACTCCAAAATGCCCCCACAGTGGATCAAAGGGAAATCCTACAGTGTGGCCAGAGACTCTTAATGGCTCCAACATCAACACATCCACAATGTTGGATCCAGTTCTGCCTCACAGAGTTACTAAGACACACCCTCTGCCAGCATCACAACAGCTCCACCTGCTTCACCTGCCTCCTCAGCATCTGTACAGCTGAAGAGAAAAGAAAGGCTCCAACAGCTCAAATCTACAAAGGATTCATGAAGTTTCATCCAACAATAACATGTTTGCCTTCCACAGTGTGCTGTTAGACACCACTGTACCTCTGCCATTTCAAAAAGAGCAGCTTGGGAACATTTTGGCTCCAAACACTTTGTGTTTAAGTTCTTTGTTTTCTTTGTGAAGCCGACAACATCTGGAGCTTTGTGACTCATAGAAACATCATTTTGTTCTTTAGATGACAGCAGATTGGGACTGAATAATCAATCACTATCAAACCAATAAAGACAAACATGCTGATTTTACAGGAACTTTGTTGGAGAAGCTGCAAAGACATGAAACTGGTGGAGATCCCAAACCAGTTGATAGTGCTGGTTATTCCAAATAAAGCTGTTTCCCTTTGAGATGAAATGACTTTGTGTCCTGATATATAATAAAGATGTTGTTGTTTTTGAGCCCCTGTATTAAAAGTAGCTTAAAGTCAGCTTGAGTTTGATGTCTTTATGTCAAAGCTGCTCATGATGTTGAGCTGCTGATGGAATAAAAACAATATAAAAGCATGTAGTCCAGACTTAAATGTAGCCTGTTGTTAGCTGAGGTCCACACACAGTGTTTGACAGTGTAAAGTGTGTGAAAGGGCTGCTGGTGGAGCTCACTAGGATGAGCAGGTGACCACGAGGTGGAGAGCAGCTGGCCTGGCTTTGACCCGGGCCACGCCCCCTTTCTCTCTGCTTTGCTGTCACTTATCTTCACTGCTCTGTCCAATAAAGCTGAAAAAGGCCCCGAATCAAAGAAATCTGCTGCAGCCTCTGAAATGTCTTCTGTTTCCTTCCCGACGGCTTTTTCACCGTCAGCCCATCAGACAGTCCAGCAGCATTTATGATGATGTCATGATGTTGAAGAGGCTGCTACGGTGGCCTCCCATGACCCCCAGCCTCATCACAGCTGAGATGCAGACATTTGAAAACATTCAGCAGACAACTGAATAACAGTCCAACACAACAGTCTGTGTGCAGACACACACTGACCTTTCATAGAGTCAAACACAGCTGGTTGAGTCATTTCTCTGTGAGTCTAAAGTGAATCTAGTATTTGAAAGTCCACTTCCTGTATTTGTTGTTGAAGACTTCTTCAGCTTCTTCTCAAGGACATCAGCTGCTTGTTTGGCAGCAGAGGCAGTTAAGAAGCTTCCTGAAAAACACTGAACAGTGAGTTCACTGTGGCATATGACAGATTCAGCTTTCTGTGTGCAAATGTGTCTGTGTCGACCTTTCAAATGCTGTTGAATCCAAAACATCAGCGGCTCCTCGGCTGCTCACTTCATGCACTTCTGTCTGTGTGACAGTCCAATGACATCACAGCTGTTTCCAGCCCCAGTGTCTCAGGACTGGACACCTTTAAACATGTCGAGGATCAAACAGCGTCCAGCTAAACACACATGAAACTATCAGAGCTGACAATCATTCCAATAACATCTAATGGTTCATGTATGTAGACACAGGACTACAAGGAAATGGCTCTCAGCATCTGGCTGTGGGAACACATGAGTCCCTGTTTGTGTTCAGATTGTGTGCATGTTTTAGACGTGTGTCACATGTAGAAACACAACAATCCCACAATGACACACAGATGTGTTTGACACAGCTGTGCAGCTGTAAGTTGTTTCTAATGATTCATTGAAGCTCTTCTAACATTCTGGAGACGATCAGTACATGAATCTGTTCAACACGACAACAATTTGACTTCAGTGTGAACGTTTGCATTAAATAACCTTCTTCATCCAGCTGACAGCATCTTCATCCTATGATGTGAACAGTTCCTCCTGTTGATGACAAACCTCTGACAGGATCTGCTTGAGGAGCTTTTTCATGTGCAGCTCTCTGAGCTCAGGGCTGAGCTGCTGTTTCATCTTTAAGAGCTGCTGCCTCCTCGCCGGACTTGTTCTCCTCTTCTTCTCCTAATGACACCATTTCTGCTTCATATTAAATTCAATAAAGATGCTGACATGTATCTGTAGCAACAACATCATTGAATCTAGAACAACTGGAGCCAAACCAGTGGCTCTGCTGGGATCACTGGTGAGCCAACACTTCCTTGTTGATGCAGATTTCAGGGCTTCCTTTTGCTCCTCCGTTATAACTGTTCTCTCTTCTCAACACATGATGACACAAAGGAATCAGCAGTGACAAAGATGATGCTGAAGAGAAGCACACACTTCACACATATAACAGAGCAGTGCAGTTACACACACCTCTGCTCGACATCAGGCCTCAAACAAAGACACAAAACACTAACTTGACTCTAAACAGAAGAAACGAGCAGCTGTTTCTGTTCTGTGCTTATTTATATTTGACACACATGCTTCTCTTTGTGCAAACACACATCGCACTATAAGGGTAACCTCGCACACAATGATTGGACAGCACAGTGATGATGCTGGGAGATCCTATACGCAGCAACACAGAAACACTGAGAACTTTAAACAATGATGGAAAGTGTTATAAATGACTTGTTGGCCTCTGATCTGTCACAAACAGCTGAAACGTGTCTCTCATGAGTCACATGAAGGTTTTTGACAGAAAGGACAAAAAGTAGCTGCAGTCAGTTTGTGTCATTTTTATATTTATTCATCTGGGAGAAAAATCTGAGGGACATTAAAATGTGTTTTCAACAGAGACAAGAACATGAATATAACAGAACAGGTAAATGAACATGTTTCAAGTAAACAGCTGGACTGATCAGGTCCAAACACAGAGTGATAAACTTGTCAAACAGCTGTCATATCTTTATATAGAAGCTCTTTATAAATGCTGCTCACTGCAGTCTGTTTACTAATAATGTCAAAGTGTTAGAAACACAGAAACATCAGAATGGTCTTTGTTCACAGAAACCTGTCTGGGATCCTTTGTTGTTCTTTTGATGCAGAGTTACATTATAAATATAAAGAGTTATTTCAGAGTCTCATCAGTTTTCCTGCATGTCTTTATTTAACACATCAGCAGGGCTGAAGCTCTCATGTTAAACACACACTGATCTATGGACACGTTCATGTGTTTCTAACAGAACCAGGCTGTTATCAGCCTGCACTAACATTATGTCACACACACTGAATGTAACAGTGACAGTTTACATCATCACACAATCAGCTGTGATTGTTTCACTGTCATCAAACGAGTCAACAGGAAGTAGAATCAATAGAAACCAATCATTTACTGACAGCATGTCTGATGGAAATAAGTGCAGATTATGTATGAAGTCTAACTGCACACAGTAACTGTGTTACAATAAGGACTTAACAGCGCCCTCTGCTGGAGTGTTTCAGTACTGCGTTAACTACAATACACCACCTCCTCCTCACACCACCTGCTACAGCTCTACTCTTCTATGACTACAGTCATCCACAGCACTGATGTGAGGTCACATGGTTCATATGTAAGGAGCACAGCTGACCTCAGGTCAGTTTAATGACTGTGAGCAGCAGCTGTGTTATTGTCACTGTGACAGGGAGACACTCTCAGACACAGCGCTCATGTCAGCTTGTTCTCATGCAGGAGGATCAGGAGCTCCATGTTTGTCTTTCTGTTTGAATCATGATGTGTTTGTGCCATCAGAGTCTGTCATGAGTACTCAGGGTTTCACAGCAGCTCTTCTGGATGCTGACGAGGACTCCAACCTCATGTTTCACCTCTCTGAGCTTCTGATGTCTGTGAACACTCGTGTTTCTTCTCTGGGCTCATCTGGACAAAAACACCTTTCTGTGTTTGGCTGCAGCCTCATTCTGACTGACAGGAAGTGTGTTATCCATGAGCTGCACTTCTGTGAGGAAGTTTCCTGCTGTGTTTCCTGTCTGTGGACAAACACGAGTGTTCCAGCTGAGGACTTGCATCCTTCCACCTGTCCATACAGGACATCACGCTGTCTGCAGCTCTGTAAATGCAGCTCCAGGTCCTTCCACGTGCTGCTCTGTATTTGTGCAGTTTGTAGTGTGTCCTGGGAAACGTAGCACACATGGTGTTCTTCTGCTGTTTCCTCCTTTCACTGAGTGTGAAACACTGACGCTGTGCTGTTGTTCACAGAGGGGAGCTGATTCTAGCTGCAGCTGGACTCTGTCATCTAACTGAATGTGTTGGTGCTGATCACGGGGCTCTGAGGGGGGAGCAGCAGGAGGACTCTGGATGCTGACGTCAGTGTATCTGTGGAAGCTCCCACAGCGTGTCTGTCATTCAATATTGTGCTGTATATTGTATCTATGCAAAGATGAACAGACTGTGTGTTCACTGGTCTCTGTGCTGCAGCTCTGATGTCATCATCACTCCCTCCTCCACCCTCAGCAGTCCCAGCATGCTGCTGTGGTGCACCCCACCCTCACTCTACACCTGAGCCACAGACCACACCCTCCACCTCAATATACACCACAGTTTTCTCTGCTGTGGAAATGAGATCAGGAGGAAATCATCATTATTATTATTTAATAAACGCTCACATTAATGTGGGCTTATTTGTTTCATATTAGAAACATTAGTTGAGTGTTTTTAGTATAAAATGGTCAAAGTCCCTCTTTTTGCTCCTCCCCTCACCTGTGGATGGGCGGTGCTGTTACCGTGGTGACAGCTTGGATGTGTTTCAGTCCTGCCTGGTTATCACTGCAGGAATCTTTCACATTTATTACAGGTAATAACTCTGATTTTTCTGTGTATTATGAACCAAATGTATCCTGATACACACAGAGATGGATGAGCAGAGGTCACATGATGAAAGAACAAACATGGAGTCTTTGATTTATTTAGATATTTATTGATGAATGCAAACAAACCCGACACTGAACCATCGTCCAGCAGAACAAACCTGATCACATGACCTGCTGACCCAAACAGTGCAAAGCTCCATGGCAACAACAACAAACAGCCTCACATATGTTAACAGAGGCTGTTAGAAGCACAGAGTCTTTACAGTCTTTCTCCTGCTTGGACACAGATCTCTGCACATCTTCATCACAGTTACTCACAGACGTGCAGAGTGTGTGGATATCAAAGCTAAGTTTCCACCATGTTTGTAGTCTGTACTGGGACTCATGGAGCATCTCTCTATGAGCACTCAGTGCGTCCCAGTTTAACCAGCAGCCTTCACACCACACATCACACAGACATGGAAACTTCAAACCTCAGACTGAAGACACCATCAGAAATAAACAGATTGTGATGAAGATGAAGAACTGGACCAGTTTGCTGTGGTTTCTTCTGTTCCTGTCAGAAATAAGAGTCTGGCAGCACTTTGCTCTCCTTCCACATGTTTAAGGAGGAAGTGAAGAAGAGCGAGTGAGTCGTCTTCCTCTGTGGGCCCAACATCAGGCAGCAGCCACGTATTTTTAAAAACCCAGCACACTGCTTCAGAAACACTGAGTCCAGGTGACCAGAGTCATGTGATCAGTGAGGTCTTCACTCAGGACGTCACTGCTTCAGGACCTGATTCAGAGGTTTATAAGGACGTGGATCATTGGTGCTGATGTTGTGTGAGAGCTGGTGAACCATGGGGAACATGAATAACAACCAGGCCATCAGCAGTTCTACCCCCAGCTCTAACACCTACATAATACACTATACATATAGTTATTGTTAAGGTTCAAATATTGAGGAAGGAGAGTACAAACAACCAGGTCCAGAAGAGCTTGGTCAAACAATTGATTTTAATGAACACACGCGTGGGGGGACCAGCGCCGTACGCAGACAGCGCTGATCTCCGACTAATCAAAGCATAAACAGATATTTTATACCATCGGGGTTTGGATTTAATGACGCCCCTTCAACGTCACACAGATACATACATACATACGTCAAATCAAAACCACAATGACTTTTAACACAGTTTGAAAAGAACATTATCTCTATCTTCATGGCAGATGTTTCCTGTCAACCTTTTGACTGCCGCTTCTCCAAAACCACAGACCATGCTCTGCAGTAAGATACCACTTCTGCACGCCCGCAGTTGCAAGCAAACATGATTAACCTCTCACCTATAACTGAATGTATCTACTATGTGTCTGTGTGTGTCACGACCTCACTTGGCACTCTGTGTCACCTCTCACCTACTAACGCTCGCAGTCAAACAGAGGCCACTCTCACATGTGTCAGCAGTTTACTAAAACTATATATGTAGTATATTGAATAAATGTTTTAATCAAGAACCTCTACTAGAAGCTTAATAAAAGAATATAAAAGTATAAAAGATAATAATGAACAACCTGGTTATTCAAATAGCATCATCCAAACAGCTCCTCAGAATAAGCTGCACTTACACTCTGCTTTTAGTTTCACTTTTGCAAAAGCACGCTCTGCAAACCTGCAGTTTCCTGTCAAGACTTTGCACAGAGTGTCCTCAGAATCAACAGAATCAGCCCATACACACTTAAGATTATAACAAGCATTCAAAAGCATTTAAGATCATAGATTCAACTCAACAGTTTAAAGTGGTTATAACTGCACCTGTAGTAAAGGCTAACTGGGTACCAAAATGTTTAAACATCTGAATGCAATATCAATGCTGTAGATTATATTATTAATGCAATGGTAATGATGATGATTATTAACAGTAGCAACAAAATAATTTCCCTGATCTCCACATTATATAGGTTATAGTATGTTATATATAAACGTAGCTGAAGCAGTTTCATTTGTAGCTTCACGCTGCACTTCACATGTTTGTCCACCAGATGGCAGCACAGAGGCCTGTGTTGGAAAGCTTTGAGTAATGAAGCGTTTTCAATCCAAGCTTCAGAAAGCTTCATGTGGTCATCAAGGAAGCAACCAGGAAATATCTGCTGTGTGTAAAAACAGCAACACAAGAATCCAGGATGAAGACAAGAAACTCAAAGCTCACAAAACAGGTGGAGCTAATTTTGTGACGTGTTTCTGTAAAAACACCACAGAAGTGAATCATCAAAGTTTCCATGTGAGCTGATGATGCTGCTGCAGAGTTTCTGTGAACCTCCTGTGACCCCGCCTCCTCATACAGAGACATCTGATTGCTCTTCAAACTGCATCACGTGGACACATGTGATTGTGTGTTGTAGTATTGATCCCAATGCTGGTATCAGTCCTGGATCAATAACACTGGATGGATGCGTTCAGCATGGAGCCCTGAGCTGTGTTACAGACAAACATGGAAACTGACAGGTCTGTGTCATTCACAGTCTGTAACACTTCTAAACAACAGAGGCTGACCCAAGTGCCTCAGAGCCAGGCACGCTCACATCACAGCTCTCTAAATAAGCCACTTTCAAAATAAGAGCTGAAAGCTGTGTTTGCTTGTGTTAGCTTATTATTGTGGAGACTAACATTCAGTGATCGTGTGTTCAGACTCATAATGATTACTCTCAGAAATCCTGATCTTTGTATTTACTGTGTGTTGGATCAATAACTGAGATTCATGGTATCACACAGCTGTGCTGCTGCTGATGTCAGCACATCTGGAACAATACGAGGTATCTGCTACCAGACTGAGCAGGACGTGAGACCTGTGGACTGTTTAAAGCTGTCCCTCCACAGCTCACTCAGACCTGATCCACACCTCAGTGATATTCTCTGACTTCCTCAGTAGAGACAGAAACCATTCAGATCTGGGACCATCAGCTGACTGATGATGTCACACAGACTGTGTTTTTCAGGAACAGTGATTCTGATGTGAGCCTGCTAGCTGACAGCAGACCTGATGAAAGCACATGTTCACATCTGTGAGGACAGACTGGACTCTTTGACTGCACCTTGGTTCTCCTCAGAGGTCTGTACAGGAGCATGTCCACCCCCACTGAAGATCTCAGTCACTGTGAAACATAGAAAGCTGCTTGTGTGGCCTCTGCCTCACATGTAGATACAGCTACAGGTTTCTCTGTCAGTCAGACTGAAACAGTGTCCTGATGCTGCATCATTCAGCTCTGTGCCCCAGTCAGCATCACTGGGAGCTACCAGTGTTTCTGCCCTTTTCCTGTAACACTACACTCAGCACAGGCTCAGCTGGTATCCAGTGTTGGACTTTGGCTTCAGCTGCTGTGATAGATCCTCTAACATAGATCAGCTCTGCTACATGTTGTTAGATAAGTGCAGCTGCTGTCATGTCCTGATGTTTCTCTGGCTCAGCAGCTTCTCCATCAGAGGTTCACATGGAGCTGATCCAGTATCTCCAGTAACTGTGTTCTGTGCCTCACTGGTTCATCCTTCTGTCTGTGTGACGTCAGTCAGATGTTGAAGTTAAACTCTGTAATCTTCACTGTGTCACAGAGTTCAGTGAGTCCCGTTATTCACAGTATCAATCAGATCATCAGAGAACAGCTGATCAGCAATCAGTGGTGCCAACAGCGCCTCCTGTGGTGAGAGGATGCAATAATGCAATGTAGCATTTTTCCACTCAACACTTGCAGTCATGGAAACTGTCTGTTGGATCTGTGTGACGTTGCTTTCTTGGTTAGAGTTCCTCACAAATGTCCAGATGATTCTTCTAATGAGGCGTCGACCATGTTTGCAGCTCTTTGGAAGAAAACGTCGCCCTTTGCCATCCTTACTTTTCTTTGACTTCTTCAAATGCAGCTGAACTCCAGCTGGTATTTTCTTGGACTTTGCAGCTGTTTCTGGTCATCAGTTCATTCCTGCAAACCTCTGAAGCTGAACAACAATGATGCTGCATTGCTGGCTGATCCCAAAAGGTTGATTCTGTTCATCTGGACGTTTTCAGAAACGTTTGCTCACTGATCAGGTGACTTCTTCAGTCTCAGCTGACTGCAGCTTTACAAGCTTACAAACAGCACATTTGCACAATGACTGAAAGCAGCAGCACCTGATATATATGATACTAATATAATACATATACATATATAATCCATACTAATGATGAAGGAACTGAGCTCACAGTCCATTGTTCATTCAGTGAACTACTCAGTTTATTTTGGGCCTCAGAAATGCTCACTCTGTTTGTACATCACTGTCAGCAATAGACTCATTCTGCTGTGTGGACAGGAACACATGTGACATCACTTCCTGTTTGTTTGTGACTGAAGAAGTTTACAAGGAATCATTTAGAAGAGTTTCAAACATCAACTGATTGAATCCATGAATCTGAAAACGTGTTTGTGAGTGAAAGAGACAGACATGTACAGACTGAACTATCTGTTCAACAGTCAGAGTGTTTCTGTAACAGGAGACACTCTTTACACTCCACTCAGCACAGGGACACTGAGGAACCAGGAGACCAGAACTTAAACCCAGGATAAAGAGTTTGAGTGAATGTGGTGTTGAAGGTGTGGAGGTGGATCAGAGTGTCAGAGGAGACTCTGTAGAAGGACAGAGTGCCAGCAGGACAGTCCACATACACTGCTGCTCTGTTAGAGACAGAGGAGGAGGAGGAGGAGATGGATGAGTTTTGTATGTATCAGAATCAGAATCAGAATCAGAATACTTTATTGATCCCTGGGGGAAATTATTTTTTGTTACAGTGCTCCATTTTAAACCAACATTAAGACAAGACAGACAATACGCTAACTAAGAATGTATTGTGTGTAACACAATAATGTGTTTAATATGCAAAAGAAGAAGAAGAAGTAAACACATATGGGACAAATGGAGACCATTGCAGCTCATCCACTTTGTCACACAGTAACAGTATAACTGGAACACATTTGCAATTTAGATCCAATGTTTCTGAGAGAAAGAAAAACTGATAGAGATATATGCATGTGTTATTATATTTATGTGTCCCAGATAATTGTTTTTCATCTAGTCATGGGACACCCACCCCTTCCTCCCAAGTTAACTGCAGCCAAAGCGAGCTAGTGGGGGTATTTAGACACTCACAACCAGTGGGGTAAAAAGAGCAACCAAGAAAGTGGCAGCCTGCACGGCCACAGATGTGCTGGAGGAGCTAGAAGCTCTACCCATGGAGAAACTCCTGGAGAACCTTGCTAAGCCTAACAGGGGACAGGTACTTCTGCCCAACCTGGCAGCCACAAAGTGAACTCATTTAGGTAAAGATAACCACATGCACCTAACCAGCCTGCACCAGCCTGACATTTCTTCCTCCTAAGTAAAAACCAATGGATGGATTGAAGAGTCTCAGCTCAGTTTTCTATTTTGACCACCTACACCCCAAGATACTCTTTTAAAAAGTGTTGTTTTCAGATCCCTTTGAAGTTCATAAAGGGCCTGTTCATTTTCATTCAGATGTTTTATTACATAAATGTTACTGTTTTCTTTTGATTTATGCTCCCACTACACTGCACCTCTACAAACAACAATGCCACGGACTGTCAGCTGCTTTTACATGCTGTGAACATGAGTAGGTTTGATCAGAGTTTCAATTATCAAAGAAAAGACAAACTGAGCAAAAAGAAGGAAAAAAAGACCAACTTCTTCCCAACTGACAAGAAAAATACTCGTCATGTTTTCATAATAAAGGATCAGGCTCCCCATTTATGACAGCTTGGACCAATAATGTATGTTACACTGATGCTACTGTAGAGACAGGGTCAACATCTCTATTTAAATATAATTAATATACAAAACACAATGAAAGTTATACATGAATTATTCATTATTTTTACTATTGATAAAATTCATGTATACTAATCAAAGTTATACATGAGTAACGACATTATTAATAATGATTAATAATAATAATTCTAATGGCAACATGATGACTGTTCATAGCTCCTGCTTTGAAACACTGAACTTAAACATTGACCTGATGAAAGATCACAATTCACAGTGGCCCACTGTCAGAATCATTCTGAATATAAACTCATCGAGTTAATCTGAACCTTTCTCAAATGTGCTGTGAATAAATGCTGCTGCAAGCCACTGTGGGAAAGCTGTGTTATTATCATGGAAACATCTGTGACACATTCACAGAGGACGAGGACACAAAGGGACGACACGCAGAGGCTGTGTTAAAGTCAAAAATCCAAATCTTTAGTCCTAAACAGGCAGTGGTTACAAACAGGAAGACGAGCAGTCCATTAAACAGTCTACAGGGTCAAACATACAGAGAATTCAAACAGCTATTAAAAACAAATAACTGGACACTGAAAAACTTCAGTGATGTGTGAGGCACCAAAGGGAAGCAGCTGAGTATATTCAATGAATTCTCTTCAAATACAAAGACAGAAACTCCTACAGGCAGCATGCAAACTGAGCAGGATACACAAAGATCAGAGATTACAAAAGAAATCAGAAAAGATTTCAAACTTACTGAGAGCAAGGCCTCTGTTACAAATCTGTCTAATAGAAAAACATGCTGTACAGATACAATACGCTCAGTGTTCATGGTCATTTAAAAACTGGCTCTACCTGAACCACTTCAATATTTTATGAAGTCACTGAGTCGACCATTTCTACAGTTTGTTTCCTTCATTGCAGTTAGAGTGCGGCTGGTAAGGATGAAAACACACACAGAGCGTAAATTGTCTTTGTTAGTAACAAACGTCAGCAAAGAAAAGACAAAACACACAAACACTCTCATGATATTCATGAATCATCAGAAAGCATCCAAACATTCTGCTCGTGGACTTTTACAGTCTTATTTGCACTCGCTCATCTTCATAATCATCCTGATCAATACATGACAGGGGAGGCTTTGAGGTAGGCGGGGCTCTCTGCTGATGTCAGCATGAAAGGCAGGACCAGCGTCTGCCACATGTTGGTGAAACATCACAGTACACTGGCGTGGTTTCCTTTCCAGATGTTGGACGTTTGACACTTCAACGTTGAGGCCAACAAGAAGACACAGTTTTGGGTCGGGTTGCTGCAGGGTTTCTAACTGAGCAAAAGCAGAAGCACACAGACCAACAGGGATCAGATGCTGAGTGTTAGAGGAACATCTGTGCTGATCACTGAATGCTGCTGTGGTCTCTTGTTGAAGTTGGCTGGTGGGACAGTCTAATAGTGATATCCTGCCCATCGGAGGAACACTTTTAAAAACACATGCAATACTTTGTTTGTATTACAGTCACAGTTTATGTTATTTTTGTCCTTTAAAAGTGTTGCTGTACTATAAAGTCCTATAATTTGAGGCTAAAATGGCTCAGAGAGTCTCTCTCTCAGAGGATCTCCTTTGAAAGTGGAGACGGCTTTATCCGCTGATCCACGTCACTTTACCTGGATGTTTTCTTTGAAGCTGGATGAAGACTCCTCTCCCTCACTCCTGCTGCAGCTGTGTGGTCCAGTTGGCCTCTGAGGTCACAGTCAACATCTGTAGCAGAAGAGGGGAAATAAAAGTCCAGGTTACCAAAACTGGGAGCTTTTCCAAAATAGAGCGTAACTGGACTTTTTCAGCCTTACAGGCAGATAGTCGTCTGAAGCTGCAGCTTTTTCTTTTTAGCTTTTTCCAATCTCTGCTCTCGGCTTTCTTTGAGAACAGGTCTGCTTTCTTGGCATGGGTCTGTCTGCTGTTGGTGAAGAGACTAAATCCACATACTCGCTACTAAGATCTCCTCAAGTAGTCTCAACCAGATTACAGTTTAAGAGTAAATGTCTCCTGAGAGTTTCACCTTGGGGAGATGCTGTCTGGCTAACATGCAATCATGAGCATTAATCTATGAGGTGAAAAAGTAATTTTAAAAGCTCCAGCCACAAGTTTTATTTCATCTGTGTTTTGGTCAGAGTCCCATCAGACCTCCAGAATGGTGTCAGAGTGTTTTCTATCCACGTGATGAGCACAGGCCTCAGGTCCAGACCTCCAGGGGCACCATAGCCTCTTTGGAGCTAATAGGTGCAAGAAGGTTTTGTTGGGATAGGAACTGAAGAGGAAACTGACGAGGAAGGCAAGGATCTTCTTCAGCTCCTCCGAGCCGGGACCTCTTTGTGTAGGCCAGCATTGGCCAGGTAGCCCTCCAGCATCGCTGGATGGCCGACAGTGGAAAACCTAGAGGAGTAGGAGAGAAACAGCAGCTTGGAGCATGTCTTTATACTGTTTAGTTTTTAGAGCCACAGACTTTCTTTTAATGTCATTGTTCAGGATCTATGACTGATTATGTATTTATTGTATTCCTCCATGACTGTGTGACAGCAAGTGGAAAAAACCAGCTTCACCTTTGTTGATATGCTTGTAATTTTAATATTGATTAAATGGCCCATGAAATAATAGAAAGCTCATATATGAAAATGTATTTTAAGAAATAAAATGTTAATCTGAGTACAAAGGAGTACACTCACCTTCTGGTAGATGGAGGTGTAGCGAGCGCTGGTGAACATCCAGGCCTCCTCGTAGAACTGATCACTGATTGGATCCAAAACATCGATGGAGGATCTGTGTAAGCGCTGAGGATCGTCCTGATGGACAGAACAGAAGGAGAGTGAGACAAGTGAAGATATACTAAACAACACTGTGACATGAACTGAGCCACACACAGTTTGATTCACAGGTGATTGACACATTATTTGACCACGAGCAATCTTTTCTGGTTTGACGCCGTCTTTGTAGCCAGAAACCAGCTCTCTCCTCGGCTTCCTCCACTACACGCTTCCCCCACGCCAGTCTCCTCCGTCACTATAAAGGGGAGAGTCATGAGCTCCATCACCCTCACCTGTGCCGTCCAACGTCCCGCCACCAGCCTCCACTGCAGCAGGCCAGAGACCACACCCCTGCCACAATAAGTAAAAGTATATCCTTGCTGTACCCTTAATGCTAAATGTGCTAAATTAACCGCTGCCTTTGCCCCTTTGGGATTATTCTTATGTCACTGGGATGTTGACCTTTGACCTTCACATTAGAGAGATGGGCAGACATAATTAGTGTATGAATTTTAAAGTAACAGGTAATAAAGAGAGTGCAGCAAATGTAGTCAGGTTTATTACTCTGTATCACACATGAGTGCCCGAGGGAGGCGGGGCTGACTGGGGAGACACAGGAAACAGAGAGACAGGGCTGACTCGACATGAAACGATGAAACGTGGGACACGGGAACAGAAACTAAACACAGGCTGAAATGAACACTGAGGGAGGGAGAACTAAGATTACTGAGAGCCTGATAAATAAGAAGAACAAAAACCAAGAAAAACAAGAGTCAAAGAAAACCAAAAACACAAAGCATTGGGCCAGGACCCACTGCTGTGACATTTATATGTGATAAAAACATTAAAAACTGCTCACATGTTGAAATCTTTCTACGTATACTTTAGGTTCAGCTCTCCAGCCTGGCATTTGGTTAAGCATGATTCAAACATTTGATTTTGTTTAACTGGTTTTAATTATAGTTACTTTTTGTGAACATTTGTTGCAGCATTTAAAAATACATCATTTATTTTCAAACTTTTATTTGATTTAGAGCATCATATTTGACCAACGGAAATGTTTTAATTTCATATAAAATAACTGAAACAGTGAACTAAATATCTGAAATCTTTCCTTCCTTAAAAGTTATAATCCTACTTAAGTTATAGTGCAAACGCTTAAGCAACAAATATACTTGATGCTAATTAATTAATATTTCCCTTTGATGTTGCAACTATGCGGTCACTTCTGTCTTTAAACAAAATAATATTTTCCAGTTACAGAAATCATAAAGTCCAAACTAAAGTGCTACTGTTGCTATATGCATTTTATATAAATCATGGATGATGGTCCTGACATGAAGGAAGAGAAAGTTACAGGTTGCATCCTTTGACTTTGTCTCCGTGCCTTTGGGCGATTTTCAGAAGGACAGATGTTTCTGTTCAATTCTTAAATCAATTTTTTCAAACACAAACACTATTTTAAAGCTTCTAGAGAGTAAAATATTAATGATAATTATAATAACAATAATAAAAACAAAAGCTCTCAGATCCATCAAACCAAGCAGCAGAAAGAACAATAACTGAAGAGAAAACTTTAACCTTGTAGACTTCATTATGTTCCAGCTGCTCTACAGACGCTGTGACCTCGAACTTAAGCAGGTCGTAACGTATGTGCAGCTCAATAACTTCATAATCAGACCCTGTGGTATTTAGGCAGCAGAACAACTAAGAATAACAACTACAAATAATGTTTTTAGGTTTCTGTTGTACTGCAAGGTTCTGTACAGGAGAACCAAACCAAGAGCAAATATTACGTCTCATTTACACCTGAGCACGAAGAGCCATCAACATTTAGCAAATTGAATCATCTTTGTTTAGATGCAAGAAGAATCATATAGAAATGAAAAAGTAGAAATAGAAATCCAGAGCAAAGATATCCTCTAATTCAGCGTAGCACATGTGCAGCTGCTGCGATTCACGTAAGCATTTGGCTCGTCGCTGTTGCAGATTTTTCTCTCGCTGTTCTGGCTCACAGCGCTGCAAACACAAAAATAAATATCCCCAAAGGTGTGAAAGGGAGCTAATTAGTAAGAGTATTGTTACTCTCCGCAGGAGTAGTCCAGCAGTAGAAATCAGTCCAATAACAAGGTGTGTAACATCTAGCAGGGTGACAGAAAAACCCAGGGTAACTTCTAAGGACCTCAACGTCTCTCTCACATTGTGTTTTTAAACATGCTTCCATTTGTCACTTCAGTCTTTACTCTGAAATACAGGAAGAGAAATCATGGCTGAAACAATTTCTCATGAAACCAGGGGTGTGGTCCAACAGTCAGTTTGGTGAGGAAGGTTCCTAACTGAGAGAAGTGACCCAGAAGTATCTGTGTAGCAGCCACAATGAATCCAGATCATGAGCTTTATTAACTGATCAAAGTCTCTTCTTTCATCTTCTGCATCATTCAGTTTGCATTGGTAATGCCCATTATTGTAATGCTTTTTTAAGACCAGCAAAACTTTATTTCACTTTGGGTTAGCTGGGATAAGTGATGGATGGAGGGAATTTTACTTCAGCCACAGAAATCCTAAACAGGAAGGAGGAGCAGAGTTACAGTGGATCACTATCCAGCAGGGAAACAAGGTTTATTTCAATTTCTTGGCCATGAGTGAGATTTACTGAGTGGGCAAATTAGGGAGACGACACCATCAGATCCCGAGCCCTCCATGTGTTAATCAAGAGACGGCTGCTGTGCTACATCCATAAATAATGAATAAATTAGGAGCTAAAGCTGAAAGGACAGTTTATTTGTACCATCAGTGAAGATATTTTACATTTGAATTTTTTATTTAACATTTGCAAGATTCAATAACATAAAGAACCTGAACAAGAAAACATTTATGTGGATCAAAATACATTAAAACAAAAACTTTATAATAATAAACTTTATAATGTTGAAACTTTTCAACCAACTGATGAAAAGAAATCTAACCACTTGACATGAACACTACAGTAGGACAGTTTTGAAAGCTTAAAATGGAACTAGGGGAAGAGTTTGATTCACAGCTGCCTCATCAGATTTTTACAGGAGATTCTATCTGAACTCTGTGGAGCCTGATCTCAAGCTTTTTGAGTCTGACACAGAAACCAGAGGATCTTTCTGTGTCTTCAGATTCACTGTGATCCAGTGATGGGAGTGATTTCAGCCCTGAGTGATCGCGCTGATGTTTGCACAGAGCAGACAATGAGGTGAATGTTTGGGCACATTGGTAACAGTGAAACAGTTTATTAGTAACGTGGGATCGTTTGTGTGCAGAGTATGAACTGAGATTCCTGAAGCTCTTGTCACACTGGTCACAGCTGTAGTTTCCTTCCATGTGTTCACGTTCATGAAGGTTACGACTATGTGACTGTGAGAAGCTTCTGTCACAGTGTCTGCACTTGTGTGGTTTCTCTCCTGTGTGGACTCGTTTGTGTGATTTAAGCTTCCATGCAGTGGTGAAGGATGACCCACACTGATCACAGAGGTGCTTTTTAACCCCACTGTGAATCAGTTCATGTCGTTTTAAGTGATGTGATGTGGTGAAGCTTCTCCCACATTCTTTGCAGTATTTCAGTTTGTCTCCAGTGTGTCTACGTTGATGTACTTTTAGGGTCTTTTGCCGACTGAAAGTTTTTCCACAGAGGTCACAATGAAAGTCTTTCCCACCACCACAGTGATGACAGGGTTGAGAACTGGATCCATCTGTGTCGCTCTGCTTCTAAACAAAGACACAAAGACAGTGTAAGTCAGTCCTTCAACATTTGTATCCTGAACGTCGCCTGAAATAAAGAGCATCTCTGCAGACGTCCAACTACATTTGACTGTTTCAGTTAACACACTCAGTTTACTGGGCTGCAATAACTACAATACTACCACCATAATACTACAGTAATACTAAAATCATAACTGAAAGGAAAATCTGAATAATCACTCAGAGCTGCTTTTCCATGCAGTAGAATTGCTAACATGCTAACACAGTTTAATGAGCAGAGTTGTTCCAAACAGTCAGGCTAAAATGACAAGATAACAATATAAATACATACCTCACAGTAGCTGCACTTGTAGAGTCTCTTTCTGGTGTGGATCTGTTGGTGTCGTCTCAGGTGACGTGGAGATTTAAAAGTCTTCTCACACAGGTCACATTGATAAGGTCTCTCCTCAGTGTGGGTAAACATGTGTCGTTGTAAGTCTGTGTGAGTTATAAACTCTTTGCCACACTGTTCACAGCAGTACACATCATGTCTGTTGTGAATGCGTAGGTGTGTATTTCGGCTCTCTCTCAGGCTGAAAGTTTTTCCACAGATGTCACAGCTGTATGCCTTAATTCCAGAGTGGGTAACTAGATGCCTCTGTAAGTGGCTACTGTGAGTAAAAGCTCTGCCACACTGATCACAGCTGTACGCTTTAACTCCACTGTGGATGAGTTGGTGTGTTTTTAGGTAACCCTTCAAGGAAAAAGACTTTCCACACAAGTCACAGCTGAACGGTCTCTCTCCAGTGTGGATGACCTGATGCTGTTTTAGTTTAGCCTTCTCAGTAAAACCCTTCCCACACTCGTCACAGGTGTGTTTTTTCTCTCCCTTTCTTCTGTGAGGTTTGTCGGCCTCCTGAGAGCGCTGACTTCTGGCTCCATGTTGGTCCTGCAGTGACAGAGATACAAACAGAGGCAGTGAGTGAAATGCAGTCGTGGAACAAACTCAACCTTCAAACTCCATTAACACTAGTTTTAAACCTGAAGGTGGAGCGTGGCACCAAACACCTTAAAGGTCTCTTATCCCCACCTGCTGGTAGTTCTAACACATTACATCCAACCTGCTGTTAAAGATAATTCATGACTGTTCAAACACTAAAATCATGCACACACACACACACACACACACACACACACACACACACACACACACACACACACACTTTTATAATTTAGATTATTTTGTTGTTTCCTATTACATATTTCTATAATTTGTATAGATTTATACAGAATTATTCAGTGATAATAAATCCTATGTTTGTTTATTCTAAAGGAACCCCGTTAGCTTCCACAACAGATTTTGCTCGTCTTCCGTCAAATACTCACATAAAATATTACACAATAAAGTGGATTCAAGATATCCACATAATTTCACTCTTACATCCACAGTGAGGTTTCACAATTGTTCAAATATAAGCAATCAATAATAATAATATCAATAACATTGAGGCACATTACACAAATTTCAAAAACAAATCATGTCTTACAATATTTACAACAACTAAAAGCTCTGTAAATCGGCTTTTAAGTGTTCATTGAAGTTTTGAATAATTCTCTAATTTTTTTAAGGCAACTTATTCCACTTAAAAGTTGCTCTAAATGTAACAGTTTTACAAAACGTTACTTTTAACTCGAGCATTTACTAAGTTGCAGCTTGTTGAAAACTGTGTAATATGATGATGTATTTCATCTGGATACTGCAGCTGAGCAGAATAAATGTGGTGTGTTTAACAGAATTGCTTTCTTTAGAACTACAAGTAAGCCATAGAATATTTTAGCCTGTACAGGAAGCCAAGAAAGGTTATTATGCATTTTATCAATATTAGTATAGTATGAACATCTTCACACTAATCTGGACGCCTTATTCTGGACTAACTGAAGTCTGTTAAGATCTGTCTTATTAGCTGCTGACCAAATGATTGAACAATACTCCAGATGAGACATTACTAGTGCATTAATGACATCTTTCATAATGAAGAAGTGATACACAAAGAGCATTTCATAGCCATAGCTATGCCTTGTCGGCAGAGTTATGTGACATTAGTGATGTTTGTACTTTCAGCGTTAACTTGGTTTTAAAGCCTTTAAAATATACGCCGTTCAATAGTCGACCTTCATCTGACAGAGAATGTGATGATTTTGTGGATAATTAAAGTCAGTCATATATCCACAAACACAACAAGCTGAAAGTCAGTGATGCTGCTCGGTTTGCAGTCCTGAACATCACGGCACAAGCAGGATCCACTGCACTGTTAATGTTAGCTGTCTAATATTGCTGCCTCTGTTCGGTGGTGTCGAGCCAAACGCACTTTAACGTGTGTTTGAACGAGCTGACGGTTCACTCGTTAAGCTGAAAGAAAGATGCTTTAATCACAGCAGTCACACATGTGTCCACTGCACCATCTGGAACTCTTCTTGTTTACACTCGTAATAACACAAACACTAAATCCTGCTTCTCTGGTGCTGTTGTGTAGCAGTGTGTACACCTGAGACTGTCACCTGTCTGTCTGTCCTGCACTCTCTCTCTGTTTCTTTCTCTCTGATTGTGGAATAAAAGTATGAACATGTGTTTATAAGTTACACTTGTGTTTGAATCCTGCAGCTTATCACACATTTGATTTCCATGTGTGACGACTGCAAGTGTCCAGAGTGAGGACAGACTGAGGGAGCCACTGCTGCACATCATCTGTGAGGCTTTGCAGCCCTGATGATCCACCAGGACAAACTCAGCAGTGTGTGAGGAAGAGGAGGAGGAAGAGCCAGCAGCAGCTGACAGATGGAGAGAATAGACAGACTGTTCCCTGTTTGTGAAGGACTGCTAGGAAAGTTTAACATAACTGTGCTGAATCAGTCTTATTAGGTAATGTTCAAATAATGTGATCATCCCAGTGTTTTCAGTGTGGGAGAAAGTACTCAGGGCCTTCAAGTTACACACTATGAAAGGCAGCAACAAGTTTAATGTTCAGAAACCTAAAGTCTGTATCAGCAGCAGGATGGAGCTAAAATAAATGTTGGTTTCAGTTCTATGAAGCTTTGAGTATTTTGGATCAGTAGCTGCTGTGTTTGTTGCATCATATTGCTGTAACTGTTTATATGCTTTATATATTCTGAGCTAAGTTGATCTATAGTGTTACATCATATTCTATAAGGATGTTATGTGTTTGTAGACTTTCTGCCCAGTTTGACCCATTTAGCAGACGTCAGCCTGTTTAAGGCTCTGATATCTATTCTGTGTGACTTAAAGCAGTTATGACATGGTCTGATTTTCTCACCCAATAAAGGAATATTTCATATATCAGTCTACTCTTCATTCTATCAGACACAGTTATCACAGCTCCTACATTTGCTTTTTACACATATATGTAAGCACTGAGCCAAATTTAGTACCAACATATTAAATGAACAATATTTGTCTCTTATATATGATACATCTGTATACACACTGTCACAGATACTTGTCTGTGAGTGAAGTGATTAATATAATAACTATAATATTGGCCATATTATATTTACATTACCACAGTGAGATGACTTTAGTCTCATGAACAACATCAGCTAATTGTTATTTACAGCTAATCTTAAACGACTGTTCAGCACAGAAATGAAGCCCAACAATCATGTTTCACAGTCCTGTGGTCTCAGCCTCAGATACTCATCAAATCACACAGAGCTCATGTAGAAACAAATGAACTAAATATGTTCTCCTTCATTTCTGTCAAACAAAGCTGTATGAAACGTTTCCAGCTGTTAGTATCATGGTTGCTAGGCAACCTGGGCAGCACGACGGAGGCTAGACGTCCCATTTCACGAGCCTACGAGCCTCGCACTTCGGCCTTAGCGGTCTTTGAGTACGCGGCCCTTGAGGACTTTAAAGCTGCAGAACCTGAATCGGGATACAGCCATGATGATCTCCAGCCTCGTGCTCGCCAACATTCTCACCTGAGTTAAGAAGACGATCACTGAAATGGTCTCAGCAGGTCCTTTGATGACAGCAATGAAATGCAGTGGTAAGGCTTTTTGGGGATTAAGTTCGTTTTCATGGCAAAGAAGGACGATGCAGTTCATCTGATCACTCCTCATAACATTCTGGAGTGCAGGCAAAATGCTATTATAAAAACGTAAGCAGCAACTTCTCCAGGTTCCAATATTTATGCAATTCTCAAACCTTTTGGCCACGACTGTATAACCTCTTCTGAAGTTTAGTGGATATTATACATGGTTATGCTCAGGATGTGTCGGCCAGTTTCCACTGGAAACGCCTTTTGGTTAAACTGTCAGCGAGGAATTTGCATTTGCACTGTTACATTTTTATATAACTTTAATGCACATAAACAACAGCTGCTTGTTTCAGTGAAAATACATTGATGGGTTTTTAATAAAGTTGTGCAGCTGTAAAGTATTTTGTCTGGTGTCAATTCTATCGTCAGCTACATCGTTATGGCAAATGTTCAAATGTATATGGTGATAAATATCTTTGGTCATATGGTCCTGCTCTGTCTGTCACCTTCTGTGTTGAGCTCATTGTTTCCTCTGTAGTGGCTGAGCTGAGTCCAAGTAGCTGAAAATGTTCCTCTGCTGCTCCGTCAGACTCTCCTCCTGCTGATCAGCTGGGACACAAAACAGATCTTTGTTAGGCTCCACACTGCACTGAAGAGTCAAAGTGTCTCATATGTTCATCTGACAAGTAAAAGAACACATTTTTGTTTCCCGAGGTGGGCAACTTGTTGGAAACAAACACAAAAGGTTTGAGCACTGATACCTGCCATTGCTGGCATTGAAAGATGCAACGCCAGCAATGTGGATTGTCAAGACTCAAACCAATCATCAAGCAAAGACAACAGGGATCATTTGTTTCTGTTTATTTAGCATTCACAGCATTTGTAGTTGCCTTCTGTGCAGGGGAAGTCCACGCACACTGTGTGGTACCGCCATCCGCAGAAGGTGCATTCAACCTCTGTAGGAGAAACGAGATTGTCTGAGACTGAAATGATATTCACTAAAGAAGTGGTGATTTGTAAAACTTCACATTTTGATCCGGGACGTACTCTGCATAAAAACAAGCGCTCACTCTTCCTGCTCAACAAATGACAAGGGCGGAGCCTTATACCACGTGATACAGAAGCTGTGCCGTGTGATGCTAAAATTAGCAGGGAAAAAACAACGGAGAGCACGTCAGGGATGATGAGAAAGTGACAGGAGAAAATCCGTCCCGGTCAACCACCCAAACATCAATAACGGGAACCTTAGACAGCGCTTCCCTATACACGTCGAACTGATATTCACTAAAGAAGTGGTGATTTGTAAAACTTCAAGTGTATGATAAGGTGAAAACAAATACACAACTGCATGTCATGTAGTTGAAGGTTTTTTTTCTTTTGGAAGACCAGAAAACACTGAAAGTTACAAATTAGTCCTTTATTTATCCAGGTAAAAAAAAATCTCATTGAGATTAAAAATCTCATTTCCAAGAGAGACCTGGCGTCATGGCAACACAAGTCACATACCACACAGGTATATAACATTTATAACAAACACAATATCCCAACATGTGTAACAAATGTATTGTGCTTGAAACAAATTCAGAATAGGTGATAAAGCAGCTGCACATGTGTGTCACGAGTAAATCTGGCTGTATAACAAACAGAAACAAGTGATGCTGCTGTCTTTGCTCAACGGTTGGTTTGAGTCTTGACAATCCACATTGCTGCCATCTTTCAATATGTTGAATGCACCAGTGTAAGTGCAGCCACTCAGACTCAATGTGTTCATAGAAACAGGTGCAGATGTGTCACGAGTTCATCCAGCAGTAGCTATGGCACTTGGCCACAGGGGGCAGCAGTGGACTGACCTGCATTCGAGACTGCTCCAGCTGCTCTGTGACAGTCAGTAGATCTGCTACAAATTGCAGATCATATGCAAGTTTTGGAAATGACATTATAAATATTCTTAACTTAACCACGGCAGCATTGTTGATGTATTACCTATATACTACAAATTATTCCACCTGCTGAAAAGTGGATCTAATGTGGGCGGACTCACACTTAGCAAATAAACCTGTGATGTGAGAATGTAATCAAACTGTTGATCAGAGGCAAAGTAATTTAAAGTTTATGATGCTATCGTCTAATGTTAGCTGACATGATGTTAGCTTGTAAACTTATGTTGTTGTCTGGGTCTCATGTCTGATCTGATGATAATAACTGTGACAACACAGAGATTAAATAAAGGACGTTGGTGGGACTTCTTATGTTAGAACTACAACTTCAGTTAAGGAGTGAGACGTAAGGTGACAAGGAGAATGAAGAGAATGAGAAAGAAGTAACTGGGAAGAGAAAATGAAAACAAAAATTTGAAATGATCAAATTTGTGTTAACAGATGATGGTGATTTTAAAAATTCAAGTAATTTAAAGGTTTTATCCTATTTGTTGTTGTTTTTTTCATATTCTTCTATTTGCAAGAGGTTATTAATAAAACAGGTTCTCTTTCTGGTTTCTCTTTTTGGACGCACTCTCTACAGCTTATCACATCCAAAATGGCGGATGTCAAGTACAAAACCTCGACAGAAACAATCAGCAAGAATTTTAGCATCAGTCCAAAATAAAACTGTCCAACTACAGAGTTTTAAAATCCAACTAAACTATGAACAGAGATCTTTTACAAATAGGCTATTGATGAGATGACAGTGGTAACAAAAACGTACACATCCGCGCACACAGACAAAATGGCGGGAGAGCGTTTAACGGTCGACCTCATGAGTCCGTTACCGTGAACTATGGAGCGGCAGATTTGTGCTGGAACTGAGCTGCACACAGCTGATGTTAGCCAGGAAACATTACACACTGCTAACGTTACCTTCACACGGAGCTCCACACGGAGACGATCAGCGTCAGGCACAAACACCAAGTTCAGAAAAGAGGAACTTTGAGCAGGAAGGAAAGAGTCAGAGCGGCGTTTGAGGACACGTTTACAACCACGAACATCAGAATCTGTCTGTGCTGCATTCAAGTGCAAGTTGGAAACTCACTAATCTCTGTCATGTTGTCCAAAGATGATTTATTTCTGCTGGTTTTCTTGTTTGAAACACAAACATGTGTCAGCACTTTGTTGTTCTTCACCCTGCAGCATTTGAATATTTCAGGAGTAAACTGATCATAAATTCATGAAGTCATGACTGAAAGTGCAGACTGAGAGTGGATCACATGATGTTTGAGGTGTGTCATGTGACATGTTCAGTATTGTCACACATGTCTAGATTGTCCCTGATATCATAACTGCTCAAACACTGATGATTATATTTGAAGAATTATTCCTGATGGCAGCAAAGTTTGAATGGAGCTCTCTGTCTGTGCTGATTTGTCGCCCTCTGGAGGTCAAAGCACAAACTGCATGATGTCACTGTAACCACCACAGAGACAGGAAGTGTTTTTAAATGATGAAATATGTCAGTGATGCTGATAGTGTGTTCATCACAGACGTTCAGGCTTCGTGTTGACATGAATCAAAGTTAATGTCATTATGGACCAAGGACAGTACTCTGGGTCTCCTGCAGAACAACTCGAGCTGTGATACCTGAATGAAGAGCCTCTGCTGCTTTAAAGAAGGAGGCTCGAGGCAGCGGTGAGGTGCAGACCAACCAGCTTTTATTCAGCAACTTTAACAGAAGGATCAGAAAAATAAAACTATACAGCACAGTGATGCTGACTGAAGCCACAGCATTAAACTAAACAAGCATCTGATCATCTTTAACAACATCTAATAAATAATGACAACTATTTACTCCTGTATTTCCTACAATAAAGCCTGTTCAGATATTTGTTGCTGATGGAAATGTAAAAGGCTCCCAGGAACCAAAGGACAAAAACAGAGGCAACAGTCACAGCTGCAAAGGATCCCCTAACACATAAACTGGTTCGAAGATATTTTCTAGCTCTGCAGAGGAGCTTGATTGCACGGACAGTAAAAAGTGGATTCAATAACAGCAGCGAGCGCTGAGTGATATAACGGTGCTGCGAGCAGCAGTGCAAAGGCTCACACAGAGACAGCAGCTACACTGTGTGTGGATGTGATCCACAGTCACAGCTGTGGGTTTCAGTCAGTGTGTCTCTAACTTCATGGTCACATTTCAAAGCTTATTGGAGCCAGAAGATGTTCAAGTAAAAGATTTATTGCTGTACTCGTCTACCAGGATAACAGGAGGTTCATAAAGCTGTGTAATACTTCAGCTTTCCATCATGGAGTAGTAGTTGTGTCCCTTTGTGTTTATTAGTGTGTTCACACGTCTACTTTAACTTCACTCTGTAATGAAAGGATTCAAATCACTGATAAATACATACATGCTGACTCTGAGTCTCAGTGAAGGAGGAAAGGATGGATGAAGGCAGCCTAGTGTGGGTCATGTGTGTCCAGCAGTCATCCAGGGCCTGGATCCATCTGTAACAGGAAGACAAAGTCCAGCCTGTAATCATCCTATCAGGCACAGCGTTTCCATCCAGCATCCTGACGACGCTAACAACCCGTCAAACGTCTCCTCTGGTCCACAGAAGTCACACTTCCTGTGTCATGTTTACCTTTTTAAGTGTGCTATTCAAGCCTGTGTGACCAACTCTGACTCTCCAGATTCCATCCTGGTCTCTGCTGCAGCTTCTTCTACACGACTGTTTTCTGTATAATAATATCTGCCTTTCCCGTCTCTGTCCCAGTGTGCCTGCCACTCGTCCTTCATCTTTACCTTCATTATACTCTTCACCTCACTTTCACTGTATTTTATAGTCAAACCTGCACGACTTCTTCTTGCTGCACCTTTTTAAACTTATCGTCCTGTTCATTGCATCAACACCGATATTCACAGGGAGCCATAAGAAATCCACTTCTATCCCTCTGTGTTTGATTCTATACAGGAAATGAAGTATATCAAAAACAATATGTTGCCTAGAGTCTGAAGACATATCACCTGTGCTCACTAGCACGCTGCTAGAGTCCCAGCAAACCACATACCTCCATATTAGTGCGTCCTCCACCCAGTTCAAGCCAGTAACATCACTACCAGCTCCCAGTATAAACTGCCACATCATCTGTAATTCTTTTACTCATCACCAAACTTATTTGTGGGAGAACAAATGCAGCAGCCGTTCTTTTATCTGACAGTGTTGACGCATCAGTAAATATCCTCACATGACCTGAGGACTTTCCCACTATATGAACCTGCTTTTAGTCGCCCCTCCTCCCTCGCCACAAGCTTCCTTTACAACATAACTTATAAAAAACAACTTTATTGACAATCAGCAATAACAATTACAGACAGTCTAGAAGAAGAATCACATGATCAAGGAGCAGAAGTTTATGGTTTTAATAGCTTTTACATTTTGGGAAAGTTTTAAAAACATTGTTTGGTTTTCTTTCTAAAGCGTTGAAAGGACGGCTTTGCATCAGAAAAGTAAGATCAGCAAATGAATCCATTAAAGTTCTTTTGCCTTGTTTGCAAAAGAAGCCAAACAACATTTGTGTTACAAAGAGAGACTTCAGAACAGATCAAAGATCACAAACATCAGGCACTGATGGAAACAGCCAAACACAGAAACAGAGGCACCAGCAGGTGAAGGAGGCCTGTTGTAGAAATGACTCTGAGTGCTCAGGTAGAAACGCATGAAGAACCAGTGCGTCTAATATTTGGAGACCAATCTGTGTTTGAGCGTCCTGGATGAAACACAGATCATGTTGCAGAGCGAGGACGTCGTCTTTCCTCCCGAGTGTGTAACTACAGGACGTGTGCAGAAGGTTTAATCGTCCTCCTGACAGTTACTGATGAACGAGTCCTTCAGGGAGGCTCCAGGATCACTGTGGCTTTTACCAGCTGCTGCTAAACTGAGAGGTGTTGCTGCTTCATGTGTGAAGATGTTTGCATGGCTTTAACAGTGCAGACGTTCCTCATGTGCACCCATTTCATATGTTTTATTGTGATGTTTAGTAACATCTGCTTCCCTCCTTCAGGCAGACGATAAAGTGAGCTCAGCCTTAAACATGTGGAGAGAACGTTTGACCGACAGTCCTGGGACGACTGCAGAACAATGGTTTGTTTTTAATGATAAAGTTTCATAATGGAAATAAATGCTGAGCCTGTTTCATGATGTTGGCCCTGCAGCATCAGGCAGGATTAATACTGTAACAAACGTGTGTCACAGTTATAATGACTTTAAATGAAGACTTGGGTTGGATGGAGATGTCAGCTGGATTTGTGCTGACTGTCACTTTAAATGTTTTCAGTTCAGCTTCTAAATCTACTTTTGTATAATGTTTGCTGAGTTTTGCACTTCATGACGCTTTTAAGAAGAGCCAATAAATCCTGACTTTACACCAAAATAAAGGTTTAATGTGTTTAGTGTGACAGTGGAGGAGAGCGCACATAATAAGAGTCATTAACAGAATGGTGACAATTATAATCTGTCTCATTTTAGGAGCAGCTCACAGGCACAACAGACTACAGAGCAATCAAAGCACCAGTTAAACGTCCATGTGACCGGCTTACAGCCAATGAACAATCAGTCCCCACTGTCCCCACCAACATCACTGTACTGGAAAGACTGTGCTGCCATGGTCAGAGATGAACTGGTACTAAAATGTAAGGCAGCTGATGTGTGTGGCCTTAGCAGCACAAATGCATCACGGCTGCAACGCTGCAGTGTGTTTAAACATTTGAACATTTCTGTGGCTTCAAACCAGCAGCTGCTCTGTACTCAGTCGTGTTTGTGTGTCTGTCAAAGTGATTGTTGTCTTTAAAAAGCCTTTTGTGTTTGAGTTTTGTGAGCAGTGCCGAGCTTCTCTTTAGTCTAAGCTGAGTCGATATATTTGATTCCATGTTTGGTGTGATTTTCAAAGTCAGCAGCAGCAAACGCTGAACAAGCAAAGTTTGGGCCCATCAGAGACAGCAGTGGACCTGCTGACCTGTAGGTGTTGGAGGTGTTTGTGTGCAGCTGTGGGTCAGTCAGCTTTATTTCACTTATCCATGACAGAGCGCTGTTAGCTGTGAGTTAGCATCCACTGAGCTGTTTCATCTACTCTGTCACTGCCAGCAAGCAGAGCCCAGGGTTGGCTTCAGAAGCTGGACGTGGCCTTGCTCAAGGGCACTTTAGCAGCACGTTCCCAGCAGTAACAGAGGGATTCAAACTGGTGACCCTGGAATCACCCAGAAAAGTCACCTTATGCCAGAAGTTTTAGTGAGACGGGAACAACATTACAGCTCTGATGTCATTGACCTGTGCAGTGAGGACATATTGAACTGTGAGGACACAGCTTATAGGTTCAACACTGACCCTGGGTCAGCATGTGCAGGCTGCCATGGTGTTGGTGTCACCACTACAGACAGCTCAGGTTCAACTGGTTCTTCTTTGATTTGCTTCTATAGCACAAAGGTTGACACCAGTCTGGTCCAGTTAGCATCTGAATCCATAAACGTGTGAGCTCGTCCCACCAGAGGACGTCAGCATCATGGGGATAATGTCTACAGCAGGAAAACACAGGGACAGTTGGGTTTGCTGCACATCTGGAACACACAGTTAGCTCAGATATGTTCATGTCGCTAACACCAATACAGTGACTGAGTGCTCTATAGCAGCTAATGCTAACAACTGTAACACTGCTGTTTGTCATGGTTTTCAGACCAAATGATAACAAAACGTTGGGAAAAGTGAAATATTGGAACATGAAATCATAAATTATTACATTTAAACAACAATAATACAGCTAAATTTGCCCTGTTGGCTCATAAGCTGCTCACCTGGATGCTACATCAGTGCAGTCCTCTCTGAACATTAGATAATCAACACACACACACTTATTGTTGAGAGGCTGACTTAAAAAACTCACAGAAACTCTTAAGAAGCTCCTCAAATGATGACTTTGGAGTTTTGTGTTACTGTCAGTGTATAAAAGCTAGAAAAGGAAGAAAAGCAGGAGAAATGATCAAAGTGCTGCTGTGTGCAGGAAGAACTACAACATGTTAGTGAGAAACACAAACAGGGTGTGAAACACACTCCAGAGGAAACGCTGTGTGCAGGCTGTCTGTGACTTCCTGTATCTCTGCCACAGACTGGGACAGACACCAGTGAAACCAGTCACTGTGGTCATGTGCTTGTAGCCAGCAGCCTGTGATGTGAGGCTGCTTGAGTCAGTCGTCTGCTTCCACCATGTAAACCTTGGTGTCTCCTACATGCACAGATGTTTCCTACAGACTGTGCTGCTCCAGCTGTCACACAGATGTTGAATCAGCAACATCTGTGTCACGTCCTCCCTGGTCCCACAGATAACAGGCTGCATACAAGAGGCTCACCTCTGCTACCTGCTGCTCCACTCCCCATCGCTGTTTTGGCCACGCCTCCCGTTGGTCAGCAGGTAAAGGTGAAGCCTGGGACATGGAAGCCTTTACAGCAGAGCTTCATGGGCCTGTCCAGCAGCAGGCTGAGGAGAGAAAGGTGACAGAGTTCGCTGTTACAAACAGTTTCTCAGCTTTGATCTAAAAGAGCTTCTTTCCTGTTAAAGCAGCTGAGAGTGAGCACATGTTCTCCCCCTGAGGTTCTCATGACAGAGGAAGAACTCACAGCTGAGGAGGACCAGGATCTCCATCCACTCACAGTCCCTGCAAACAAAACCACCATTTGAACTTTAACATTTGCTACGTGTGCACACAGTAAGTGATGGAGGATGAACTGGTCCTGTCTCTGTTGGTGGGCTCGTATACTGGCAGGAAGGAAGCTTCTCTGGGATTTCTCAGGCTTTTCCCCGCAGCACGCCGTGTGATAAATACTCACAAATACTCACAAACGTGTCGTTTCATGCGTCGGTCAAACACTCGACGCCCAGCTGGAAACACTTCAGGGAAGTTCATCTGCCCGAGATTCAGAAAAGTCACAGAAAATGTCAAATTGTTGTGATATAGATGTTTATCAAATCAAATCACTTTTGTTGTCACATCACATGTGCAGGTACACTGGTACAGCACATGTGGGTGAAATTCTTGTGTGCGAGCTGCACAAGCAACAGAGGTGTGCAGGACGATAGGATATGATCATGGTCACAGCGCAGCCCCAGTGATGTTAAACACAGAGGGTTCAAACCTGTCGTTGCTTCATCAGTGTGGACGTTTAAAGATGGATGTAACCATTTAATTATGGTTACATAATTAATTACATAATTAATTATGTAATTAATTATGCAATGGGAGACAATGGGAGACAATGGGAAACAATGGGAGGTCGGACCTCCACGCGCTCTCCGGACAAAGACGCCGTAAAAAATGTAATAAAGAACACCAAAAAAAAGTTTCTGTAGAGTTAACGGCTCTGCGTTTCCAACAGAGGGAGGGAAATCTGGAGGATGTTTATTTTAAAAACCCTTATACATCAGGTTCTTGTTCTCTGCAGCTTTCAGCAGAATTTCCTCACCAATGTGGTAGTAGTGCAATCTCAAGATGATGGGCCGAGGAAGATGACTTTGTTTGGGACGCTGGCGATTCACTCTATGTGCTCGATCGATGAGTGGCTTCTCCTCGAGAGATAGCGCCTCCGCCAACAGGTGTGAACCAACTCAGTCATCTTGGGTCCCTCTGTGCCTTCTGGTATTCCTGCAGTTCTTAAATGATTCCTCCTGGAGTGCCTCAAGAGCTCCACATCTCTCATCTAACTTCTTTACCTCCGCAGACAAACGCTCCACAGTGGCCTGGAGAGTGGCGATGGTGTCAGAGTGGTTCGAGGCACAGTCCTGCAGTTCAGTCAAAGTGTTATCATGCCTGGCCACGTCGCTTTTTATGTCCGAAATTGAGGGCTGGATGCTCTGGTTCAAGGATGATATCTCGCCTCCTATGGTGGTAGAAATCTCTAATATGCAAGTGTCCAGTGCTAGTTAGTTAGTTCTAGTTCTAGTGGGGCTTTATTTGATGATTCTAGTGTGTGTTACATTGTTGTCATATTGTTGAGTCGCAGAGCTGTACAGTGTTACAGTTTCTGTAGAGTCTGGTATAAGGAACTCAGATCCCTCTGTGAATAATGTTCACTGAAACTGATCTGTAGTTAATGAACTAGTCAGGATTTACACTAGAGAATGTTTCTGCCATTACATGGCCTGTATTTGTAGAGCGCTTTACTCGTCCCTAAGGACCCCAAAGTGCTTTTTTGCCCAAGGACACAACGACCGAGACTGTCCGAGCCGGGGCTCGAACCGGCAACCTTCCGATTACAAGACGAGCTGCCAACTCTTGAGCCACGATCGGCCCACATATTGTTGTCTTTTGTTGCAGACACCAAGTGTTGAGATCCTGTCTCAACCTCCTACATTCTTCCAGCAGGTTACACATTATTTTTTGTATTTGGAATCAAATATATGTGTCAGTTGGGCCTAGTGCAGGGGTCAGCAACCTTTAACACCCAAAGAGCCTTTTGGACCCGGTTTCCACGCAAAGGGTCAGGGTTCGGGAAAACACTGGGAGCCGCAAATACTTTGTGACATCTAAAATGAAGATAACACTGTGTATATTGTTTTTACCTTTATGCTTTGTGTGAACAACTACAGTGTGTTGCTTATGAAATCCATGAAGTGCTACAGAGAAAATTACATTTGATTTATGTAATGAACACATTTTGAGCTCTTAAAGAAATATAACAAAGGAAAGCTGAACTACAATGATCCATGTAGCAAACACAAACTGTTATATCGCCTTTGGGCTTTTAGAGCCTTGACCTGACTTTTAAAAAAAGCGCGTTCATGCAAACATCGTCGGGTCTGCCGTGATATGTTTACAACGGGACTTCTGCTCCTGAACCTCTGTGCACAGCGTCTGCAGGTAAGGTAACTTTATTTATACCCAAAGGCAAGGTAAATTTGCTTTACAGACAAATGGCAGCATTTGACATCCCTTTAAAAACACACATACCTAGTAAATATATAAAGCTCACAGTGACACATACTTTAATATTTCGAATCAAAAACAGTTCTTATTTAATTCAGTGACAGCAACGGGGACAAAGCTGTTTTTATAACGCTTTGTCCTGCATCTCGGAAATAGAAACCTCCGTCCTGAGGGAAGAAGCTGAAATTCACCCCTTAGAGGATGGGAACCATTTTTAAGGATTGATAAAGCCATCCTCTGTACCTGCTCAGAGTACAGGGAGGCTAAACAAGACTGTGGCTCAGCTATCAGACGACTGGACCATCTCACTATCTGATTCAGAGAGTTTTTCTCTGTGACAGAGGTCTGACCGAACCATGCCACCAAACAAAAGGATAAAACAGACTCAATGAAAGAACGATAAAACAAAGTTAACATTTTTTGGTCAATGTGGAAATGAACAAGTTTCCTAAGGCAATAAAGGTGCTGGTGACCCTTTTTACAAACTGATTTGCAATTTTGATCAAAGTTCAGTTTTTCATTGATTATGGTCCCAAGATATTTATATGATTGTACTTGCTCTATTTTCTGACCTTTAATTAAAGTGACTCCGTGCCCATTTTGCTGTTTCCTAAAATCAACAACCATGTCTTTTGTTTTAGATATGTTCAGCTGGAGATAAGACTCCTCCCACCACTGAACAAAGTCATCAATGACTGGGCCGTGGTTAGTTTCACCCTCTTTCAGTAAGCTGACAATAACAGAGTCATCTGCATATTTAATAATGACCCTGTTTTCATGTCTGCCCTGACACATGTTTGTATAGAGAGTGAATAATAAGGGCGATAGGACGCAGCCTCGAGGAGAACCTGTGGAGGAGAACACTGGGTCAGACAGAACCCCATTTATTCTCACTCTTTGTGACCTGTCAGTTAGAAAATCTAAAATCCAGCCCACCAGGTTTTTCCTGATTTCAAACTGTTCTAAAAGTCTTTTAATTAAAATATGGGGCTGTGTTGTATTAAAAGCCGAAGAAAAATCAATGAAAAGAAGTCTTGCAAAAGTCCCTTTACTCTCTACATGTTTAAGAATCAGATTTAGTAAAGTCAAAAGTGCGTCCTCCACTCCTCTGTTGGGCCTGTATGCAAACTGCATTGGATCCAGCTGACCTTCAGTCTCTTCATAATCACATTTCTGATGATTTTTTCAAAGACTTTCATGACAACTGAAGTGAGGCAACAGGCCTGAAGTCGTTTAGATTTAGGGACAGGAACCACGACTGCTTCTTTGCAAAGAGAGGGCACATGTTGTGTTTGCAAGGATTTGTTAAAAATAACCTGAAATATAGGCCTGAGTTCATCAGCACAAGATTTAATTAGGCGGCCACTAATATTATCAGGACCTGGCTCTTGTTCACATTGACTGTATGAAAGGCCTTTTTAACATCGCTGAGTTCAATGATAAAGTGCTGAGTATCTCTCAGTTTCTGTTTCAGTTCCCAAATATCCTCGCTGAAATCAGAAGAACTAAAACGAGCATAAAACATGTTTAAAGCATTTGAAAATCTCTGTCTGAATTAAAACATCTAAAATGACCTGACTGCTGCTCTGGGGATTTTGAAACCCTGCTATGGTTTTCATACAAGTCCAGGCAGACCCAAAAGTTTTTGCAGCAAATTTGCTTTCAAGAAGGATTTTGTCTGTTTTGCTTTCAAGATCTCGATTTTCATTTCCTTGGTAGCTGTCTGAAAATCGGTAACAGCCCCTCTTTAAAGGCCTGTCTCTTTTTCCTTAAACAGGATTTGACACTTTTAGTGACCCATGGCTTATTGTTAGCGTAAATTTTAACACGCTTACGGGGTATAATCATGTCTTTACAAAATACTGCACAGGAGCTAGTAACATCCACCAAAGCGTCGAGATCATCTCCACAAGACTGAAGACGGGGCTGTACGAAGTCACTTTATCTCTACAGGACTGTAAGCTGTCGTCTGTGAGGCGTGAGCGTGTTTGCTTTAACACAGTTCACGGTGGAGAACAGCTGCTGACATAATGTGGATCCGAAGATCCATAACTGGCCTACCTGGGGCTGAAAGTCTCCATAAATGCAGGCGTTTCGGCGGCTACACCGGCTTCCACGAGTGTGACGCTTATTTTGAGAAAATAATAGAATATAAATGTATTTTTATATTTCAATATCACAATAATCTTCCAATGTAGAACTACAAGTTAAAAAAGAAGTAACATAAATCAAATCCACTTCAGCTAAATACTTCTCATTTATTTCCATCTTACATGCTGTGACTGCAGCCATTCCCACATCTCTGTGAATGGGACTCATGGACATGGATCAGTGGTTGTTGATCAATGGTCCTGAGAATCTGCATAATTAAGATGAAGGAACGGAGCTCCCAGCCCATCGTTCCTGCAGCTGCTTTCAGTCTTTATGCAAATGTCCTGTTTGTAAGACTGAAACCTGCAGCTGAGACTGAAGACGTCACCTGATGATGACGACACGTTTCTCCCACAAAACGCTGCGTCCAGATGAACAGAAGCAACAGACTCACTTTCCTGGATGATTGAGATGCATCAAGACTTCATTGTGTGTTACTTCTCATTCAGCACAGACACATTATTCCTGTTAGGTCATGTCAGCTGTCACTCAGTACAAGCACAACTGTGAACAACACAAACTTCTCTTCAATGTGTCACAGAAACACTAAGTGTGAGAGCCTGTATGACACACAGGACAGACTGTAAGCTCTGCTGGCTGCACAGCACTTTGTAGCAGTTTTCCAACATGTCCTCCACCCGTGATGTCAGTGGTGGGACCCCAGTCACAGCACTCAGCACCACCTCCTTTAAATGGATTTTATAGCAGTTCCTCCCGTTACTCGGTGCAACGCTTCTTAAATGTGTTTTTGCAGGATAAAACACAGCAGGTGGTGTAGAGAGGACGTCAGCTGACGGAGCAGAGGGAGGCAGACTGTGGATAAATGACAGAGTGAGAGGAGAGCAACCATGACAGAAGCACAGGTGTGGCAGATAGAAGTGGCTTTATAGACACTTATTGTCAGTCCTCGTGCATGCTGTGGAAATAAGTGTCTGTGTCATGAGGTGACATGTGAGCTTATCTTTGGTCAATAAAGCTGAACGACCAGTTTTCACTTTGCTTGTTACGCTTGTTTAGTGACGTCTGGGTTTCTGTGGAGCCCGAATTTTGATGAGTTCTGGTGAAATCATCTGAGATCATCTGAGCATCGGTGAAGAGTCAGCAGAGAAAGTGTGGGACAGAAGTTTGCTTTGGACACATGGACTGAAATCAAAAAGTAACAAACAGGATTTCCAATGGACAGTATGGAGAAGTGAAAGTACACAAAGGCTGTGCTGGAACACGTGTGTTACACTTTTTGACAGCTGAGAACAAAACACAATATTTTGCATCATCTCTGCAGTGTCTCTTCTTTCCTCTGCTGTTGTGCTTTTAGCTCCAAACTGTTTCAAATGGTTTGTCAGCAAGCTGACCTCTGACCTCTGCAGTACTAACTCCTGACCCGTACAAAGAGCGGGCGTTTCTGACCTTTGACCTGCAGCTGTATGTCTCTCAGTCTCAGTTCTTCTCTCCGTCACTGATGGAGCAGGTGTAGTTGCTGCTGACAGTCAGTCGTTTGTTTTCTCAGAGTGAGGCTGAAGTCTGAACTGTTCAGAGCATCAGGTCTCATCAACGTGCGCTGCTGTAACGCCGCTTTGTCCTCTGAGATCACCAGGTATGAAACCTGAGTGCTGACAGAGCAGCATGTTCCCCCTCATTCACCTCCACCACCACAGCCAAGGCATGCTGGGAAACTGAGGACACACAGACGGAGAACTGAAGTGTCTGCTGTGTGTTCATCTCAGAGTCCTCACAGGTGACACATTAGCTCCAGAACACCAAGCCAGGTGTTTGAAGCCTGACAGGGATTCTTCCCATCCAGAGGGAGGATTTAGCTGCACAACAATGAACATTAGTGTGTAGTTTAGAAACACAGACTGTGCCTGCACTGCATCTAGTGAAGAAAACTGTTACTGCGAGAGAACCAGGCTCCTTTAAAGCAGCTGATATTAAGGTTGAAAAATCAACAATAAGCTGATGTAATCAACGTTTCACAAAATGGTCAGCAGCTAAAATCTGGAGCCGTTCTTTGGTGGTAATTAACAGTTTGTTCTTGTTAGCTAATTATGTCATTAAAGGTAGCAGCAGAAGCCTTGTGTTGAAAGCCCATTCACTCACACATTCACACAGTATGTGTGTGTCTGTGTTACACTGTGGACATCCCTTCTGTTGGAGCGCCATCTTGTGGCAGGTTTAAGAAATGTTCTTCTTGTAAATCCAAACTGATGCACCTCCATAGCAGACTGTGGAGGCTTTCAGTGACATGAAGACTTGATTTATACTGTCATATTCTCCTGTTACACAAAGCACAGCACGCTGAACATGGATGAACTGAAACTCCCAGCATCTGACTGAGGAAAAGCACAAATCATTCTCACACTGACTCCTGCTTGATTTTAGATTTGCTTTCAAATCCTCACACTTTCATATGAAGCACTAAATGGGCTCCAGACTGTTTATCTCAGCTTCCTGTCAAACACACTGCTGCTCACACCGAGGCTCAGTTTACTCCTCCAGCCTGGCTTAACCTGCTGTCTGTTAAAAACAGTCCCACACTCCTCTGTTTAATCCTTCTGATCAGACTCTTTGATTTTGTATTGTTTTTACCTGAAGTTGTGTTTTTGACATGGTTCTGTCTGTGAAATAAAGCTCACACACACACTGCTACAGTCCTTCATACACTTAGAAACGAAGCTGCTCCTTTCCTCAGTGCTGACACATAAAGAAGAGTTGCTTTTATATCCAACACGTCTCTGTTCCAGAAAACAGCTTCAGCAGCCTCTGAGTCTGAACTTGGAGTTGGTTATAAGCCACAGGCCTGTGTGCACAGCAATGAGGAAATATAATGCAGTAAGTGAAACATGGATGTGTGGAACAGATTATCCCAAAGGTTGATTCTGTTCATCTGGACGTTCTCAGTGAAACATTTGGTCTCTCGGTCAGGTGACTCCTTTAGTCTCAGCTGACTGCAGCTTTCCAAACCTTTGTCACTGGATCACTCACTTCATCTCCAACGTGTCCCTGACACAGACAGCTGGAGCCGTTACAGCAAAATCATTGATCATCGTTTTTAGAACATTAGCTGGTGTTGGTGGGCAGGCTAGCAGTGCTAATTGTTAGCACTAGTTCTGCTGCTCTCCCTTTGTCTCTGTTATTGTTGGTCTTTAGTGAACAATAGAAAGTGTCTTCATGAGACTGTTGCCTAATGTTCAAATGTAGATAACACCACCTGCACCAACCTGTTACACAGCACAACCCTCTGGTGTAGCTTTGGCTGGAGCACATATTGGCAGCTCCAGTGACATCACCACTCCATGGTGACATCATCTCTACAGACTGTGGCTGTTACATATCCTCACCTGGTAATAATAAGACTGTCCTCAGCTGCACACAGCTCCAAGATGAACAAACTGAAGTAAATACAAATTAGAGTTACGATAGATTGAAATCTTGTAATCAGAGCTAATTCTTAGTGAAACTCTCACAACATCATATCATGATCCTGGGTTAGTGTCTCGGTCTCAGATCACAACATCAGCACAGGCTTGGCTTGGGTGAGGTATTGAGTGGTTCTTGTCCATGACAGCTGCAGGTACAGTGCCATCAGCCATGCTGCACCACATGTCTGCCCAGGAACATTAGTGTGGCTGAGTCTCATGTAAACATTGTGCTAAAGTGGTGGGAAAGTGGCTGCAAGCTGGCTGCACTGTGTCCAATACTCTCAGTATGATATCCACAAACCTCTGAGTGTCACAGAGTGGGCCTGTGCTCAGCTCACTGTGCCCCATTCAATTCTACTTGCATAGTTTTACAAGTAAAATTAAAAGTTGCTCAATGATAAGTTATTGTAGTAACAACTAAGTCCATGGTCATTATTTGTTAATAGTAGCTTAAAGCTTCTGCACCAATCATGGAGCAGCAGGTTTAGAGCATGTGGATCTACAAAAGTAAGTCCCAGTAAGATGGGCTGAGCCTTACATACTAGAAGAAACATGTCATTCCCAGCAGATGAAGCGCCCTTTAAAGCAGGATCTCACTTTAAACCTAAAGAACTTGCTATGAGCATGCAGTGCATTCATAGTTATTATTCATACGATTGTGGGTCGCTAATAAAGTGCAACTATCACATTACATTTTATTATTAAATTGTTGTTAACAATCCCTTCACTTCTGCTTATCTAATTCATGGTTGCAGGATGGCTGACAGCTTCCATTAGGCAGGAGGTAATGTCCATTCTGGCCACAGTGCAACCCACAATGTGTAACTGACACTATTATATTGCATTATGTCACATTGTTACATCTTTTTAATAAATGATGACAGTCAGCTGAATTTGCTGCCCCCTTGGTGGAGGACATCAGGATCAGCAGCTGCTGCTCCATCACAAACACCACAGAAGAAGAACAACACTGGATCAGATTATCTGGACGTGTTTGACAGGGACAGTGTTCATGTTCATGGACATCAGGACAAAAACAGACGATGGAAACCTGCCAGATTTGAGCTAAACTGCTCGTTTCCATGTGTAGTCCCTGGGAGGTCACATGACCAACAAAGACACACAAGCTGTGTCCCAAAACGTCGGCTGCATCCTCCGGAGGCCGCATTTGAAGGCCGATGACGTCACAGCCAGGCGACGAAGGCTGTCCCGATTCCTCGACTCCTTCAAATGCGTCCTTCATTCCCCCGAGTTTGAAGGATGGGTCGGGTGTGTCCTTCGTGGCCCACCATATCCCAGAATTCATAGCGCGGCCCAGCCAAATTTCAGCTGCCAACAATGGCGGCCGCTACTAAGTTTTAAAATTTAACGAGGGAGTACTACTTACTTACAATGAATTCCTTACACTATATAATTTTCCCGTCAGTGTTGGGGAATTCTCAATGGTGCTTGGTGCCATACCCTCAGGGACTTTAATGTTATATAAAAACACTGACAGCTCAATATCTGCCTCAGTCACTCTCCCTGATCCAGCTGAGTCAGCAGTGGGAAAAATCTGCTTTTCACAGGAACTTGGTAACAGCAATAAGAGAATACGTAGTTTATTCCAAGAAGATATCATGTCTCTCCCATATATAGAATATCTTACTGGAACCGACATGTTCCAGATATCACCTGGAAGACAGTCTGGATGATCCCATAAATATCTAATTGTGAACAAGGTGAAGGAAATCTCATATAAAATTCTTCATAAATGTGACCCAGCCAGTCACTATATGGTAACATTTAAAAGAGACATAAATACTAATTGAACTTTCTGTGGGGATCATCCAGAAACTGTGGCACATCTCTTTTGGTTCCTCTACACAGAGATTCTGGAAGAATTTAGCAGTTTTGTTATTGTCCATATTTTAAGGGAGTTTTCTTTACGATGGGAAAATGTTTTATTCTGTTTCTTTAAGTTCCCCAGGAAGAATGATAAATGTTTTTTTTATAAAATATTTGTTAATACTTTTAGCTATTTTATATCCATAAATGTAAGTTTATTAATAAAACACCATATTTCTGCCTTTTTATAAGGATATGAATTGTACATACAATCAATTTCAGACTCAACCAACAAAAAGCCTCTCAGAACAATATTTATATGTTGATTTTTTTCGCCTACTCATATCATAATTTTTTTACTCCTGGTTCTGTATGTTCATGTTCTGTTCCTTTGTAAACTTCATCTGTTTGTATGTTGTATACTCATTGTGTTTCAATAAAGTTCGATTTAAAAAAAGGTACGTTCTAAACGAAGCTTCAGACGTCACTGATCACGTGACTCTGGCCAAACGAATCAAGCCTCGACACGGTGCTTCTGAAGCAGCGCGTTGATCTTTCTGACACACGCACCGGAGCGTCAGCTTCAAGCGGACCATCACTACGTCTCACATCTAAAGGTGTCAAGGTAACTTTGAACTGAGTTCAGTCAATCTGGAGTTTTTCCAAGTTTTCTGTTGCTCTCTGTGAGAGAAGAGCGTTAAAGGCGGGGCTCTCCAGAGTCCAGCAAAACAGGAAACCACAGCTGGGTGTGTGTAAGTGTGCAAACCAATAGAATGCATCGTGGTGGGGGGCATCACGGGCAAGAAAAAAATAAAATAATCGGTCGTACCCATGCTTCCCCGACGTCATGCCAGCGCATATTGGGAAATTCGTAGGCACCGATCGGTTTTCTATCAGCCATTTGCTGGGAGTAAGGGCGCCCTCCGTTTGCGAGGTGCGCCTGCTGCTGGCGGCACAGGGAGGAGAGGGCGGGGCGGCGGGTAGTCTCTGGCTGGCTGGAGCGGCATCTAATAACCAACTCGCAAAACAAAATAAAAACAACAAACAGATATTATGATACAGACTTATAATCTGCACCGATGTTTTTTCTAAATTCAAAGTCAAAGTAAACTTTATTGTCATCTCCGCTACAGACAGTCCAGCATATAGAGAGACGAGACGACGAGGCTGCAGTTACAGCGGTGCAAGTAAACAAACAATAAATATAAGAAGAGTAAGAAAATAAATCTACACTTTAGGACTCGGGGTAAAGGATCAATAACAATTTAATTTATAATTTACAGTTTGATGATTTAAAGTCTCACACAACCCGTCAAAAGGGGCGGGGCCGGCTGCTTCCAAGTAGAGCGCATTTCATTTATAATGATGTAAATCCAAGCCCATCATGGATTCACGATCTGAATCCTGGGTTGTGTGAAATCCCAGAAATCAACCTTAGACAAAGTGAATCTGTGAACTAAGGTGTAGGTCTGTTAGGCAGGGCCGTGCAGAGAGGTTTAAAGGGGCGGGTGCTCAAAGTTAAAAAGGGGCACATTGAACCAGGCTGAATAACAACAACACACTTTCATCAAGAATCTAATATGGGCAACAAGGCAAAGCAAACTTAGCCGATGCTTTACCTGATGGGTACAATGTTGCTGTTGAGGGGTTGCTGTGGATAGTGCTGGAGGGCAGGCAGGGCTGGACTGGGACAAAAAATCGGCCCGGGCATTTTGACTGGAGACCAACCCACCAAAAATGTGACGTCATTCATGGATAAAACCGCAAAGGATTCTGGGAACTTTTGGCAAGAGGTACTAGCGCATGCAGGCTTTCAATTGAACTCAGTTACATAGCGATAAAAAGAAACACAAAAAATGGCAAGAAGCTGCTGTATTATTAACTGCAATAGCCGGTGTTGTGCCAAAAACTGATTTATTTGCAAAGAAACTGATTGCTCGTATTTAAATTGCTATAAATAACTTGTTGGGCTATAATATGTGAAACATATGTCAAATGCATCCCTCATGGATGACATAAAGTCATACTGAGCTACAAACAACATTAGTGTAACAAGGTAGAAGCCGCAATCAGTCTTTGGCAGTGACTTTTATATAACCTTTATTTCTGCCGTAAAAAAAATCTAATTAACATTAAAAATGTATTTTGTAAGAAGTAGTTGGACAGCAGAAATGGCTCAAATATTACAATTATTTTTCCACTACTAATTAATTACCGTTGAGCTCAAAGGTTATATTAATACACGGTTAACGAATGTGTTTTTATGACGACGATTTGTGAGACGAACAAAGGTAAACTTACCTTTGTTCGTACGATGGTCTTTCGGTGCATTTCAAGGTCCTGTACCCATCCGTCGGTAAACTGTACCTGGGCTTGTTGCAGTGACCTGAAGTTACTAAACTTCATGAGTGTATGCACTCACTCCAAGAACCGTATAATTATAAATCTGAGCGTGGTGAAAGTTGGGCAGCACGCTAACGTCTTTTGTCCCTCTGTGTGCTCGTAAGGGTCTGACCCTTTCACTCCTTTGATTTTTCCTCATATCTTTTCTTTGTCTTTTCGTCGAGTCTGTCTTTGTACGGACCGGCATTGTTCTCCGTCGTTTTGTACATACCTTTTTTGTGCGGCAAAGAAAAGACAAGAAGGTATTGGAACCGGAGAATGAACGTTTTGCGGTGCTGCAATTGCAAATGCTTGTATTTGATGCGGTACTTGGATTGTTTTGCCAGGAGTTCCCGGCATGCAATGCATTCCCAATGCACATGGCCTTGTCTAGATTCAGATGCTCTAAAACTCCAGAAAGCAAGTTTACAAAGTACTGCCCCGTGGATGCTTCGCACCTCACTATGGAGACAAGCCTCTCCTGCACAGACTCAGTAACATACCTGATGATTACTGAACACTGATCATAACCTGTGATGTCTTGGGTTGTGTCTAGCTGAACAGAAAACATCCCAGCTTTCTGGACATCACTGGCGATGCTCTCTTGAAGGAGATGGCCAAGTGCATCAATCACTGAGTTGACAGTTGTTTTGGAGAGTAGGGTGATGAGAGATCCTCTACCTCTTGATCCACTGGTCTGATGCAACTTCTTGCTTTTTTCAATGCAGTCATTCAAATGTTCTCCAAGGCACATATCATACTTGCCTAATAACACAATCAGTTCCAGAAAGTTACCATGATCGATGGTGTTATCACCTAAAGTGTATGCAGCCTCATTCTCCACATGCCTATAGCTGAGTCCCCTCTTCCCAAGTACTTTGATCACATCCACTATACGCTCTAAAACTTGCCGTCTCTTTTTCACTTGTGCTCTGTGAGCTGACAACTGACTGCCAGCAAACAAGCTCCTGATGTTGCCTTTTGAGCACCTTAAGAAAAAAGCTTCAGCACAGGTCTGGTGTGTATTGCTCTTTTCATGCTCCTCTGTGCGCAGACGTATATGTCGCCAGTCACTCATGCCTGTTATAAATGTGCTGGTGTCAGTCAGCCTTGCAAATGCCAGACACACAAAGCAGAACAATAAATGGCGTTCTTTGCAATAAGTAAGCCACTTCCTGTTGGTGCCATCTTTACAGCTGAACACCCTCATCACAACTGCACTGCTACTGTTCTGCTGTGGGTGGTAATCTAAGAAGGCCTGTAATATGGCAGGTTCAGGGCGAGCAAAGTCATCGATGCCCTGGCTCTCTCTCTCTTGCTCTTCCATCTCTCTCTCTTGCTCTTCCATCTCTCTCTCTTGCTCTTCCATCTCTCTCTCTTGCTCTTCCATCTCTCTCTCCTGCTCTTCCATCTCTCTCTCTTGCTCTTCCATCTCTCTCTCTTGCTCTTCCATCTCTCTCTCTTGCTCTTCCATCTCTCTCTCCTGCTCTTCCATCTCTCTCTCTTGCTCTTCCATCTCTCTCTCCTGCTCTTCCATCTCTCTCTCTTGCTCTTCCATCTCTCTCTCTTGCTCCATCTCTCTCTCTTGCTCTTCCATCTCTCTCTCTTGCTCTTCCATCTCTCTCTCCTGCTCTTCCATCTCTCTCTCTTGCTCCATCTCTCTCTCTTGCTCTTCCATCTCTCTCTCTTGCTCTTCCATCTCTCTCTCCTGCTCTTCCATCTCTCTCTCTTGCTCCATCTCTCTCTCTTGCTCTTCCATCTCTCTCTCTTGCTCTTCCATCTCTCTCTCCTGCTCTTCCATCTCTCTCTCTTGCTCCATCTCTCTCTCTTGCTCTTCCATCTCTCTCTCTTGCTCTTCCATCTCTCTCTCTTGCTCTTCCATCTCGCTCTCTTGCTCTTCCATCTCTCTCTCCTGCTCTTCCATCTCCCTCTCTTGCTCTTCCATCTCTCTCTCTTGCTCTTCCATCTCTCTCTGCTGCTCTTCTGTCTCCTCTGTCACAGACTTCTCCACTTTTGATGATAAATCAGCCTGGTGCAACATGTAAGGATTGGCACAATTTGTTAAGATTTTGAGAAGTTTGAGAAACTAACCTTAAGCATAAAATAAAATTTACTATCAGCAACTTCATAGCACCCGCCCAGCAGTATATAAACTCCGTCATGCTAGTTACGCTGTACGAGTTATTCTAAGCGACTGTATAAAGTCACCACAACGAAAACAAACTACAACTAAAATTAGTTTCTATCTGACACAGATAGACAGCAGGTCATAACTTCTTACCTGAAGTTCAGTTCCTCTGCCACTATGACCGGCGGCCGCCTCGGGTCTCTCCTCCTCTTGCCTCCCCTTTCCTTCATCCACCTGCTGGCCTCCACCACTTGCTGATGTTGCTAAATCTATGGAAGCTGTGCCATAGCTACCACCAAACAATTCAGTAATTTTCACACATTTGGCAACGTCTGCCTGAAGGGCTTGTTTCTTTTTGGCCCTAATTTTTTCGGCACCTCCTTTCCTTTTTTTGTTCTCCATTTTCTTTAGTTCATCTATAAGATTGCTAAACAAGGGGAAGGGTGCATCCGACCTCCTCGGCTGTAATTGGTCCAGCCCAGAGTCGATCATGACCAATTGGCCAATCCAACACCTTTCATTGTTTATACCCTTCCCCAAAAAAAAAAAAAAAAATCGCCAGCGGCCCACCGGGCAAATGCCCGGTATGCCCGATGGCCAGTCCAGCTATGAGGGCAGGCTGTGTTGGTCTGAGACTGTAGACATTAAAAAGTCCACAGGAGAGATGGTAGCTGATTAAACAAGTGTCATGAGATAATAACAAAATGCAAAGATTGGTGACAGCGCTTGGAACCATAAGGCAACAAAAAACTGTGAGAAATAATTTAGGCTCTGCCTGTGAATCACTCTTTGCTTCTCTTCTTCCTTCCATCCCATCATTTCATATATCACTCTGCACTTGCTATGTGAGAACAAGGCACAACTTGCTATTGCAATAAACTATAATCTAATTATCCACACCTAACAACTCTTGCACTTAATCTATAATAAAATGATGACAGAAAAATGTTATAGCCCTGCCTTTAGTAGCCTCACACAGCTCCTGCTGTTTCCTCCTCATGTCCTTACCAGCCATGTCTGCACAATGTTATATCATGAGTAATATTTTTTTTAAAAATCCATCTAAATAAAACACACACATGCACGCACACACAGTGACATTTTAGACCTTCTTCAGAATACTGTATATACTATGGGCATCATGGTGCTGATCCAGAATCCTTACATTATTATTTATTACTAGAGCTACAATAATAAAGCAAAGAGGAGGGGGAAGTAATAAATATGAAATAATGTATTTATGATGATTCCATGTGTTTCACTATCCACTCTGTGCAGGGCAAAGCTTATCACATTTTTAAACTGTAGAGATACAATAATTTTACTGCTGTAAAATCCAAATGTTGTCTTATTTAAAATATAAATCTAATATAATCTGCTTCTTAATGTATGTTCTTTAAAATACAGCGTGTGTTTTTAATATATTATAATTATAATAATGCATAATTATGTGGACATGCATATTAGATCGTTTTTTAGTGAAATATAATCCCTCCAGAAAGGCAGGAAAAGCCCGGAAACTTACTTTAAAACTAAATATGTTCCCTAAAACGGTGACAGAGCTACAGACCCATGACAGCCTTACACAGGTAGCCAGCAGCTGTGACCAGCACTACCTGTGCAGTTAATAAAAGGACAGGTAATGTTTGTCGCGCTGTTGCACACACAGCACGCTCGTTTGTTTCAGTTCGTCAGTAGCAACAAGACAGCTTACCAACGTGTACGTAATAAGCTAATACTCCTGTGTGCTACACACTACAGTGTGCGCTGTACACCTACTTACTGGTTGTGTCGCATCAGTCTGTGTCTCTGAGTTAACTTGTGTTTCTCCTACAGCTCCGGACCGCTAAAAATGTGCGTGCTCTTTGTGAGCTCGTTCCCGGCTCGTAACCAGCGCGTTCTGCCGTCAAGGGCGATCATTGGTTAAATGTGATCATGTGACTGATGCAAGCCAGATCCTTTTATTTAGCAAAACTGTGATTAATAGTTAAATATTATTGTTGAGGGGCACAGACAGGACTCCGCACACACACATTAAAAAAATAATAATAAATAATAATGGGGGATTTGTGTTTGTACTGCAGCGCAAAATTCAAACCAATGGAAGATGGACAATAAAAGTTCAAAGCCATCAGGTGCTCAGGTTAGAAAAAAGAGAAAAGATGCAGGTAAGCAGACGTGTGATTGGATAATGGCAGCTCATCCTGAACCAATCAGACTAAACTCCAAACAATACATTATGTTACAGATTTTAATATTAATTAGTCATTGTTACTTGTTGATTTGTCCTTTTCTCATTGTGTGACGAATTATGACGACTGTTTGGTAGCTGTTATTGTCTCTCTCTCTCTCTTCATGTGTGTTTCTCTGGTGAAACAATAGTTTTGTGTTAATGTTAGGGCTGCACGATTTTGCATAAAATGAGAATCACGATTTTTTGGCTTAGAATTGAGATCATGATTCTCTCATAACAATAAATAAACATAAAACAACAAATGTCTCACGTTTTGTTGTTGCAGCAAAATGTTGTCCTGCTTGAAATTCCGTCTCCACCGTTGCTCGACGCTGCGTGTACAGAGCAGGTAGTGCAACAATAGAAAAATAGTTGCGGGACGGCACTGTGTAGCGTTTGTCTAGGGTGTTGATCGTTTTCCTAAATCCCTCGTTTTGCACAGTGTTGATGGAGCCATATCTTTGGTCAGGTGATAAGTGATAGCCTCCGTGATGTCTTTGTGCCTGCGGGAGTTCGACGTGTATAGGGAAGCGCTGTATAAGGTTCCGTTATTGATGTTTGGGTGGTTGACCGGGACGGATTTTCTCCTGTCACTTTCTCGTCATCCCTGACGTGCTCTCCGTTGTTGTTTCCCTGCTAATTTTAGCATCACACGGCACAGCTTCTGTATCACGTGGTATAAGGCTCCGCCCTTGTCATTTGTTGAGCAGGAAGAGTGAGCGCTTGTTTTCATGCAGAGTACGTCCCGGATCAAAATGTGAAGTTTTACAAATCACCACTTCTTTAGTGAATATCATTTCAGTCTCAGACAATCTCGTTTCTCTTACAGAGGTTGAATGCACCTTCTGCGGATGGCAGTACCACACAGTGTGTGTGGACTTCCCCTGCACAGAAGGCAACTACAAATGCTGTGAATGCTAAATAAACAGAAACAAATGATCCCTGTTGTCTTTGCTTGATGATTGGTTTGAGTCTTGACAATCCACATTGCTGGCGTTGCATCTTTCAATGCCAGCAATGGCAGGTATCAGTGCTCAAACCTTTTGTGTTTGTTTCCAACAAGTTGCCCACCTCGGGAAACAACAATGTGTTCTTTTACTTGTCAGATGAACATATGAGCCACTTTGACTCTTCAGTGCAGTGTGGAGCCTAACAAAGATCTGTTTTGTGTCCCAGATGATCAGCAGGAGGAGGAGAGTCTGACGGAGCAGCAGAGGAACATTTTCAGCTACTTGGACTCAGCTCAGCCACTACAGAGGAAACAATGAGCTCAACACAGAAGGTGACAGACAGAGCAGGACCATATGACCAAAGATATTTATCACCATATACATTTGAACATTTGCCATAACGATGTAGCTGACGATAGAATTGACACCAGACAAAATACTTTACAGCTGCACAACTTTATTAAAAACCCATCAATGTATTTTCACTGAAACAAGCAGCTGTTGTTTATGTGCATTAAAGTTATATAAAAATGTAACAGTGCAAATGCAAATTCCTCGCTGACAGTTTAACCAAAAGGCGTTTCCAGTGGAAACTGGCCGACACATCCTGAGCATAACCATGTATAATATCCACTAAACTTCAGAAGAGGTTATACAGTCGTGGCCAAAAGGTTTGAGAATTGCATAAATATTGGAACCTGGAGAAGTTGCTGCTTAAGTTTTTATAATACAGATTTGTACTTTATTTCAGATTGAACCTTTAAAGGGGCATTTCTGGACTTTTAAACACCAGTTATGTACTTTTAAGGGAACATTTTAAAAAAATGTTCCTATAGGTACAAAAATGTTCTTCTCTCGTACCTCTATTTCCGAGAGTGTATCATGTAACACTATAGATCAACTTAGCTCAGAATATATAAAGCATATAAACAGTTACAGCAATATGATGCAACAAACACAGCAGCTGCTGATCCAAAATACTCAAAGCTTCATAGAACTGAAACCAACATTTATTTTTAGCTCCATCCTGCTGCTGATACAGACTTTAGGTTTCTGAACATTAAACTTGTTGCTGCCTTTCATAGTGTGTAACTTGAAGGCCCTGAGTACTTTCTCCCACACTGGAAACACTGGGATGATCACATTATTTGAACATTACCTAATAAGACTGATTCAGCACAGACAGTTATGTTAAACTTTCCTAGCAGTCCTTCACAAACAGGGAACAGTCTGTCTATTCTCTCCATCTGTCAGCTGCTGCTGGCTCTTCCTCCTCCTCTTCCTCACACACTGCTGAGTTTGTCCTGGTGGATCATCAGGGCTGCAAAGCCTCACAGATGATGTGCAGCAGTGGCTCCCTCAGTCTGTCCTCACTCTGGACACTTGCAGTCGTCACACATGGAAATCAAATGTGTGATAAGCTGCAGGATTCAAACACAAGTGTAACTTATAAACACATGTTCATACTTTTATTCCACAATCAGAGAGAAAGAAACAGAGAGAGAGTGCAGGACAGACAGACAGGTGACAGTCTCAGGTGTACACACTGCTACACAACAGCACCAGAGAAGCAGGATTTAGTGTTTGTGTTATTACGAGTGTAAACAAGAAGAGTTCCAGATGGTACAGTGGACACATGTGTGACTGCTGTGATTAAAGCATCTTTCTTTCAGCTTAACGAGTGAACCGTCAGCTCGTTCAAACACACGTTAAAGTGCGTTTGGCTCGACACCACCGAACAGAGGCAGCAATATAACACAGCTAACATTAACAGTGCAGTGAATCCTGCTTGTGCCGTGATGTTCAGGACTGCAAACCGAGCAGCATCACTGACTTTCAGCTTGTTGTGTTTGTGGATATATGACTGACTTTAATTATCCACAAAATCATCACATTCTCTGTCAGATTAAGGTCGACTATTGAACGGCGTATATTTTAAAGGCTTTAAAACCAAGTTAACGCTGAAAGTACAAACATCACTAATGTCACATAACTCTGCCGACAAGGCATAGCTATGGCTATGAAATGCTCTTTGTGTATCACTTCTTCATTATGAAAGATGTCATTAATGCACTAGTAATGTCTCATCTGGAGTATTGTTCAATCATTTGGTCAGCAGCTAATAAGACAGATCTTAACAGACTTCAGTTAGTCCAGAATAAGGCGTCCAGATTAGTGTGAAGATGTTCATACTATACTAATATTGATAAAATGCATAATAACCTTTCTTGGCTTCCTGTACAGGCTAAATTATTCTATGGCTTACTTGTAGTTCTAAAGAAAGCAATTCTGTTAAACACACCACATTTATTCTGCTCAGCTGCAGTATCCAGATGAAATACATCATCATATTACACAGTTTTCAACAAGCTGCAATTTAGTAAATGCTCGAGTTAAAAGTAACGTTTTGTAAAACTGTTACATTTAGAGCAACTTTTAAGTGGAATAAGTTGCCTTAAAAAATTAGAGAATTATTCAAAACTTCAATGAACACTTAAAAGCCGATTTACAGAGCTTTTAGTTGTTGTAAATATTGTAAGACATGATTTGTTTTTGAAATTTGTGTAATGTGCCTCAATGTTATTGATATTATTATTATTATTATTGATTGCTTATGTTTGAACAATTGTGAAACCTCACTGTGGATGTAAGAGTGAAATTATGTGGATATCTTGAATCCACTTTATTGTGTAATATTTTATGTGAGTATTTGACGGAAGACGAGCAACATCTGTTGTGGAAGCTAACGGGGTTCCTTTAGAATAAACAAACATAGGATTTATTATCACTGAATAATTCTGTATAAATCTATACAAATTATAGAAATATGTAATAGGAAACAACAAAATAATCTAAATTATAAAATTGTGTGTGTGTGTGTGTGTGTGTGTGTGTGTGTGTGTGTGTGTGTGTGTGTGTGTGTGTTTAGTGTTTGAACAGTCATGAATTATCTTTAACAGCAGGTTGGATGTAATGTGTTAGAACTACCAGCAGGTGGGGATAAGAGACCTTTAAGGTGTTTGGTGCCACGCTCCACCTTCAGGTTTAAAACTAGTGTTAATGGAGTTTGAAGGTTGAGTTTGTTCCACGACTGCATTTCACTCACTGCCTCTGTTTGTATCTCTGTCACTGCAGGACCAACATGGAGCCAGAAGTCAGCGCTCTCAGGAGGCCGACAAACCTCACAGAAGAAAGGGAGAGAAAAAACACACCTGTGACGAGTGTGGGAAGGGTTTTACTGTGAGGGCTAAACTAAAACAGCATCAGGTCATCCACACTGGAGAGAGACCGTTCAGCTGTGAACAGTGTGGAAAGTCTTTTTATTAAAGCAGGAGCAAAACAAAGTTTGGTACTCACATTTTTATCATCAATCAAACCCATGGAAGTCCTCATCCTCTGTGTCTGAATTGAACAGCTGCGCTAAATCTCCATCAAACATGCCAGGTTCACTTTCTTCACTGTCAGAGTCACTTTCCGTGCCGTGCGGCTCCTCGGAAATGATGCCGGCTTTTGCGAAAGCTCGAACAACAGTGCCAGCAGACATGTTAGCCCAAGCATCTACAATCCATTGGCAAATTGTGGCGTAACTCTCCCGGCGCTGCCTTCCACTCTTGGTGAAACTGTGGTCTCCATCGGTCATCCATCGCTGGATGTGTTTGTCGCCGATGTGTTTGCTGCAGTAGGAGCGGAAGATGGCCAGCTTTTCCTTATAATCCGCTGGAAGTTGCTGCGCTACCGTAGTCCTGGTCCGGATGGAAAAATGGCACCGTTTCATAAAAAGTGAAAGTGAAACTGCTTTTAGCCGAATGGTGACCGTCGAAACGCTTCTCCCGCTCGTTCTTTGCTCGATGATCGCTGTCAGGGGTTTAGACATCTGTTCACAAGTAAGAGAAATAAGACACTGCAGACCGACTCAGAGTTTAAGAACGTGTACACGGGTGAATGCCTCTGAGAAGACAGACACAACGAGTACAGGCTGCTTGCTTTATTTATAGTTCAAAATGGATTACATAGCACTTCCTCTTTTAACGGAAAGGGGAGAGCTCAGGCATTGTCTTAGCTATCTAACCTCTGCACACAAACTGAAAAATAACGACACAGCAGTATTCATGCTTATCTGACATCACAGACACTGAAGTAAAGAATGCATGTATATCCTGTCTTGTCAAACATCTCAAACACTGAAGTAAGGAATGCATTGTGTTTTGTTTAACAATAGGCTTGGTTATGTGAAAATATATGAACACTAGAAAATAAAACACACTTGATTATATTGTATTTCATAAAAATCCATCATTCCCTCCTGTTGTTAATATTTTTCACAGGTTTAATCAATGCATAGTCACTTGTTAGTCACATTTTCAACTTGCATGTCATTTGGTGAAAACATACATGATCATCAGTTAAAATTCATCTTCTTCAAGTTCAATCTCTGCTTGTGGTTCGTATTGGGGTAGGGAGACATATGCTAGTAGTTTTGTGGTGAACATATTGTTTACCATTCTGTGGACACAGGGCAATATGCATGTTGAGAATAAGCAAAGGAGTATGAGCAGTACTCCAACGAGTACTAGTCCTTTCATGAGCAACGTCTTCCATGACCCACTAAGAAGCCATGTGAGCCAGTCCTCTTCACCAGTGATGTAGTCCTGTCGTTGAGCTTGACTCAGTTGTCGCAGCACGTCCAGTGCGTCAGTCATATTGTTGGAGTGCACATTATCAGGAATGTATGTGCAGCAAGTCGTGTTGAAGAGCACACATAAGCCTCCTTTCTCGGCTAGTATCACGTCCAATGCGACTCGGTGTTGCATTATTGTGATGCGCCTTGTTGATCTTTGTTGAAGCATTCAGAAACAGTCCAAAACGGTAGTCGAGTGTCTCTATCCTGAGCATGTTTTTGGCATTTCCTGCCCACGGGAATAGAGAAAGCATTACTTTTTGTCCTTTGGTCCATGTTTGAATTCGTCTGGTACGTCAGTTCCCCAGATTGAGTCGTGAGGTTGCACGTCTCTAGTGCTCCTCTTGCGTCTCGTCTGATGTGGTTCATCAAGCCTCGGGGCCTCCAGGATCCTCGCCGGGATCTTCTGCAAAGGAAGCAAAACACCTTTTCCTGCACCTCCCTAACTTATCCTATTTGGGACTCTTTAATCAAAAGCATGATCCTAATTATGTTCTTAACTTATTGACTTGTATTTATATATATTCTTCAACGTTACTCATCCCTTTAAAACTCTTTAAGCGCTGGTTTCCCGTCCGGTTGCTCGCTATCATCAACATCCTGTACACGAATTGTCGCTGCTGCAAGTGCCTCTACTCTAATCTTAAGTCACCTTTTTAACCAGAAAATCATTATAAGCGCCTATTCTACTAAAAGATCCAAAAGAAAACAACCTCTTTAATCCTTTAACCTTAACATAAAAATAACAGTTTCAGTTTTACCATATCCAAATGATCAACAAACCCCCAAACATAATCACGCATAATAAGAACCAAAAAAGTCCTAAAATGATCCTAAATTATTAAACAATTAAATTATTAAACCCTAAATTCCCCCTTTTATTTTGACACATGAAATGTGTCACAATACTATACAAAACTCAAAATGCTTAGTTTTTCCCCACTCATGCTCCAATCTATGTCATAAAAATAAACTTGAAACAGAACAATTATCAGTCATGTGTTTCTCCAATTAATGGTAACATGAGTTACATCAAAAATGTTTCCCCTTTAACATTTGGCATTCTCCCAACAATATACTATAATCCCATAATCTAACCCCAGTCAACAAAACAGAAATTTTCTCTGGTAAAAGCCAATTGTTTGTCCACATTTATGCATCCTCACTCACCCAGCCACACATTCACTCACATGCAGTCACACCATATATTTGCTAATAGTGGAGCTTCCCGCACGATCAGATTCTCCACCCTCAGCAAAATGAGCTCATTCATTTTTTTTTATTTTCCATAGGAAAATATTTCTTTATGCTTTTGGACTGGATTGACTCGCATAAAATCCTACAATTTTGGACAGGGACTTACGACCTGATCAGTCCCCACAGGTAGCTTTCTCCTCAGCCAATTGTAATCTGGAAAGCCCCCCTTTTATTTGCTCTCCCCGAGAATTTGTCAGCGCTGTTGCAGGCCTGCTTAGAACAGAAATGAGAAAAAATAGAGCTGATTATTAGCTCACAAAACACAAAACAAAATCACCTGACAGGTTTCCTTTAAGTGCACTGTTACAAACTAATGGGCCCCTCAGACATGTCCATGTTTCCTAAAACTCCCTCTATTAAAACAAAAACAACAACAACCCAAACCTTACTGACAGAATCAACCCATCACCACAACAACCTTAAACACACAAGTTTTGCCACCACATAATCTCACCCCCTCAATACACCGAAAGTCTCATTAAAACCACACAATTTGCACACAAAAATCACCCCCTTTAACATACTTAAATTCAGCATAAAACCCCTTTACGACAACATATAATCACTAAACTATAAATGTCCTACCCAACTCTGCACTTCTCTTGTCTGCTATGCTTCCTCTTCTGAAAGCCTCAGTCACACACACACACAGGAAGCTCCTCCGTCACCACTCACTTCAGCTAATTTGCATACTGAGTCATCTCTCAATGAGTTGCTGTAACAACAGAAACATATGTTTAAACATTACCACCTTATTAAATTATTTTATTTCTTTCTACAGTGATCACTACTGTTGATCACTTAGTCCCAGAGCACTCCTAAGTCACTCTTTTAAAACTACTTTAATCACTTTTTGTTTTCATAACTCACTTTGTCATATAGCTTCTTTGAGTTCCTCAATTTCAAACTCAAATGTATTTTATGTTTGTGTATGTGAATTTGCATATGTTGCTTTTCCAGTGTGTCAGACTCCTTCATAATTTTGCCTTTAAACAGTCAATTTTCTCCTTCCCAAATTTACTAACCCAAATTTTGATTTCCCACCTTGAATAACAGCATTCCTTGTCCTCAGCCAGAAGTTAGGGCTCCACTTGCCACTTTCCACCTCCGCCTTAGCCCAGCGGCTTTACCCTTGAGGTCCCGTCTTCTTCACTTCATCTCACCCGTGAGTCTGAGCTCACAGGGACTGAGTGAGGCCGAGTAATCGTGACTGTGCCTGCCTTAGGTTGTCCCAGGGTTTCGAGGTGGGATCTTACCCGTCATGGGCTATCCAGCCTTCCATACTCGCCTGATACGGGGGCCAAGTGGGCAGGGGAGGGAACGCACTGGCTCTGGAAATTAAAGGAGTGTAAGCTGCTTCCTTCATTGCATCTTATATTAAACTATCCCACTTCTGATTCTTTCCTAGAATAATTTCACATATGGCACTTTGTGTATGTGTGTTTTCTATTCATTAATGTAATTGTCAGTTATTTTTTCTCTTCATTTTACTTTTTTATCTGTTTGTTTGTGACGTTCTACTTTAGTTCTACTAAACCTTGATGTAAAAACAATACACCCTCTTTTGACGCACATACTCTGCAGTTTGCCTACGCACGCACTTCTCTCTCAGACTTCCTCTTTTCACACACCGCCTTGCACTCACCCTACTATCAACTTTCATAGTGTTATTATTATTTATTATTTTGTACCCGTCACACCCAATCCCTCAAGTATCGGCACAAATTTGTTTCCAAACCAACAAAATAATCAAAAAACAAAAACATACATGAGTCAGGACACAAAAAGACAAAGAAAAATGTTGCCAGAAACAAAGCAGAAGTGTGAGGGGAAACTGAGCTCACAGACAGCTGCATGTGTTGGCTTTTAATAGCATGCAGCCTCTGCTCTAAAAAACCAATAAATAAAAAATAAAAGAAAATGTGTAACATGCTCATCAACTTAGTCCACACATTTAATTCAGCTTCATAATCCTGTAGGTTTAGTTATTATCTACAGGGTTTGGCTTATTAGTTGTTATTATAGATGTGCTCTGTATCTCAGTAATATTTATCTAGGATAAATGACAGGTTTTCAAGCAGGTTAAGTGCCTCTATGCACCTAATTGGTTTAGATATTGCCTTTATTTTCTTCATCTCATATGTCATTATACTGAGTTTGAGCAAACCTTAAGCTTGGTGCAGACTACTTCATAACAATTGTCCATCTCACATCATACTGACTAGGATACTTCTTGTCAATATTAATTTTATATCATTATTAATATCATCATCTTTTTCTCTCTATATAGTAACAATAGTATATTACAATATTTTACTAGTGTATATCACTATACTACTACTGAGACAATTTAATAGTTAGGATCATCTTACTCAGCAAACAGATAATTTATAGTTCATCCAATCTGTACAATTTGCTTCATCTCTGAACAGGTTTGTGCCTACTTTTAGACTGGTCTTCTGTTTGCCTCATCTCAGATCCAACCTTCAGTCACATGCATTCTCTCTGTTGCATGTCGAACCAAGTAGTTTATTATTATATTTTATTTTGTATCCATCAAGGACGTGAATGAGCTGCAGTCTCACCCACCTCCAGGATGGAAACATTTATCTTTTCACACACTTTCCTTGGCTGTACAATGATACAGCCTTAATCTACCTTATGCATCTCTCTTTTTTTTTTTTTTTTTTTTTTTTTAGAAAAGGTCTTCATCCAAATCACCATCAGGGTGTATACCTCACCCCTGACGTCGTTGCCCACCTCTCAATTTTAAATACACTTAGTCATTGAGGGCTAGCAGGAGGGACCATGCGCTTACCTGCTGCTCCTTAGCAGGTAGCTCCATGCCCTCCTGGGTTTTAATTGCACCTTAGAACACATATGCATCAACACTACAATGAGCGGGTGGAGGGAGGTTTGGAGTCTTCTCCCACCCCCATTCTCTGCGGCCTGCTGGAGCGGGAGGGCTAGTAGGAGGAGTTGGCCGTCCGACTGCGGTCTGGGGTGTGGGGCCTCCCTGCTGCTGCGGAGTCGGGGTGGTCTGCCTCTCCCCACCGCAGGGAAAAGGGTAACACTACCTGGGTCTGGGTGCAGTTCCCCCCTCCAGGGGCAAGGGTACCTAGACCCGGTTTGTAGAGTACGCTTGGGGAGTGTGATTGTGTGTACAACGTCTCTTTATGTCTGTCTCCACGTTGGTTGAGTGTGGAGTGAGTGCATATGAGAGCATGAGGGTGGGAATGGATGTTTGTGTCTGTGTGTGCCTGTATGTCTGTGTCTATATGTCAGGTTGGGTATCAGACGCCACCTCTCTGGGGACACCTCAGGCCCTCCAAGGTTTGGAGGCCTATCTCCACCCACCACCACTTCCCCTGCCGGTGGCGGACTCCCTCAGGTGTCGGTGTGTTGGTGGTTCTTTGTGTCTGGGGGTGGGCGTCCGGGTACACACCGGCTCACTCCTTGGCGGCCGCTTGTCGGGGCCTGGGGCCTGGGGCTTGCTCGGGCCCCTTTGGAGGTGGGGTGCCCCCGGCCTCTCGGCCTGGGGCTCGGTCACTCAGGCACAGCTGGGGGCCGGCGGAGCTCACGGGCGCGTCACTGCAACTCCCCCTGACTTCTGCTCCGCGGCTGCTGGGCGAGCCCTCATCTGGGACTCTCCTCAGCTCTTACTGGGACAGTGGCGCGGCTGCCCCTCTGTTGGTCTTCCTTGGTCTCTTGTGTTCTGGGAGCCTCTGGATGTCTGGAGTTTTGATCTCCTCCATACCTGCTTCACACCCTGGAGGACGGGGCTGTGGCCCCCCCCACACTCCCTAGCAGATCATTACATGGAGAAACCTTTGGAATGCAAGCATGCTGATCCACACAGGTATGCACACATGTGTATTCACAGACGCGGACTAAAGCTTTCTTGGCTGCTGCCTCAAAGCACACTGTGCGCTGTCTATCTTGCGTGCTGCACAATATCGTTTATTATTTAGTAAATATTGATATCTATGACTAGCTAGTTTATTGTGATGGTGCTTTGTTTTCTCTATTATTATGTTGCTCTTTGTTGTTTGCTGTCTCCTCTGTTTGTTTTTTTTGTTTGTTTGTTTTTTTTTTCTCCATACAGGTGACCCAGGAGTTCTTTTTTTTTTTTTTCTCTCTCTTCCCCCCCCTTCTCACCATCTCTTCTCCCCTTTGGTTTTCTTTCTTTCTCTCCCCCTCTTTCTCTCATTCATTCCCCCTGTCCTATTTATTAAAAAAAAAAAAAAAATGACAAAGGATGAACTGAAGCTCTGCCATCACGTAATGTCGCATACTGCTGTTTCTGATGTCATTTAAGAAAGAAAAAAAAAAAAAAAGAAAAAAAAAAAGAAAAGGTCTTCATATGAATGATTTCCTTTTATTTATTTCATACAATCTGGGCATGATGGGTCATAAATGCACTGATTTTTGCAGCCACGGCCACTATCTCTATGTGACATAAAAAGGGGATCGGTTAGATGCTGTTTTGTCACATGTCCTGAGGCTGATTTCACAATTATAGTGTTTTTTGAAAATGTTACATTTGGGACTTCTACAGTTAAAACAGTTTTACAAGCTCCTGTGTCTCAAAACATTTTTTTTTAACGGCACACCTTTCACATATACTACAACTGTTGGTTTGGCTTCTGACCCTAGCAGCAGTTGTTCTATATTGTAAACTTCCGCTTCATCTGTTTCACTTCCTTCCTCTCCACGTCTTCTACGTCTGTCATCATCACTTTGAAAAGATGCCATTCTGCTAGACGTTTTGCTTTTTTCTTCTGACTTTTTTCCACATATAGCTCTTTTTGCAAAGCGGTTTTTAAAGCATTTATTAAATCAGGGGTGCATTTGCCTTGCCAAGCTGGACAATATATTTTATTTTGTATTTCTCCACCTTTTTGCACTGACTATTCCTGCATTTGAACAGTTTTTTTCTAACCACTCTTCATCTGCTGTTAATTTTACTTTAGTTTTAGAGTTACCCATTTTAAACTAATTACGTCAGAACTGTGACACCTTCTCTGGCACAAAGGAGCGGGCAGGTGATCAATAACAGCCTTCTACTTTCTCACTATTTGAGAAAGCGGTTATTGATTTTACGTGATGACGCACAACCTTAGTTTCCCACTCCAGCCAGTTCGTGAGTGTACACAGGAAAACAGCTTGAGAAGGGTTCGACCGCGTATTGGGTCGTAAATGACAACTCACTTCTCTTTGTTAACACAAACAGAGCGCGCTTTTATAATTTTTATTGAGACTTTCCGTATTTTTATTGTGCAACCTTCTAACTGTTCCGTTGCAGCCACTCCCAGAGCGACCGGAACTCGTTCCGTTACAGCTGCTTTCCCAAAGCAACCGGAACTTTTAATAGCGATTTCTAGAATTTCGCTCTTGCCTGTTGTCTCTTAAATCCCTTCTGGATTGAGATCTGTCGGCGCTAACCAGGTTTACACACTATTTTAAAGGAAAATCTCAATATCAACGTATTTTAGCGCTAGATGGAATGCAGTGTTTCATATTCACCTTACTGTGGCGCTGCGTTTTGGATCCGGCACATCTGGTCCTGGCGTCGTGGGGCCTCGCTGACCAGAGATCGAATTCACGCTCCCGGATTTTCCTTTTTACTGTGCACAGATTTTTTCCAGCGCAGGCAACACGACGTCAGAATCCGATGAAAACTGTCTGTGGACAACTAGACGTTAAAAATAACAGTTAGTTATCCGGCTACGAAGGACCAATTAAATGTCAGGGGTTTAGACATCTGTTCACAAGTAAGAGAAATAAGACACTGCAGACCGACTCAGAGTTTAAGAACGTGTACACGGGTGAATGCCTCTGAGAAGACAGACACAACGAGTACAGGCTGCTTGCTTTATTTATAGTTCAAAATGGATTACATAGCACTTCCTCTTTTAACGGAAAGGGGAGAGCTCAGGCATTGTCTTAGCTATCTAACCTCTGCACACAAACTGAAAAATAACGACACAGCAGTATTCATGCTTATCTGACATCACAGACACTGAAGTAAAGAATGCATGTATATCCTGTCTTGTCAAACATCTCAAACACTGAAGTAAGGAATGCATTGTGTTTTGTTTAACAATAGGCTTGGTTATGTGAAAATATATGAACACTAGAAAATAAAACACACTTGATTATATTGTATTTCATAAAAATCCTCTATCAATCGCCTTATGTCCGCGGAAACTCAGCTGCGTATTCTTGACCTGTCGGAGCTTGTTTTCCAGCTTCCTCCACTTGCGAACCATCGATTCATTAAATTAACCTTAAATTCTCTCGCCGCTGCTCGATTTCCATGTTCCTCCGCGTAGCTGATGGCCTTCAGTTTAAACTGTGCTTCGTAAGCGTGTCTCTTTGCCATTTTCAGGGTTGTTAAAACAACGATGTCCTGCATAACGCACATACCTGTTCTTTTATACACGTATGTGCGATTGTCCCAGTATATACGATCAACGCCCACACTTCACCCTTTAACGTTCTCATGGTGTTCTCTACTACGTCCTCCTTACATATATAGGGCGCGCCGTACTTTTTGAAGAAAATCTAAGACTTTTAAGTGCGCCTTATGGTCGTGAAAATACGGTACTGCAACAACATGGCAACAGAGCAGCTGCAGAGAATTCAACATTAATGAATCGATGTCCACAACCTGCTGCACAACCTGCAGCAGGTTGTGGCCTGATGTGTTTGTAAGAGTTTCACTTTCAGGAGGAGAAGATTTAAACGAGTCACACAAATGTGAACTACAATGTCTGTGACACACAATTTATGCAAACTGCATGAAATCTGACCTGAAGAAATCCAGTCTTCTGCCTGTTGTGGTTGTGACAGCTGCTCGTAGGAGAGTTTGTCTGTAGGAGGTGGAGATGTTCTCAGATCAAGTGCGTAATCGTCTCTTTGTGTAGACGCTAAAAGCTGTGAGCCAAAACTCTCTGCTCTGAAACTCTTCACTCAGTCCTCACGCTGAGAGTTTAGAGGCTGAACTTCTTGTTCCTCCATAACACTTTTCATGAAGCAGCAGAAATGAGCTTGTGTTTCTCAGCAGTGCGCACACAGAGAACCGATCCTCTCTGCTCAGTCTGAACAAATCAAAGTGAAACGTCAGTGAAAACACAGCTGCTGATCAAACTGTGTCAGATTAATGCCTCAATGTTTCACTGTGACGTTAAAAAATACATAAAAATGATTTAAAGAAGTAGGAGGCAGATTTTCACAATAAGAGCACTTTGTTTTTAATATAGCTGTCGAAATTAACGCGTTAATTGCGATAATTAAATTTTGGAATTAATTACGTTAGAATATTTAACTATTTAGCGCAACACGCAGATAAAAAAAAAAAAAAAGTCGCTCCCATAATTCCACTTGATTTGTTTACATACATACATTCGCGCTGTCTTCTCTGCATCTTTCCCCTTTTCCTCTGGTAGAGTCGGACTCATCCAGAGGAAACATTCCTGTTTACCCTCAACTTTCTCAAGATGTTTGTCCACTGAAAATGGAGAAGCAGGAACAGGATGGCCTTCTGGATGGGGAATTCAAATACAAGAAGAACATAGATGGGACAATAAACAAACGCGTTGTAATTTGCACTCACTGTAGTAAAGAGTTTCAATTTCACCGTTCAAATTCTACCTTAAAATACCACCTTAATGCCAAACACGCGTTTGTCGGGGCAGCAGCTTCACCCGGCCTGCGTCAGACCACTCTTAGTGAACGCAGGCCACTCGGTAAGTCTTCTTTGGACAAACTGACCGACAATATAGCCAAATGGATAGCAAAGGACTGTAGACCACTAAGCATTGTGGAGGACAAGGGCTTTGCGGATGTTTTAAAGGTTGCATCTCAGGACGCGTCCTACAAGCCCCCAGCGAGAAGCACAATAACAATTCGAATCCACGAACTGTATGAAACGGAGAAAAAGAAAAAAGAAGAGGCTTTAGTTCACACAGAATGCGTGGCTCTGACAGGAGACCACTGGACATCATTGAGTAATAACAATTACCTGGGAGTTACTGCGCATTTAATCACTGAAGCCTGGGGTCTGACATCCTTTGCGCTGACTATAATGAAAACGGAAGAGCGGCACTTTGCGGAGGCTTGTGCAGAGCAGTTCCAGACTGTTGCTCGCAGGTGGAGAATTGAGGAGAAGGTGACAACAGTAGGCACGGACAGTGCGCGCAATATGATCGCTGCGGCTCGCATCATGCCATTCAATCACATGCCGTGTACCGCGCACATTCTACAGAGATGCATCACAGTGAGTCTCGCAGACAGTGGCTTTGTCACTGCGCTGGCCAAATGCCGCAAAATTGTTGGCCATTTTAAGCACAGCCCAGCAAACACAGCAGAGCTGAACGCAGAGCAGGTGTCACTAGGGCGCAAGCAGGAGCCGTTGGCCCAGGACGTGCCTACGCGCTGGAACTCCACGCTGGAGATGGTGAAGCGCTTGATCCGCAACCAAACTGCAGTAACCGCGACTCTGGATAAACAAAAGCATAAACTTGACCTCCTGACGCCTCCAGAGTGGGACAAACTTCAGAGACTGGAGACACTTCTAGAGCCCTGCAGGTGAGCCTGTCATTGTGACCATAATTGTAGGTTTAGATTAAATGTATCAAACATACATCTTAAATCAGTTTTGTTATTATGAAAATGTCTTAATACCTAGTAATAAAAAGCTTTTTTTAATTTGCTGTCTTATCTGTGTGTGTGTGTGTGTGTGTGTGTGTGTGTGTGTGTGTGTGTGTGTGTGTGTGTGTGTGTGTATTCCACTGCAGATATGTGACTGAACTGCTGGGAGGAGAGGCCTACGTCTCCTGCTCTGTAGTTCTACCAGCCTTCTGCCACCTGCGCCGTGTCATGGAAGTAACTGATGAGGACCCTGCATATGTGGTGAGGTTTAAAGAGAAGTTTAAGGAAGACCTTGCTTCCCGCCAGGAACATACCAACTATGCATGGCTCCAGATCGCAACTGCACTGGACCCACGTTTTAAAGACCTACGCAGTGTGCCCAAGACTGACAGAGAAGCAGTGTGGATCACACTGGCAGGCATGCTGCATGAAGACTCTCCTAGAAGATCACACACTGCAGAAGAAGGTCCAGCCAAGAAGAGGCTGAGCCTGCTGCAGATGGACTCTGACTCTGAGTCAGAGGAGGAGGTACAGCAGGACAGAGCCATACAGCGCTACAGAGCAGAGCCCTGCACTGCCTTAGAGGACTGTCCCTTACAGTGGTGGGCAGCTCATGCAGGAGCCCACAGCCAGCTGGCCCGCCTTGCTCGCAGATACCTGGCCACTCCTGCCTCCACAGTGCCCTGTGAGAGGCTGTTCTCTGTAGCAGGGCACATTGTGAACAAGAAGAGGTCTGCTCTGCACTCAGAGAACGTGGACAAGTTGGTTTGTCTCAGCAACTGGCTGAAGGATGAGTAGACCAGAGGACCGTGTGTTTAGAGCTTGTTCTATGGTTGAATGTGATTTAAACAATACTTTTCACTGTTGTTCATATTCTTTTGCACTAATCTACCTTACCCAAAAGGATGATTGGAGATTTTTTCTATTTTGCCTGTTGAATTAGGCCTATGTTCTGTGAACTTGAAGATGTATATGGATAAAACAATGTGCTAGATTTAAACGGGTGGAAAACATTCAGTAAAAATCCCTCACAATTATTTGAAGCCCTGTTCTGCTTGTACTGTTTGTACTCACAATTAATAATAAATAAAACAAACAAGTGTGTTAAAAACCACTATCTGTCCCGATTTTTACACACATATACACATATACACATATATTTCGAGTTGCGATTAATCAATTTTTAGGCTGTGATTAATTCGCTTCCAGCACAACACCCAGCCTACGTCAGACCACGCTGAGTGAACGCAGGCCACTCAGCGTGGTCTTAGCATTAAATAACACTAACAAGTGTGTAAAAATCCGCTATCTGTCCGTATGTTTGCAAACATTTTGGTCATATTTCGAGTTGCAATTAATCATGATTAATTGATTTTTAGGCTGTGATTAATCTGATTAAAAATTTTAATCATTTGACAGCCCTAGTTTTTAATTCAGTTAATGTCAAACTGTCATCAACACCTCTGTGTTGTCTCCGTCTCTGAGCAGATTCAGGCATTACTCAAATAATAAAGGCTTTTTTTCACTATTATACTTTTCATTAGTCTCCAGGTTGATGATTATAAACAGAATTATTAAAGTTTTTATCATTTCAGGCTGAAAATCAACATGAATTTGGTTCTAATCAAAGAAGCTCCTTTAATGTGTGTCATTAAAATCCTCACACAGACTTAAAAAGGCGACATTAACATTAAAATAAATGAAAGAAGCTTCAGCTGAGAGCTTCATGCAGTCATCATCAGCAGCTCATAGCAGTCACAGCTCTTTATTACGCAGCTTTGCAGGAATTAAAGTGGCTGAAGTGTCAGAGTTTGTGTGAGAAGCTGCTTCATGGACAGCTGTACACACGTCTTTATTATTTCTTCATAAATCAAACACACAGGTTTGTCTGCAGATGATTTAAAGTGTGTCGTTGTGCAGTTAAAGCTGTTTGTGTGACGCCCTGGCCTCCTGTGAATGAAACAGCCAATCAGATCCATCAGAGAGAGAGCAGGAAGTGTTGTGTGTTTGTGACAGAACAAGGAAACAGTGATGATGATGAACATAAAGGTCCTCTGATGTTTCCTGTTACAGTAACGCTTGTTCATCTGTTGCTCTCCTACACTTTCCTATAAATAAAGGAGAAAAAGTCCGTTTAGTTTCATTTCCTACAGCTCAGAGTTACACTTCACATTCCTGCTGTCACATCAAAAAGCTTCACTTTGGTCCAACATTTACATGTTAACATGAAACACAGACAGACTCAGAACATCTGGAACATCTGCACTTTGACCCAAACTGTTATAGCAGGATATTTTCTGCATATTTCTTATGTTGGACCTGTTTGAACTGTAAACGACCTGTAATCATCTGTAAATGGTGTGAGACACACTGAGACCACCTACAGGGCAGCTGGGGAACAGCAGGGATCTGAAATCATATGAGACGTTAGTGAGTGAGAAGAACAAACGGACTTAAGATGGCTCGAAGTGATCAAAGTTGATCTAAAACAGAAGATAAATCCAAAGCAGCATCAGATGAATGTTACCATTTCCAGTTACGGTGCCCTTCATCTAATATGGAAATGTGTTGTTTTTTTTTAGCCGTGTTGTTGTTCTTCCTATTGTGTTTAGGCCAGAGATGCTCTTCAAACAGCGGACAGACATGACCACATTACAAGAACATGGTGTGAGTCCGATTTGATATTCCAGTCAACGCTGAGAGACCTTAACCAGGAAGTCAGAGGTCAGCTGATGCTGCGAGCAGGAAGCGAACCAAGGGAAAGGTCCACTCTACTCAATCTCAAAGAAAATATGCTGGTATTTGTTGATGTTGATGGTACAATAAAAATATATAATATAATAAATAATAAAATATCATGTGATGATGAGATGTGTTGTTGGTGTTTGTATTTTCTGTAAATGTTTTTTTAATGTAAATGCTTTGTTCCAGACGGACAGGGAATCAGTTGCTGTACGATGACATCATCTTGATGTTGACGAGGAGGGCGAGAAAAACTAGTTTTGTCCTGCAGATGGCGATCTTGCACCGTGTTCAGAGAGCCGACACTTTGATGGTGCTGCTCTACTCAGCTTACTTTAGCCTGGGTTGGACTCTATATGAGCAGCTTCCACTCTGGTTTCACTCTTAAACACACTTGTTTGATTTCACTTGTAAAAGTTGAAGAATAAATATTTTATTACAAAATTATTTGTTGATGCATTTTTTTAGGGTCAAATATCTTGTTTGATTTGAGGAATGAACTGTTAGGGTGGAAAAAGTGAATCAGGTTAAAATAGTGGTGCTTTATATCAGTGAAGATGTATAATGTAATTTAAAATGTTGATGATGGGTTGTAGTGGGCTTGTACTTACAAAACTGCCTCATTTTATTGGAACGATCCACAGTTGCATCCATTCACGGATGACATCTGACATCATTTGACATCTGGTCTGAACACGTTTGTACACAAGATGCCTCAGTTCTGGATGTTCCCACAGACTCCTCTGTGCACCTAAAGAAAAGGTCAAGGGTCGGCAGCACATGTAGTTGGGACAATTCTTCAGTCGCACAAACTACATAATCATTTTCCTCCAATGACGACTTTTCACTTGCAGAAATGGTCCTGTGTGATTTCCAGGCTGTGATATAAAAACTAGTTCCTAATGGCAGCGACTCACTCAGTAAACATGTGTTTCCTTCACCAACCTCACACACAGATCCAATAAGATCAGGAAGTGGGCAGTATAGTACAATATGTGTTATTCTGTGCTGCACTGCCCAAACTAAAGATCTGCTGAAGTGTTGGAAATGATCCAGATGTTTATTTTGGACGATACAGCAGAAGATCAGACATGAAAGTGGAGATAACACAGAAGACCTGCAGCAAAGGTCAGAGGTCAGACTGGGCCCTGGATTCAACAATGAGCCAATGATCATCAAGCAGTGACTAAAGCAGAGCCCTGACGTTCTGACATTCATCACACAGTCAGAACAAATGTCTGCTGATGACTTCATCTCATGAAACGACTGATAGATGTCGGTTCATTGATCAGCTGAGCTGCTGATCTTCATCGTCACAGAAACATTCAGCTTGTTTCAATCAGTAAATAACTCCCACTACTCCCAGTTTGAACTGTTCCCACTCAAAATGCTGTGAGAACAATGATCATTGTAGAACTTCACAAACATCACGTGTTGTTTTCCACATGTAAGATCAGCAAACACACAGAAACTTCCTGTTGCCACACACGGCCTCTAAAATCTCTTCCACGCTTTCTGTCTGAAGTCCACTCTCTGTGTCGGATCCACAGGAAACAACAAGATCTTATTAACATGGTTTTCAATGTGTCTCCTTCCAAAAAGTCCAACCAATGAACAAATGTGTGTATTTGTGGAGGCCGAACAAAAGCATGACACATTTCTCTGTTTCTATAAACTGGAGTCAAACACAAACATGAAGAGTTTCACTGACAGACTCCAAAATGCCCCCACAGTGGATCAAAGGGAAATCCTACAGTGTGGCCAGAGACTCTTAATGGCTCCAACATCAACACATCCACAATGTTGGATCCAGTTCTGCCTCACAGAGTTACTAAGACACACCCTCTGCAGCATCACAACAGCTCCACCTGCTTCACCTGCCTCCTCAGCATCTGTACACCTGAAGAGAAAAGAAAGGCTCCAACAGCTCAAATCTACAAAGGATTCATGAAGTTTCATCCAACAATAACATGTTTGCCTTCCACAGTGTGCTGTTAGACACCACTGTACCTCTGCCATTTCAAAAAGAGCAGCTTGGGAACATTTTGGCTCCAAACACTTTGTGTTTAAGTTCTTTGTTTTCTTTGTGAAGCCGACAACATCTGGAGCTTTGTGACTCATAGAAACATCATTTTGTTCTTTAGATGACAGCAGATTGGGACTGAATAATCAATCACTATCAAACCAATAAAGACAAACATGCTGATTTTACAGGAACTTTGTTGGAGAAGCTGCAAAGACATGAAACTGGTGGAGATCCCAAACCAGTTGATAGTGCTGGTTATTCCAAATAAAGCTGTTTCCCTTTGAGATGAAATGACTTTGTGTCCTGATATATAATAAAGATGTTGTTGTTTTTGAGCCCCTGTATTAAAAGTAGTTTAAAGTCAGCTTGAGTTTGATGTCTTTATGTCAAAGCTGCTCATGATGTTGAGCTGCTGATGGAATAAAAACAATATAAAAGCATGTAGTCCAGACTTAAATGTAGCCTGTTGTTAGCTGAGGTCCACACACAGTGTTTGACAGTGTAAAGTGTGTGAAAGGGCTGCTGGTGGAGCTCACTAGGATGAGCAGGTGACCACGAGGTGGAGAGCAGCTGGCCTGGCTTTGACCCGGGCCACGCCCCCTTTCTCTCTGCTTTGCTGTCACTTATCTTCACTGCTCTGTCCAATAAAGCTGAAAAAGGCCCCGAATCAAAGAAATCTGCTGCAGCCTCTGAAATGTCTTCTGTTTCCTTCCCGACGGCTTTTTCACCGTCAGCCCATCAGACAGTCCAGCAGCATTTATGATGATGTCATGATGTTGAAGAGGCTGCTACGGTGGCCTCCCATGACCCCCAGCCTCATCACAGCTGAGATGCAGACATTTGAAAACATTCAGCAGACAACTGAATAACAGTCCAACACAACAGTCTGTGTGCAGACACACACTGACCTTTCATATAGTCAAACACAGCTGGTTGAGTCATTTCTCTGTGAGTCTAAAGTGAATCTAGTATTTGAAAGTCCACTTCCTGTATTTGTTGTTGAAGACTTCTTCAGCTTCTTCTCAAGGACATCAGCTGCTTGTTTGGCAGCAGAGGCAGTTAAGAAGCTTCCTGAAAAACACTGAACAGTGAGTTCACTGTGGCATATGACAGATTCAGCTTTCTGTGTGCAAATGTGTCTGTGTCGACCTTTCAAATGCTGTTGAATCCAAAACATCAGCGGCTCCTCGGCTGCTCACTTCATGCACTTCTGTCTGTGTGACAGTCCAATGACATCACAGCTGTTTCCAGCCCCAGTGTCTCAGGACTGGACACCTTTAAACATGTCGAGGATCAAACAGCGTCCAGCTAAACACACATGAAACTATCAGAGCTGACAATCATTCCAATAACATCTAATGGTTCATGTATGTAGACACAGGACTACAAGGAAATGGCTCTCAGCATCTGGCTGTGGGAACACATGAGTCCCTGTTTGTGTTCAGATTGTGTGCATGTTTTAGACGTGTGTCACATGTAGAAACACAACAATCCCACAATGACACACAGATGTGTTTGACACAGCTGTGCAGCTGTAAGTTGTTTCTAATGATTCATTGAAGCTCTTCTAACATTCTGGAGACGATCAGTACATGAATCTGTTCAACACGACAACAATTTGACTTCAGTGTGAACGTTTGCATTAAATAACCTTCTTCATCCAGCTGACAGCATCTTCATCCTATGATGTGAACAGTTCCTCCTGTTGATGACAAACCTCTGACAGGATCTGCTTGAGGAGCTTTTTCATGTGCAGCTCTCTGAGCTCAGGGCTGAGCTGCTGTTTCATCTTTAAGAGCTGCTGCCTCCTCGCCGGACTTGTTCTCCTCTTCTTCTCCTAATGACACCATTTCTGCTTCATATTAAATTCAATAAAGATGCTGACATGTATCTGTAGCAACAACATCATTGAATCTAGAACAACTGGAGCCAAACCAGTGGCTCTGCTGGGATCACTGGTGAGCCAACACTTCCTTGTTGATGCAGATTTCAGGGCTTCCTTTTGCTCCTCCGTTATAACTGTTCTCTCTTCTCAACACATGATGACACAAAGGAATCAGCAGTGACAAAGATGATGCTGAAGAGAAGCACACACTTCACACATATAACAGAGCAGTGCAGTTACACACACCTCTGCTCGACATCAGGCCTCAAACAAAGACACAAAACACTAACTTGACTCTAAACAGAAGAAACGAGCAGCTGTTTCTGTTCTGTGCTTATTTATATTTGACACACATGCTTCTCTTTGTGCAAACACACATCGCACTATAAGGGTAACCTCGCACACAATGATTGGACAGCACAGTGATGATGCTGGGAGATCCTATACGCAGCAACACAGAAACACTGAGAACTTTAAACAATGATGGAAAGTGTTATAAATGACTTGTTGGCCTCTGATCTGTCACAAACAGCTGAAACGTGTCTCTCATGAGTCACATGAAGGTTTTTGACAGAAAGGACAAAAAGTAGCTGCAGTCAGTTTGTGTCATTTTTATATTTATTCATCTGGGAGAAAAATCTGAGGGACATTAAAATGTGTTTTCAACAGAGACAAGAACATGAATATAACAGAACAGGTAAATGAACATGTTTCAAGTAAACAGCTGGACTGATCAGGTCCAAACACAGAGTGATAAACTTGTCAAACAGCTGTCATATCTTTATATAGAAGCTCTTTATAAATGCTGCTCACTGCAGTCTGTTTACTAATAATGTCAAAGTGTTAGAAACACAGAAACATCAGAATGGTCTTTGTTCACAGAAACCTGTCTGGGATCCTTTGTTGTTCTTTTGATGCAGAGTTACATTATAAATATAAAGAGTTATTTCAGAGTCTCATCAGTTTTCCTGCATGTCTTTATTTAACACATCAGCAGGGCTGAAGCTCTCATGTTAAACACACACTGATCTATGGACACGTTCATGTGTTTCTAACAGAACCAGGCTGTTATCAGCCTGCACTAACATTATGTCACACACACTGAATGTAACAGTGACAGTTTACATCATCACACAATCAGCTGTGATTGTTTCACTGTCATCAAACGAGTCAACAGGAAGTAGAATCAATAGAAACCAATCATTTACTGACAGCATGTCTGATGGAAATAAGTGCAGATTATGTATGAAGTCTAACTGCACACAGTAACTGTGTTACAATAAGGACTTAACAGCGCCCTCTGCTGGAGTGTTTCAGTACTGCGTTAACTAGAATACACCACCTCCTCCTCACACCACCTGCTACAGCTCTACTCTTCTATGACTACAGTCATCCACAGCACTGATGTGAGGTCACATGGTTCATATGTAAGGAGCACAGCTGACCTCAGGTCAGTTTAATGACTGTGAGCAGCAGCTGTGTTATTGTCACTGTGACAGGGAGACACTCTCAGACACAGCGCTCATGTCAGCTTGTTCTCATGCAGGAGGATCAGGAGCTCCATGTTTGTCTTTCTGTTTGAATCATGATGTGTTTGTGCCATCAGAGTCTGTCATGAGTACTCAGGGTTTCACAGCAGCTCTTCTGGATGCTGACGAGGACTCCAACCTCATGTTTCACCTCTCTGAGCTTCTGATGTCTGTGAACACTCGTGTTTCTTCTCTGGGCTCATCTGGACAAAAACACCTTTCTGTGTTTGGCTGCAGCCTCATTCTGACTGACAGGAAGTGTGTTATCCATGAGCTGCACTTCTGTGAGGAAGTTTCCTGCTGTGTTTCCTGTCTGTGGACAAACACGAGTGTTCCAGCTGAGGACTTGGTTCCTTCCACCTGTCCATACAGGACATCACGCTGTCTGCAGCTCTGTAAATGCAGCTCCAGGTCCTTCCACGTGCTGCTCTGTATTTGTGCAGTTTGTAGTGTGTCCTGGGAAATGTTGTGATATTTTGATACCATAGTAGCATTTACAGGATATTGTTTTATTGTGATATTATACAGAAAAGAGTTACTCAATAAGGCCCATTTAATAGTTGTTTTTCTCTTTCTCTGTGACCCAAGAATTAATGTGTAAGACTCACAAGCTGGTACCAGAAGGTCGAAAACACCACAGAGATGAGACCACTTCCTTACTCCCATCCTCCCTTTTTCTTTATCTCCTGGAAAAGGCTCGTTAAAGGCTAGGTGGTTCGTTTCAGAATTCACTAATGAAAGAACTCTGTATTTTATGTCTAGGAGTGTATTTTGCTGGGATGATCATAAATTGTAGCTGAACTGATAAACTACACACAGGATACTTCTTTGCTCACAAGGCAGGAAGACGTTTCCTTATTTGGTCTGTACCGGTTTGAACTGGGAAAGCTGACACACGAACCTTTTTTTCCTCTATATAAACTGTTATGTACTAAATAAACCTTTGAGTCGATTTGGGAAGACAACCTGAAGCAGTCTGTGTTTCCTTGTTCTCCCAAGCTGCTCCCGACGTCGTAACTAACCCAGCTGAATGGCATACCTGAGTGTTACTTTAAATAATTAGGAATCTTAGAAGGAAAGGACAAAACTCTGCTTATCGCTCACACCACGGAGGAAACCCGGGACGGCAATTTCCTTCAATTTTGGTGTCAGAAGTGGGATGGCTGACAGAAGGTAAATACACGTCTTTCATATTTATATAAAGACCGTATTATACCTCTCTCAGTGATCGATCCATAAAAAAAACGGGATATGCTGACGAAGTTTCACTTAGTGATCCAGAGAGATACACTGACGACTTCCTCAGTCCCCGAATAAAGTAAATTAACCCTTGTGTGGTGTTGGTGGACCCGCTAGAGTTGTGGCTTTCCAAATTAACACTATCAACCAATTTTATGTTAAATTACTATGAATTAATGTGCTTCTCGTTTTTCTTTTATATAAAATGTTATAAATAAATCAGTTATAATCAAGTGGAAAGACACAACACATTTATACGTAAAAAAATAATAATAATAATAATTAATTGTTTAATTTTTCTTTTAAAAAAAAACAAAAAACAAAAAAAACACGGGTCTCAAGGGTTAAAAGCAGTAAATTAAAAGCAGAAAGACACAGGGAGTTGCCTGTTGTTTTGCGAGGAGTTGCTCGCTAAGTGAGAGTTGCTCACCCAAACAAAATTGCTAGCAATAAATTTAAAGTGACCTCAGCTGTGCCGCAGCGAAAATACTAACCTAAATCCTCCTAGCGTGTAAACCCCTCTGGAAATCACTGAACATGGGTCAGAATAATTCAAAGACCACAGACAGGTCCGATAAAAAATCTAAAGTACCTGTAAAACCAAAAATTAATAAAATACAAAATAAAGTCTCAAATAACGGCTCAGTACAACTCCCATTTCCGGTTACGTGTAACCTACGTCCGCGAATCGGTGAAGACTTCCATGATTACGTATCCAGAACATGCGGAAGTGCTTATGTGACTGACTTTGTTTACAACTTAAGAAGTTCAATGCATTCTAATTTCTTTTCGGAGCCTTATCCCGAACGATTATCGCCAGAAACCAGGTCAGTAGAAATGTTGAATATCATTTGTGATAAGAAAAGTAGTCTGCTTAAAAAGTCCTGTAGAAAATATGATAGAATGCCGCGACGTGATGCATCAAATGTTACCGCTATGGAAAAAGGGACCGGAACCAGGCGTAGATACTTTTACATCAAATAAAACTAGTGCAGGCTCCAGCATAGAAAATAAATCTACTGCGGGAAAAGCTAGTCTTGCATGCTCAGCCATTCAGCCTACAGCCCCGCCGCCTTACGAAGATGAGACCGAATTAATAGTTGCTGCCGCAGCCGCATGCAAACAACGTCAGCGCTTTGATCCAACCAGCTTAAAAGACAGTGACAAAAAACCTGAATCATATGCAACGGATCTTAGCCATCTCTTTAAACAGGATCAGGAAAAACAATATATACGCCGCAAGGAAGAATTAGCAGAACATAAAAAAAGAGAAAAACTTTTGAAAGAAGAATGTGAGGAACTTATGAAAAACAATTTAGACGTCTATGAAGAAAAACTTTTGCATCAGGCAGTGTCCACAATAGACACCCACATGAAACACCACGATATCGTAGCTAGAGGTTTAGAGGTAGCTAAAGAAATACCTGTTACCTGAACTTTAATAAAGACTTATCTAAAAGAAAAAAAGGAAAAACAAAGCCAGAATGACAAAGGTCCTCACGCCAACACTCGCGGTAGTAAACAAACAGAACCAAAATCTAGTGACGTCAATGACACTTACCCCTTTATGATAATAGGAGATCAGTGTTGTATTCAGCCCCCTAAAATCTCAGAATTAGTGACAACTATTAAAGAGCTTCCCGATCCTCTTAAAAATCCTACAGCCTTTGTCTCTGCACTACAGAGAAGTACCAGATATCACCATTTGGGTGGTCCGGATTACAGGTACATATTGTGTCAATGCATTCCTGGAGTAACCGAGTCACAACTCATAAGAGAGATAGGTGAATTAGACCCAAAGCATGATAAAGCATCCACAACTGCAGAGTTTTTGTGGGTAAATAATGACAAAATCACCAATTTCTTTAAGAATCTAAAGAAATTCCTGCTAACAATGTCCAGAGACAAAATTGACTTAAATGCAGTAACTATGTGTAAACAGAAGCCTGATGAATCTATCCTAGTATTCATAAAACGCTTTATGCACTGTTGGACAAGCTAGAGGTGCAAATTTAGCTCAGTTTTCCAGCAGCCGCAGACACCCAGAGCAAAAATGAATTTGTGTATTTCATTTAACATAAAGGGTGAAATGTTTGCTGACACTGATAACAGCTTATGTTTTCTCTGCCCTATGTACCGACATGATGGAGAAGGAACATCCTCTGTGTCAGCTGGACCCTCAGCAGAGAATGAACTCAACATCCTTTTGTCCGGTACTCTATGTCACACACTGTGCCAAAAAAAACGTGTACAGACGCCACTAACAGGTAATCCCATGACTGGGAGCCACACTTTTGTTTCTCTAAGGTCAAACAGTGATTTTGTCACATAACTCAGACATAGGTTACGAAATATGTCGTCACATAGATCTAACCTACCCTATCCACTGTACTATTTCTGCAGTTACATTGCCAGCTGAATACCAGAATATGACATTATGGTCAAAAAGTGAGAATGATATATGATTTATTGACTTTATCACGTACACGTATTAAAACACAACAAGCCAGTATATGTCAAGCAACATCCCATTTCTGCTGAAAAAGCCGCAGCCCTAGATGTCATGATAGGAGATTTATTGACTACAGGAGCAATAAAGCCCACACTCCTGTCAATCCTGTGCCAAAGCCTAACAAACCTGGCGTATGGCGTTTCATACAAGACTTAAGGCAAATTAATGCAGTCAACATTCCTCTGCCACCTCTCGTTTCAGATGTTCACAGCATATTGACATGCATTGCATACACACTTTACCGTGGTGGAAGACACACAGCCGTTATTTGCATTCACACATAGAAATCAGCAGTACACTTGGACTCGTTTGCCCCAAGGCATGATAGACAGCTCTGCTGCTTTCTCAATGGTGCTTCACTCCTCCAGGGCTGCACCCTGATCCACATGTGGATGACCTCCTCCTCTGTGCTGAAAGTGAAAAACTATGTCAAACTGCTACACACATGCTTCTCCAGCACCTCCAAAAGACTGGCCACAAAGCATCTGCAAAGAAAATGCAGTACTGTCAGACTTCTGTTCAATATTTGGGATTCACACTGTCTCACGGAAAACGTTCCATGACTGCAGACAGGGTCAAAGCTGTGACCTCCGTCCCTCGTCCCACTACACAGAAGGAAATGTTGTCCTTCCTGGGCATGGTGAACTATTGCAGACAGTGGATACCAGACTGTTCTTTTCATGACCACATTCTGCGTGACTGTTGTAAAAAAGACAAGCCTCCTCGAATACTGTGGTCCACAGAAATGACTGCCTCTTTCAATGCATTACAGGGAGTGCTGACCTCCGCCACTCAAAGGTGCTGCCTGAATTGTTCAGGAATGCCGGCCTGCCTGAGGGCAGTAGCAGCTTGCGCTATCATGATAAGGGACTGCGAGAAGCTCACACTCTCACATGACACACACGACCATTGTAGCAAACATAACTAAACAACATATGCAAATCTCACTATAAAAGCGAGCAGCACACCTGATTCGCCAGCACATTTATTGATCCTATACTGTGTTCTTCTGACCGACAGGATGGCTCAGACAGGCTTGACGTTCATGACTGCATGACACGTATACAGGAATCCACAGCACCACGTCCAGATTTAGAGCAAACACCTATCCCAGACTCAGCCACGGTTTATGTGGACGGGTCCTGTTCAAGGCCGAGTGACAACTCATTTCTTTGTGGCTATTCAGTGGTAACAGTGCCTGACATCATACTAGAGGCTCACTCATTACCATTTCACTCAGCACAAAAAGCAGAGCTCATGGCTTTAATACGCGCCTGTGAGCTCCATGTGGATAAGCATGTGACGATTTACACAGACAGCCGCTATGCATTTGGCGTTGTGCATGACTTTGGCACATTGTGGAGACAGAGAGGATTTAGATCTGCTGATGGAAAATAAATTGCTAAATTCTGATTTTGTTCAAAGACTTTTTCAGGCTATACAGCTACCATCGGCCGTTGCAGTTGTAAAAACGAAAGGACACAGTACAGCTGACACAGACGAAGCAACAGGTAATGCCTTAGCAGACGTGACAGCCAAGGCTGCAGCTGCATCACAGCTCCCACCTCCACAGGAAGTATTATCTGTGCCCCTACAGCTGTCACTTGTTACACTCCCAGACTATTTAGACACAAATGTTGATTTAAAATTCATACAAGAGCAAGCCTCTGCATGTGATTACACCTATTGGGAGAATAATGACTGTACCTTAGATGACAGAGACGGCCTATACAAAATCTTAAGGGTTTGATTGCCCTCCCATATTCCCTGATGCCAGTCCTTGCCCGACATTTTCACTGTGTGAGTCATGTCGGACAAAGAGGGGTAATAGGGGCAATAAAATTAAGATTTGTAATTGAGAAAACATCACATGCAGTAAAAAGCATATTAGCAACCTGTCTAACATGTGCGCGAACTAATGTAGGTAAATCAAAAGCAAAACATCAGCATTTACCACAACCAGATTTTCCATTTCATACATTACAAATTGATTTCACACATATGCCAGCACAAGGAAGCATCAAGTACTTACTGGTAATAGTGGATCAATTTAGTAAATGAGTAGAAGCTTATCCAACATCAAAAGAAACTGCAGAAGTAGTCTGTCAAAAGTTGAGCAATGAAATAATACCCAGATTCGGAATACCTCACCAGATTAACAGTGATAGAGGATCTTCATTCACATTAGAAGTAATTCAAAAGTGTGCTAAAACTTTAATGACCTGGGTCAAATTACTTACTCAAGTCCTGTGTGAGATTAGAATGACTCAATCTGCAGTAACCAAATTATTTCCATTTGAAATAAGACTATTTCCAACACCATGGTCAGCTTCCAGAGGGGCACCGCTAGTAGAAGGTGATGTATATTGCATTGTCCACTGATGTTCACAACCTGGTAGAAAAACTGAATAATAACTATCAGAAAGTTTGTCTCTCTCAGCTTTTCCCCTCCACAGTTCCACCAGTGGAGACAAGGAGATGCATGTTGGAGAAGCCACTAAAACCAAGGACTCTCTGGGAGGCCGCGCGTGTTCCAGCCCCAGACTGTACTGGCAGTGACGAAGAACCAGCATCCTCACAGACGGACAACCTCAGTGGATTCATGCCAGCAGGGTTAAGACCAGCCCAATCGGACCATCTCAGGCGTCGGATCAAGCAGACGACATCTCCGGCGAGCCAGCGCCCGGAACTAGAGCAAATAAACACACACGGGTAGATGACATCTCAGGCGAGCCAGCGCCCGGATCCAGTACATACACACGCAATCACTGATTAACACACAACGTCTGAAAGAACAACAACAAGGTACTCAAACATCCAGCAGGAACAGAAAGCCAAAAGTACCACATGATGTCTAACCTGATAAAGCCAGACTCATTTCATCCTGATAATGGAGAAAATGAAATGCCCATTGTCATCATACGACGCTTATTCTGTGTCTCTCGAACCTGGGACCAGGCCAGGAGACGACTGAAGAACTGTCTTTCTTATATATTTAGGTTATTTATCACATCTATCGCAGTAACCTTAGGATTTCTCTTTGCTATTTTGTATTGTAAACTGCAACCATGTTCACATTTCTGCAGGTCATATTTTGCTGACTATACCTCATGCTCCATTTTGCAAGACACCTACTTAATGCACTCCTCACGCTCCCTAAAATCAGTAAATAGCAACATAGACGCCACTAATAAACCATCTTATGCGCCCTCTAGAACAGGAGCTAACGCCTGGTATGAAAATGCCAGAACAGCCGCTCGTGATTTAGGAAACAGTAACTGTTATGTCTGTTCAAAGGGTAATCCAGAACAGGTAATAGTAGGATACCCCATATCCGGTTTCCCCCTCACTGAGGGACTAGAGAAAATCGGCGGAGATAATGCTCTCTTTAAAGACACTTTACAGTTGACTCTGAGCCCTCTCGACTGCCTACTTAGACACACACACACACCAACTAACCCTGAGACTCCATTAGGCGAATTATTGAAGTTATCTAATGACACCGCAGGGACCTGCGCCCCAATGAAACGCCCTAAGAATAGGTTAAAGCCCTCACTGCCCTTAGGACAGATCCCTCTCCATTTTAATACTAGTATGATATGTCTGCGCAGACTAAAGTTAACTGGCCCAGACACACACATAGATTATACAAAGGATAACTATACATTCTTCTCTGACTCCCCAGGTGCACGCTGTAATGAGACATGGCTAGCTGTCTCTGTGGCTGAAGTTGTATCATATCTGGAGGAACACACACACAGTTCAAGTTCGAGCAGAGAATCGATCATTGTTCCCCCAGACGGTGTATTAAATGACACTGACTGGGGGGAGTTAGTTAAATCACACATGGTCACGCGCCTAACTAGAGCAATCCCTAACGCTTATTGGATGTGCAATAATACTCTTAGATTAGCTTTACCTGTTAATTGGACCGGTACCTGTGGTCTAGTAACCGTTGATGTATGCTGTACTTTCATTCCCAATAATACCGCCCCTAACGGTTCATTCACACAAGCTATGAATAAACTTGAAGCATTGCAGATAGAACTAATTGCCAATGCAGGTCACGGTCAGTGGCTACATAAGTGGCTACAGGACACGTTTGGAAGATGGAAGAAACTAATTGTAGCCTTTGTAACCGTTGCAGCATGTTTTTGATGATTATTGTCTGTTGTGTGATACCATGTATACGCTCTCGGAATTTTTGATATTAAGCTCACTCGAAGGACTAGTTACATTTATGATTTGTTTCACATTTATGATTTATCTTTATATTATGTTATTACATTCTGTCTTTATACTATGTTATCATTTCATGATAAAAGGGGAGAACTGTTATGATATTTTGATACCACGGTAAGCATTTACAGGATATTGTTTTATACAGGAAAACTGTTACTCAATAAGGCCAATCTACTAGTTGTTTTTCTCTTTCTCTGTGACCCAAGAATTAATGTGTAAGACTCACAAGCTGGTACCCCAAGGTCGAAAACACCACAGAGATGAGACCACTTCCTTACTCCCATCCTCCCTTTTTCTTTATCTCCTGGAAAAGGCTCGTTAAAGGCTAGGTGGTTCGTTTCAGAATTCACTAATGAAAGAACTCTGTATTTTATGTCTAGGAGTGTATTTTGCTGGGATGATCATAAATTATAGCTGAACTGATAAACTACACACAGGATACTTCTTTGCTCACAAGGCAGGAAGACGTTTCCTTATTTAGTCTGTACCGGTTTGAACTGGGAAAGCTGACACACGAACCTTTTTTTTCATCTATATAAACTGCTGTGTATCAAATAAACCTTTGAGTTGATTTGGGAAGGCAACCTGAAGCAGTCTGTGTTTCCTTGTTCTCCCAAGCTGCTCCCGGCGCTGTAACTAACCCAGCTGAACGGCATACCTGAGTGTTACTTTAAATAATTAGGAATCTTAGAAGGAAAGGACAAAACTCTGCTTATCGCTCACGCCACGGAGGAAACCCGGGACGGCAATTTCCTTCAGTGTTGACTTGGACATGAACAGTGTAGGACCAGAAAAGTCCCAGCAGTGTTAATTTGTCACATTAATGTAAAATGAAGTATTTTTCTGATGTTGGGTTAATCGTTCCTACAGTTTAAATGAGCCGTCACTGATGTTCACATGTGGCAGCCATACTCTACGGCTTCTGTAAATAAACACTGATTACTGAATCCAATTTTGGCTACATTAAACTCAAAGACGTTCAAAGGATGGCTGGAAAGCTACAGACTGCAGTACTGTTTGGCACCAGTAGCAAAGTATGTCTGTTGTGGAGTTGTAGACATGTAACTTGAACATGTTTGTAACTTTTTACTAGCATTTTGTTTACTATGTTTCAGATCTATGGCACTAAATGGGGGACTGACCACGTTTTTGACCTTGACTGGACTTACTGGGTCCAGTAAAGATATCATAGCCAAAGGTGGCTCTGCTTCCAGTTCTGGCTTATAGGAAGATCTCTGAAGGTTGGGTGTAATCCTCTCCTGACTTTGGATCACTCTCTTAGATCTAAACCTCCAGCTCTGGACTCGCCATCCTCAAAGACTGCTCCATAAGAACACAGGCATGTGTGAACAGCCCACTCCTCCTTTGGTCAATGGCACACACTTTTAGACGATGTGTATTCAGCATCTGGCAAGAGTGGAATCAACTGGGGCTCTTTCTAAATTGGCGTCACCATTGATTGTGGTGGTGGCAGCAGCTCATTCTGCTGGCTCTGTGTAACAGGGTCATAAATCACATTGTTATAATGTGTTCTAAACCCCCAAACTGCTCCTTTTATACCTGACTTTTAGGACCTCCAAGCCTGTACTTGTGTTCATTATCAGTTAGAGCCCCTCCTCGTTCTTTTCTTCTTCTTCGGTGCAATCCTATAAATACAGTGTACCCCTTTTGCCTCTCCCCTTTTCTACAATCCCCCTGTGGGAGAGGTGGGTGTCATTTCTTTCCAACACTTTAAAACACACATATAATGCATATTTAGCCACCTGGATGTTTCTGGTTGCAATTTTAGTTCGATTATTGTCATTATTAAGCCTGTTTTTGTTAGATGTTATAAGTGTGTAGTATGTGTGTATCATAAATGTGTTTTAGGCGCCATAAATGCTAGCATGAATATATACTCCTTGCTAGCTTGGGAGCTGTGGTGGGTTGAACTAACCCTCTTCCCCACTGTTTGTATTTGGTCGTAGGAGCTGGAGTGGGCAAATTATTTACTGGGAGGTCTTTCTTTCTTTTACCTTTTTTATCAGACACAACGCAGAATCACACCGGTTACATCTGCAGCTCATCCATCACCTGTTCTTCCCATCACTTAATGTTTTTGCTGCAAGACGTTGGAGTGAGTGCCATCTATTTTGCTGTTGTTTGGAGGCATTTTAGTTCAGTGAGAGACAGGAGGTCACGCAACAAACTGCTCAAACGAGTGGAAGCCGCTGCCCTCTGCTCGTCAGCTGGGAAACCTGGATCTCCTTTGTTGGGGCGATCGTGGCTCAAGAGTTGGGAGTTCGCCTTGTAATCGGAAGGTTGCCGGTTCGAGCCCCGGCTTGGACAGTCTCGGTCGTTGTGTCCTTGGGCAAGACACTTCACCCGTTGCCTACTGGTGGTGGTCAGAGGGCCCGGTGGCGCCAGTGTCCGGCAGCCTCGCCTCTGTCAGTGCGCCCCAGGGTGGCTGTGGCTACAATGTAACTTGCCATCACCAGTGTGTGAATGTGTGCGTGAATGGGTGGATGACTGGATATGTAAAGCGCTTTGGGGTCCTTAGGGACTAGTAAAGCGCTATATAAATACAGGCCATTTACCATTTGTTGTGTTAACAGACCTCTCTGCATTGAATCATACCTGTTATTAACCTCTGTCTCTCTTCCACAGCATGTCTTTATCCTGTTTTTCTTCTCTCACCCCAACCAATCACAGCAGATGGCCCCGCCCCTCCCTGAGCCTGGTTCTGTCGGAGGTTTCTTCCTGTTAAAAGGGAGTTTTTCCTTCCCACTGTCGCCAAAGTGCTGCTCATAGGGGGTCATATGATTGTTGGGTTCTTCTCTGTATCTATGAAGCGCCTTGAGGTGACTTTTGTTGTGATTTGGCGCTATATAAATAAAATTGAATTGTCAGGGTCAAAGTTCAGAGGTAAGTTTGTTTAGCAAATGAATGACAATAAATCATACATGTTTGCTGATTCACCGGTTAACAGCCTGGAGGAACAGGGCTGTGTCGTTCCTGTGATGCGATTCAGCTTTATTTCAGCCACTCAACAAAACAACATTATATTATATTTAATATATATTAAATATGTGCCAACTGATTCAGTACGTTTCATGTAGAAATATGTGTGGCAACTTTTTGTTGCAGCAATGATCTCAAAACACGGGGGGGGGGGGGGGGGGGGGCTAAGATGAATGTCTGCTGTGAGGACAGGGGGTGTGCATGTGTGCTCAAGTCACGTGACACGTCATTTACGCAACATTTGGTCGATTTAAAAGTTACAGTGAGATAAAATCATGTTATGGATTGCACTCAGTATATTGTGCCGACATGGTGAGATTGTGTCTGTCGAGCCGAGGAGAGCGTCGCAGTGCCAAAAGCTGTAAAATGAACTATCAGGCTGGAGTGTGCTGCCACAGCACAGAGCAGTCACAGAGTCCTGCAGGCAGAAGAGGAGTGATCGTGTTAGCCACCTTACAAAACAAAAAGACATGAAGTGAAAAGCAGAGCGCAGAGTGAGGCAGAAGAAGACAGACTGGGCCAAGTCCTGCATGTGCGAGAGCGAGTGAGACCCGGGACAACGTCATCCGCCTCGCCTGGACTAGTCCGCCGGCCGGAGGAGGGACAGTGGCTGCACTGTGCAGCCGAAGACTCACTTTGATCGCGCAGGAAACGAGCGACGCAACCGGTCCACCGTCCGTGCAAACTGCGCCAGGCAGCGTATTGCACGCTGGAGGACACCGAGGAAAGTCACAGTAGGAGCGGTGCTTAGTGAGAGGTGATGTCGGGGGGACATGGCTTCTTCTCCGGTCACCCCAGCATCGCTTGAAGGAGAAACACCTTCACCCACCGGGAACGAGGAGCCCGCGACCACCCGACAGGTACGACACGCCTCCGAGACCCTCTGCGCGCCCGGTAACGTTTTACCGAAGTTCATTCGCAAACACACCAGTTTAAGATGGACCCGAGAATCAGCACACGGGAGCACTGGTGTCTGACTCAGCAGAAACGGCACGACGTGCGTGTAATGCTTCGTATTTGATAACGATGGAATAATTCTTTAAAATAAGCACACAGATAAACACTGGTGGGTGGAAAAGCTCGTGTTTTGCTGAAATGAGTCCCGCCTAGTCCGGTCTACACCTCATTCAGCAAACATCTGAGTCACCCTGAGACGCCAGTGCGCGTCCTTGTGATGCAAAAAGCCGTAAGTGACACGCTGTTTACACGCAGGAGCAGTTTAACACATGCAGGTTGTGCCAGTAGGCGTTTCCTTCAATGTGACACCAAACGTGTAAATCAGTGCTGGGAGCGGATGTTGGACCTGATCAGTCTTAATCTGACAAACTGTAGTTCCTGCTCTGTTTCTAATTCAGCCCCATGACAGACAACCAGCATGTTCTCCTGTCACGTGTTATTGACACGCACATCTTTAGTCCGTGTGTGGGATGTTAAAGGTGAGTTTGTTCAGGGCACGATCAGACTGAGGCCATTTCAACAGGTGCAAGGAAGTGTTAGTGTGGTTACTACGGCAGCACTGATGCCCTGATGAGTGCACATGGCTGGAATGAAAAGTCAATGCTATGTATAGCATGAACTACTTGTTGTCTAAGGCGGTGCAGAGAGTGAGCAGGAAATATCTGAGGTTGGATATTTCAGTACATACAGAGCTGTGCAGAGACATTAGGATCTTAAACTATTGTCTGTATCTGGCAAAGTGAGAATCTGAGCCTTGTGTACAAACTGTCTGGTGTTTGTTCTGGCAGGAATATGAAACTACTGTGCACAGCATGCTTATTAAGATGGCCCAGGACCAGGTCATCTTGCAGGATGGTAGTGTTACATCGAGAAGGTTCCTCTTTAATTGTTGGATTTCTGTGTGAGTTTTCTCCCTGTGCCTCTGTGGCCTCTCCCCACAGTATCCGTGTTTGTGTTTAAAGTGTTTAAAGTACAGCACTAGATGATCGTATGGGTGAATGTGACTTGTTGTAAAGCACTTTGAGTTGTTGTCTATATAAAGTCTAAATGGAAATCCACTTATGTGCAGAGGACCAGAAGATCCAGCGCATCGAAATAAAAAGTTCTTTGCTTAAACAATGAATTGTGCGATAAAATATTAATTTACAAATTCATTTTTAAGTTATTTTATTTATTCAATACAAAAGTAATTTATTATCTAGTAATTTAATTGAAAATAAAAAAAAAAATTTATAAATCAGTATTTGAAAATAAATAATTATTCCATTAATAAATACTTCAAATCAGAAAAAAAAGAAATAAAATCTCAATAAAAACCTCACATCAAAAATCCTTTTCCTGTGTCGTCTCATGTCCAACATCTGTGTAGGCAGAGTGTAAACACAGAGGCTGAATGGCCTTTGGTATCGGTGCAAAGCTAAGACTGTCTAACCAATGACAGAGCTCCTTACCTCGCACCGGCTAATTTGCATTGCTCCGGGATTTTGGAAATTTATCCATTTATTCATTATGATGTGGTTCAGCATCATAATGCTGAACCACAGAAACACACACACACACACACACATATATATATATATATATATATATATATATATATATATATATATATATATATATATATATATATATATATATATATATATATATATATATATATATATATATATATATATATATATATATATATATATATATATATATATATATATATATATATATATATATATATATATAGCAGCTGGATAGCGTAGTGGTTAGACTACACGCCTTTGGAGCAGAAGGTCGCAAGTTCGATTCCTGCCTGGGGCGTCTGTATCCAGTAAGGGTCCTAAGGCTAGACCCCCTATGCTAAGCAAGCCTACCGCAGACATGAGCGAGACAGATAAATATGAAGGCATGCCGGCTCGGACGTCGCCCGGATCAACAAGGTCCGCGTCAGGTGTTGAGGAACCAGGGCACCCTGACGAAAAGTGGGCTACTGGAACAAGAAGGCATCGGTGGGCAAGGGACGAAAACAGGGCGTTGTTGGAATGCTACTACGCAAGTAACCCCGGCGGAAGGGGCTACATGAATAGGATGAGGGACCTATGGATTCTTCGATACCCAACATCCACAATGACGGCGAAACAACTAGTAGCTCAGTGTTCCAACATTCGAAAGAAGGGACTGCTCTCACAGCTAGAGATTGACGAGGTACAACACAAATGCTACGGCAAGGAGGAGTCAGGACGCCAGGTCAGGGGGGAGATATCATCACCCCCACCCGAGATTGGGTACATAGCCCCAAGTGTGATAGGAGAAGGATCGTTGAGTGCGAGAGGAACTGACCTGAAAAATAGGATCATGGCCAAGCTTGAAACCTGGATCCCCCGTAGCCGGTTACCAAGATTACGTGAAGTACCCTCAGAAGGTCTGCTAGATGATGTTAATGCAGCACTACGGGCAATACCTACAACCACGATTACCGACACTAACAAGCTGATCTACAATACGGCAGCAGTGATCAGTGAGATGCTTGGCTACAAGTTGAACAGCCACAAGGGGCAGTACCCTCCATGGAGAAGGAGGCTAGAGGGCAAGATCAAAGTAGCACGGAGAGAGGTTAGCCAACTAACGGAGTTGCAGAAAGGTGCGACGAATAAGGTGCCTAAGAAATACAGCAAGCTGTCCATACCTGAGGCCTTGGAAACTGCCAAGCAAAGACTCACAGCCTTGGCCAGCCGCTTGAGGAGGTACACCAGAGAGATAGAAGGCAGGAGAATAAACCAGCTGTTCTCCACAGAACCAGCAAAGGTGTACTCTCAGTGGCAAGGGAACAATAAGAGAACAGCACCACCAAGGCTGGAGACGGAGCAATACTGGAAGAGCATATGGGAGAAGGATGCAACCCATAACGGCAATGCTCAGTGGCTAGAGGATCTGAGGGCAGACCACAGCGACCTCCCTGAACAGGGTCCAGTAACCGTCACAGTGGCAGATATCCAAGAAAGGGTCTCCAGTATGAAGAGTTGGACAGCACCAGGGCCCGACATGGTTCACGCCTACTGGCTGAAGAAGCTAACTGCACTCCACGAGCGTCTGGCAGCACAAATGAACCAGCTGCTAGTTAACGAGAGACACCCGGAATGGCTAACTGAAGGCCGGACGGTCCTGATCCCCAAGGACCCCAAGAAGGGACCGGTCCCCTCCAACTACCGACCAATAACCTGCCTCAGTACTACATGGAAGCTCCTGTCAGGCATCATATCGGCTAAGATGAACAGGCACATGGGTCAATACATGAGCGGGACACAGAAAGGAATTGGCAAGAATACCAGAGGCGCAAAACACCAGCTACTGGTAGACAGAACAATCAGCCGAGACTGCAAGACCAGACTGACCAACCTGTGCACTGCCTGGATTGATTACAAGAAGGCCTATGACTCAATGCCCCACAGCTGGATACTGGAATGCCTAGAATTGTACAAGATCAATGGGACCCTAAGAGCCTTCATCAGGAACTCAATGGGGATGTGGCGTACAACACTAGAGGCCAACTCCAAGCCCATAGCACAAGTCACCATCAAGTGCGGGATCTACCAAGGAGATGCTCTGTCCCCACTGCTGTTCTGCATAGGCCTGAACCCCCTCAGTGAGATCATTAACAAGACTGGCTACGGATACCGACTACGGAACGGAGCAGTTGTCAGCCACCTCCTGTACATGGATGACATCAAGCTGTATGCCAAGAGTGAACGAGACATCGATTCACTGATCCACACTACCAGGCTATACAGCAATGACATTGGAATGTCGTTCGGACTGGAGAAGTGTAGTCGGATGGTAACAAAGAGAGGGAAGGTAGTCAGAACTGAGGGGATTGAACTACCAGAAGGCAACATTGCAGACATAGAGGACAGTTACAAGTACCTGGGGATCCCGCAGGCAAATGGGAACCATGAAGAGGCCGCTAGAAAGGCTGCAACCACCAAGTACCTGCAGAGGGTCAGGCAAGTCCTGAGGAGTCAGCTGAATGGTAAGAACAAGATCCGGGCCATCAACACGTACGCCCTGCCCGTGATCAGGTACCCTGCTGGGGTAATAGGCTGGCCAAAGGAGGAGATAGAAGCCACTGACATAAAGACAAGAAAGCTCCTTACCATGCATGGAGGGTTTCACCCCAAGTCCAGCACCCTGAGGCTGTACGCTAAGCGGAAGGAAGGGGGCCGGGGACTGGTGAGTGTCAGCACCACAGTCCAGGATGAGACAAGGAACATCCAAGAATACATTGGGAAGATGGCCCCAACTGACCGAGTGCTCAGTGAATACCTCAGGCAGCAGAAACCCAAGAAAGAGGAGGGAGACGAGGAACCATCATGGAAGGACAGGCCCCTGCACGGTATGTACCACCGGCAGATAGAGGAGGTGGCTGATATCCAGAAATCCTACCAGTGGCTGGACAAAGCTGGACTGAAAGACAGCACAGAGGCACTAATCATGGCAGCACAAGAACAAGCTCTGAGTACAAGATCCATAGAGGCTGGGGTCTATCACACCAGGCAAGACCCCAGGTGCAGGCTGTGTAAAGATGCCCCAGAGACAATCCAGCACATAACAGCAGGGTGCAAGATGCTAGCAGGCAAGGCATACATGGAACGCCATAACCAAGTGGCCGGCATAGTGTACAGGAACATCTGTGCCGAGTATAACCTAGAAGTCCCGAGGTCAAAATGGGAGATGCCCCCAAGGGTGGTGGAGAATGACCGAGCTAAGATCCTGTGGGACTTCCAGATACAGACGGACAAAATGGTGGTGGCTAACCAACCGGACATAGTGGTGGTAGACAAACAGAAGAAGACGGCCGTAGTGATCGATGTAGCGGTTCCGAATGACAGCAATATCAGGAAGAAGGAACACGAGAAGCTGGAGAAATACCAAGGGCTCAGAGAAGAGCTCGAGAGGATGTGGAGGGTGAAGGTAACGGTGGTCCCCGTGGTAATCGGAGCACTAGGTGCGGTGACTCCCAAGCTAGGCGAGTGGCTCCAGCAGATCCCGGGAATAACATCGGAGATCTCTGTCCAGAAGAGCGCAGTCCTGGGAACAGCTAAGATACTGCGCAGGACCCTCAAGCTCCCAGGCCTCTGGTAGAGGACCCGAGCTTGAAGGATAAACCGCCCGCAGGGGCGCGCTGGGTGTTTTATATATATATATATATATATATATATATATATATATGTATATATATATATATATATATATATATATATATATATATATTAGGGGTGCAATGATACTCGTATCGATATTGAACCGTTCGATACAGTGCTTTCGGTTCGGTACGCATATGTATCGAACAATACAACATTTTTAATTTATTTTATCAACTTTCCTTCTGACGATGCTGTCTGTGTTGAGCGCTCAGTGGATCTGTGTTCGACTACTCCGCCTAGGCTGCACTGTCGAGCACAGATCCACTGAGCGCAGCGCAAGCTAGCAGACAGAAGCTAAGCTCGTTGCAACATGGCAAACTGAACCTCCCCCACTAGTGATGGCCAAATGAAGCTTTCCGAAGCACTGAAGCTTGTATTGAAAAACGGTTCATTACTCGAAGCTTTTCAACACAGTCCTCTCCGGTGACATCTGGTGGTGAAAACTTTGAAGAGCAGCTTGAATCTGCAAAATAAAACGGACTGCTCAATCATCGCTGCTCACTCAAGAGTGGAGTTCTCTCTGATATTGGGCCACCGTTCCGTTGCTTTGAACATGTAATTGATTTTGTTTTCTCGATTGGGGGGCTGAAAAAAATGTAATGCGTATCTGCGTAATACATTTTGATCAATAAACTTTCCCTATTTAAACATGCACTATGGTGTGGCCTTTCTTTGCTCATAACTCCTTGATGTTGGTAAATACAATAAGTGAGCAATATATATAATATACATATGAGAATGCACAGCACATTATGGAGTATGCCCCTGCTGTGAAGTCCTGCCTCCATCTACTTGTCATTTAATCACTGGACAGCTGGACAGGTTCATACAAAATATTAGATTAGGCCAATTGTCCTATACATATTTTTGACCTAGGGGTGGGATTGATTGTGAACTGGAAAGGGAAAATGCTTAGGAAGCTGAGTACGGCTGCATCGTCACTGATTTGTAGAATCATTTTTGATTCGATACAGGATCCGATTTGATTGGAATCTGGAAAGTTTTGCCTCAGTCAGAAATATTACAATTCTGATCATTTAACAGTATATATCCATAATTTCGTATCTATTAAAAGAAAGCTGACACACGTGAGACTTAATTAGAGATGTAAACAGAGAGTTATGAAACCTGCAGCTGCAGAAGCCAGCGAAAAAAAAAGAGGCAAACACAGCGCGGACCCGACGACACACCAAAATCTGACTCTGATGCGTCTGTGTTCACGTTTGTATGCAGAATCCGTAAACCTGCTCCCAGTTACTGTTTTACTGTATGGTGTTTGACGACATGTTGTGAGGTTTAACCTGAGATGCTGGCGTTTCAGGCATAATAACGTTAATTTACAAATCGACACGGGATTTTAATGAATCAATATCACTTTATTCAATTTAGCATGGATTGTAATCAGAAAGGCGATAATCAAAACCCACCCCTAATCAAGAACTTGCAAAGTAAAAACATGATCTATGTAAGGTAGCCCTTTTGTTATTTACATTTAAAAAGAGGATTAGTGTTACTGTGCGCTGGCTGAGTCTGTTTCTTTTCTTAGAAATAGTTTCTCCTGCCCTGGAGAAAATCCACTTGCATGGAACAGAAGAGGCTGTGGAGCGCAGGAACTACACTGCAAGCTGGTAGATATGCAGGTATTCCTGGGTCCTGCAGACTATCACCTAACAACAATAAACAAAATGATTTTCTAAACTGTAGCAATGTAATGTACGTATAGTGTCAAATACATTTTTGTAGTCTTCATTAGCTTTAATTCACATGGAAGTGTTCCTGAAGTCATATGCTGTAATGATATTTACATTATGAAAACATGATTTTGGACATTTCAGGTTTTTCACTTCGGCAGATAAAATAAATTGAGCAAAATCAACTCAAAATATTTCCACACGCCAGAACGTCCTCTCTTCCTCGCTGGCTCCATATCTGTCAGTGGAATGATCACCTCTTCGCTCTCTGTCACCATCAACACACTCCACGAATCCCGTGGATGATTCACTTCCTTATATCCGTTTGAATCAGGTACCAAAGCAGTTACGTGCGTAATGAAGCTTCGGACGTCACTGGTCACGTGACTTTTGCCAAACGAAGCAAGCCTCGACACAGTGCTTCTGAACCAGTGTGTTGTTTTTTTCGACACATGCTCCGGAGCATCAGCTTCAAGCGGGCCATCACTATCCCCCACCCTCATTCAGATCTGGCCTTTGGAATTATTTTGGTCTTCATGTGACGTATGACCCTGAAGGTAAGCGCGTCATGGACTAAAGTAAAACAGTATGTTGGATGTGCCACGCAATGCTCAATTACATGGGTGGGAACTAGTGTGTTAGCACAGTTAGCTCGTTAACGTGTTGGCCGTCTAGCCCCACGCACGGGGCGATCCGCGGTCGCTCGTTAACGGAGATTTGCCGTGTTGTGGCGTTAACGTCATTTCAGATTAACGCTGACAGCACTAGTGGGAACACAACGAATATGACTGCACATTTACTCCGACATCATCCTGGTGCAAAGACAAGTGGAAGCAGACAAAACAACAAGCACCATGCTACAAACTTTACTCGAGTCATTTAGACAGCCGTTAGCACAGGATTCTCCTTATGGGGACCTGATATGTTTAATATGCTGCTGAGAATATAGCCCAGAAGAAGCGTATAGTAGAGCTTTTATTTTGAAAGAGCCATTTCTCTGTAATAAACTCTCTTTTCCAAAGATGGGCGATTCCTCCATCAGATAGATTTATTTATTATTATTTTGTTGTTTCAGCAACATTAAATTTAAAAACTATACGTTTGAGTTAAAATATATATTTATAATTTTAATAAATGACAAATTAAAAAGGCATGAACATTTTTTTTGTATCGAAAAAATATCGAACCGTGACACCAAAGTATCGAACTGAACCGAACCGAACCGTGAATTTTGTTTGTCGTTGCACCCCTAATATATATGTGTGTGTGTATTTATACATCAATCCATTTTCTTGCTTATGGAGTTCAGGGCCTGGGACCTACTCCATGTCAGCTTTCAGTGTTTATGAACATGAACATTATGAACTCATGACTCCCTTGGGAAGCCTATGGTTTTTCATAGGCAGGGGATATTTGTTTTATCACAGTTCATTACCAAACAGAGCAGGGTTCTAATTGATTTGTGGCTTTTAGGATATTATGTATAGGTGTGTAAAAGTGGAGTGAATATAATTACAAACAGCAATGCTAGTGGAGTGATGACAGACAGGGCGGTTGGGGGGTGGTGAACAGTTTGCCAACAGTTCTGCCCCTGTAGAGAAGGACATCTGCCATTTCTTTTTCCTTTTAGTCAAACAATTCAGGTAGTGATGAAAGAAAATCAGACTGTGGCAGTGCTTGCAGCAGGTAACGGAGTGATAATGCAGAGTTTTTACTAGAGATGGACCGATCCGATATTACGTATCGGTATCGGTCCGATACTGACCTAAATTACTGGATCGGATATCGGAGAAAAATAAAAAATGTAATCCGATCCATTAAATATCACGAAAGCACCTCGCAAAAGTTGCAACACGCCGTAACTCACCTCAGAACGTTAGCACGTCGGAGCAGTATGCATCACGTGATAGAGCAGCTGTGGCATGCGGGACCTGTCGGTGGTCTGGATAGCATTTGGAGCTTCGCTAGCAACCCGGCATTTCATCTCCGACAAAGTTATCCTGAGAGAAGTAAAGCAAGTGTGTAAGTCCATCTCTGAATGTTTGTAAAGCATTCCTGCGTTAAGCTTAACAAACGACTGCCTCTTCTTGCTGCTACTTCAATCGTGAAACTGCTTAACGATCAGCTGATCGGCTTTTCTGTCGCGAGTCCGTCTCTCTTCTTTGTTTTTGGCCCACTTTGCACCAGAAAGAGGAAACCAGCGGCTGAACAACAGCAGCACGTTTAAGCTTGATAAGCTGTTGTTAGAATGTATTTAATATTACTTTCTACTCGAGGATCTTTTTCTACAGCTGACGGCTGGTAACTGTGCAGGGGCGGATCTAGCAAAGTTTAACCAGGGGGGCCGATAGGGCATTAACAGGGAAAAGGGGGCACAAAGACAGACTTTTCTTTCTTATTCTCATTTAAAATGTCTAGCTTTTAATAAATAATTATCTGACACCCAAAGTTTTAATTTGATGTAAAATGAATAGAAGTCAATTACTGTATATAGTGACTATTAAGTCTAATATATATACCCTAGTAAGCTATAGTACTTTTTCCTTTGGGAAGGTACCATCTGTGCAGTCTGCAATTTTGTTGAAGAAAGATGTTGAATCTATTTAATATTTCTTGAAAAATAATTGATTTCTGTGCATTTTTTTTCACACTGCATCAAATTAAGGTTGATTACGTCGATTAAGCATCATGAGGTGGAGCGTGAGGGGTGGTTCCCTATATTTTATTTATTTATTTTTGTTGTTGCTGGGAGTTGGAACCCTATTAGTTAGGTTGCTTAATATTTACGCTAAGTACTCTTTAAAATACCAGAATAGGGAGGATGGTGTAGGTCTAAGTTTATTAGATTGATCAGTATTGCTGAACTATGAAATATTTTTTTTGTATACAGGTATAACAGAATAGCTTTAGTGTTGTTGTTGTTTTAAACTTGAGTATGAACTTATACAAAATGCAGCAAGATATTTAAAAAACAGTTTTGTTGATTAAAAAACACTATATCGGATTCATATCGGTATCGGCAGATATCCAAATTTATGATATCGGTATCGGACATAAAAAAGTGGTATCGTGCCATCTCTAGTTTTTACTGCAGTGGACAGTCCCTAGTGTGACCATCGCTGGAACCAACCAGCTGATTTACACCATGGCAGCAGTCATCAGTGAAGTTCTTGGCTGCAACATGAACAATCTCAAGTAGCAATGCTACTAAACTTGCTGGAGAACTTTTAGTTCAGGCCACTTGATGAGTTTCACACAGTACTGCATATTATTTTATTAGGTTGGCACAAATGTAGGATTGTGTTTGTGATATCACGATGTATCTGTTTCCTTTTCATATTACACTAAAGAGATCATCGCCTACAAGCCTCCGTAAACGAACAGCATGTCTATAAAAGCCCATTCATCATCCGGCCCTCCTGCTCAAACACAACCATGTAGCGCTCATCCCTCCACCCGTCTCATTCAGCATCCACACACATGTTGCAGGGAACGGGAAATAGAGTAGAGCAGCAAAGCTTGATTTTCTTTAGGATTGGTTAAACTAAAAGACGTTGACAAGGAATTTTAAGGGTTTTAGGAAGCATAAAACCGAAATCAGTTGTATTGGATACGAGTATAAATGAGTGCTTAGGCTCATGCAAGAAAAAACATCTTAGACAGGATATGACAAAACGTACTGTGATACAATTCTTCATTACTACAGCTCATTGAGTGCTTTTGTAAAAAGTCAAATCTGTGTGCTCCATTAAACCCTGTAGAAGTTGTTTCGAATGCTGACAGTGGACAAACAAAGTTGTCATTTAGCTTAAACATTAACAGTAGAAAAGGCCCGATAGGAATCTAACATCCTTGGAATCAAGCTGTGGGAGTGAGTTTTGAAACCTTTCTGTAGGACTGCTTTAAACTTGCCTTCTTGGTGATGTGTGTCTGATGTCTTGTTTGACTTGAGCAGATTCTTTACGTGCTTTAAGTTTCTAACACATTTGCTTTAACCAGTAATTGAAACTGCTGAGGAGGAAGTACTAAAGTGGGTGTTGAGCATGTTGGGTGTTGAGCATGTTGGGTGTGTCCTTATTACCTGTTTCGATGTTTTCTTTTAATTGAAAGCGTTTCATGACATCAGATGTCTCTACGTCTCTGGAACCCCTGTTTGACTGTCTAAATGAGGTCCAAACGTGGTCACGTCTCTCACACTGAAAGACAAAAGTTTTAGTTTTTGATAGTCACATCCCGCTGGAACAACTTACTGATGCCTTAGGGCCCCTTGGTAGCCATCTCTCACTCACTGTTAGAAACCTTGGTGTTTTCCTGGACAGCTCAAGAAATCGACCTCCTCTGTGGTAAAAAACAGTTTCTACCAGCTGCGTCAGATATCTAAAGCAAAGCCATACCTCCCTTTGAAGGACCTTAAAAAACTCATTCATGGTCTTATCACTTCCAGATTAGACTACTGTAATTCTCTCTACTCGGGCCTCCCACCTTCCTCTATTCACCGGCTCCAGTTAGTTTGAAATGCAGCTGTGCGTCTCTTAACTGGAACTAGAAATTATGCCCACATCACACCAGTTTTAGCCAACCTACGTTGGCTCCCTGTTGATTATCGTACCAATATTCAAAATTCTTTTGCTTACCTTTAAAACTTTAAACAATTTAGCTCCCAGCTATCTACGCGAGCGCCTCCATTTGTGCATCCCTAATAAGGCACTTAGATCTTCCAATCAAATGCTCCTGACGCAGCCGAGGTCTCGTCTGAAGTCCAGAGGGGATCGGGCCTTTGCTGTCGTACCTCCCAGACTCTGGAGTAACCTCCCTCTTTATATTCGTCTCTCCGAGTCCATGCAGTCTTTTAAAATGCGTCTTAAAACTTATTATTTTAGTCTGGCTTTTGATCCAAACTACTATGTTATTTCTATTTTATTTATTTATTTATTTTGATAACACTTCTGAAGCGTCAGAGCTGTCCTTGCCTGTGATAGAGCTGACCTGCCATAGGACACTGGGAAGAGTGTAAATCCAGGCTGAATTCCTTGTGTTGGACAGTATTTGTGTGCAGCAGCAGCAGAGCGCACAAATCAAACTGTATGTTTTGGTAAGCCTGGCCTTCTTGTACTGGATGTCAGTGAGCCAATAGCTGGTGAGTTTATCACATTAACATTTTTACTAGCAATTTCACTAGCTGGGACCACATCCTCAGTTACGATGAACGATGATGGATGAGGGAGCGTGTACTGGTGCTGCAATGTGGGGAAGGCCTCAAAGAGGACCGGCAGCGGCTCCTGGGCTCCAGGTGGGCATGAAAATGAGAACAGAGGGTATTGGTGAAGGGGGCATATATAAACTGAGGCGGCGAGAATGAGGTGTGGTCCCACTCCTGAAATTCAGATAATATCTCCACTTAGAATAAACTGGGTCAAAGAAAAAGTGCCTCTGATTGGGCTGCTTTCTACAGTTGGCTGTGAGTCCATTGCAGGGCATCAAACATGGATAAGGGGTTGTTTCAACAGTAATTCTATGATGGAAAATTAACGAGGTATTTATCAGGATCTATATTTAATTTAATATCTATTTAACATATTTAATCAATATAAAGCTCAGTGTCTATTTCTTAGCTTGTAAAGTTGTGAAATTCATGGCAGATTCACTTCTTGGCTGTTTTGCGTTTTATTAGATAGTTGATAATAAAGAGTGTCTTTGCCTGTGGCTTTGTTAAGACTGCAGGTTTTTGTCCGCCTGACCTTTGGTGACCTTGGCGAGCTCAGGATGAACAGGCTGTCTGCTCTGTTTGGGTGTGATGCTGCCTGCAGAGACAGTCTACTCTCATGCAGACACAACATCTTTACTGATATAACGTGGTCATGGACTCTTCTCTGTTCTTCCTTATTAAATAATAGTAAAATGACTCTGCAGTTTTGATTCAAAATGCACCAGGTCTGCTCAGTCTGAATCACACCGTTAGAGCCAGACCAAATGATTGGAGCACCAATGTTAGCACTCAAAGAGTCTAAGCAGTACCACTACCAGCTTTGGCCAGTGCAGGAGTGAACATGTAGATCCATGTTCTACTGAGCAGACACTGAGCAGAGGCAACATGCAGCAAATGAATTAGTGGTCTCCACATGTTTGCACCCAAGGTTTCCCTGCTTTTGTGAGCTGAGCTGTTTTAATATTTTCCATGTATTAGATGATACTGTCCAATGCTTCCAGGGCTGTGAAGATGGAAAAAATGATGTTGCAGTCGTTGCTGAAGTGTTGGTACCATTTGAAGGAAGTCATTAAAGCGCCAGAGCGAGCAGACAAGGCAAGCACTCAAAGAATGTGGAAGGCAGTCGGGGAAAGTTGCCATGGACGGACTTGATTCCTCCCAGCCCCAAACAGCTTTTATACTGTGGACAAAAATACATGAAAGTGTGTGTGTGTACCTGTTTAGATGTCTCTGTGGGGACCAAGAATTGGAATGTTACTATACTTGTGGGGACCAACAGTCATTTATGAGGACAAAAGTGCCTCACGAGTTTGAGACTCACAATGTGGTTCTAGTGTCAGGGTTACAGTTAGGTTATGGTTAGGTTTAGGTTGAGCGTTAACCATCCATTATTGATGGTTACGGTGAGCGGCTAGGATGTGTCCTCACTAAGATATCAAAACTAGAATGTGTGTGTGTGTGTGTGTGTGTGTGTGTGTGTGTGTGTGTGTGTTAGTGAAAGGAGCTGTAACTGGTCCCAGTAGCAGCAGGATACAAACGCCATAATGACACAGCTGCCTCTCGTCTGCCTTCCTCCCCTGAGTGAAATAAGATATTTGGGACCTTTGAATAGTTTTTTGAAAATATTTTTTTGTTTAAAGAAAGGAAAGAGAAGTTTAATCCTTTAACTATTTAACTGTTAGGTGTCAATCCCTGGGAGGGTTTCCCCCTTTTATTTGGTGTGGAGTCAGAATTATGGCTTCTCCACACTGTGGAAGTAGCTCTTTGACACAGTCGAGCAGTCATTGGTCATAACAGGATCATTTAAGACTCGATGATGAATAAGACTGTTGAAGTGCATGAGAAGGATCTCATATAAAACAGTCTGTGTCTGCTCCTCAATTCAATTTAATTCAGAAGACCCCTATGAGTGCAAGATCAAGGAAACAGTTCACCCTGCCTGGGATAGGGTTACCAGGGCCCTGCCCTGGAGCCAGGCCCGGGGAGGGTGCCAGAAGCTGTACATCTGGTGGCCGGGCACTGGTCCATGGGGCCTGGCTGGGCACAACCCGAAAAAGGGACATGGGCCCATTCTTATGCAGGCCCACCACCTGCAGTAGGCGCCATAGGGGTCGCATGCAATGTGTGCCACGTGGCAGCCAGGATCAGAGGCCATGGTGGACGGATCCCCGGCTACCAAGACCAAGACTAGACTTAGTGTCTCATAGTCATTGAAGAACTCTGACTTGCTTCCTGTTCTAGTTGTTCTCTGGAAAAAAATCTGCAGGTCAAACAGGTGCACATACAAAGAGCACATTATTGATTAAAGCCTGGAAAACAACTGAGGCATTTGTCAGAACGGCACGCTTGAAATGTCCAAGTGTTGAAAACAGTTTTCCATTCGTCACCTCCCCAATGTCCACCAGATGGAACGTGTTTCTAAGATCAAGCTTAGTGAAGATTATTGCTCTATGTAGTGGCTAAAAGCTCCAGCTGAAGCTGTTCTACAGTGGCTGGATGCAAAGCCCATTCACCATATAGCAGAACGCCTCGCAGATTCATTCCCCATTCTGACTCTGGGATGTGTTGCACTCAGAGAGAGGAAATGTTTGCTGCTGTTAGCATGAATGCATCCCTCCCCGATGGCTAATATAAGCCCCCATGGTGGTATTGTCAATCCTCACAAGAACAGTAGGAAGCGCCTGAAGAAACCACCCAGCGCTGAAACCCTCTTAAACAGCCAAGCCAGACCACCAGGATGGCTGAGCCATCATACCCAGTAGCCGAAGGTATAATCTAAAGGGGACTGTTTTGTGCAGGCGAAAAAGAGTCAGGAATGCTGTGAGCAGGGCTGTGGAAGCTCTGCCATAGCCACCACCAAACAACTGAGTTATTTTTACACATCGGCTAGCATCTGGCCAATCCACCACCTTTCATTGCTCATGCCGTTACAAAACAAACAAACAAAACAAAACCCATCAACCCATAAATACGAAGAATCACTGTCAGCCCACCAGGCAAATGCCCAGTATGCCCGATTGAAGGCACTCACAGCTATGGCCTCTGACAGAGTGATGTAAAAGAGATGGAGTCCAGAGATAAACCCAGAATTGTTATATGTTGTACTAGAGACAACACACTCGTTTTGCAGGATCCACCTGTGTTATCGCACAGGGAGAATTGATGTGGCCATTCTTCAGTCCTTCTCTATCACTCCTCCTGAGTAAGTCTGCTCAGCTGCACTGACTTCTCACGATGTTCTTGATGAGGAAGCTGATCGTGACTTGTAGTTTCTTTCAGTATTCAGTTATGGCAGTGGTGTCCAAACCCAGGCCATGAGTGTCCTGCAGGTGTTAGACGTGTCCAGCTGATTTAAATGGCTCAACATGCCTTGAAGTTCTCCAGACACCTGGTAATCAACTAATCATTTGATTCAGGTGTGTAGACCCAGGGTGAGATCTAAAACCTGCAGGACACCGGCCCTCGAGGCCTGGAGCTGGCCAAGTTATGAAGCTAACTATTCTCAAAGCTAATGTAACAAGTTCTTCAAATGATTTCGTTTGCAGTACGTATTTTTCAGACCATAAGCTGCAGGGGATTATAAGGCACATTAAGCGAAACAAAGCAGTCAGATAAATCAAACTTTATTAAACTCATTCTTCTTGCTTCCTCCACTTCTGGACCATTGATTCATTAATGTTGAATTCTCTGGCAGCGGCTCTATTCCCATGTTGTTGCAGTATATTAATGACTAACCTTGTATTGTGGATGGATTATCTCAGTTGTTCTCCTGACTGAAGTTTGGTCCGTTTACAGCAGGGGTGTCAAACTCAAATACACAGTGGGCCAAAATTCAAAACTGGAACAAAGTCGCGGGCTAACGTTAATATTTATTGAAATATATTTATTCCTCCAGATATAAGAATGAATCTTTTCTTATGGACTCAAACACGTTTTGCTGAAAAACTGAATATGGAACAAGCAAAGCTTAATACTAAACAATATATATATTAGCTGTATAATACCAGTAGGCCAGCTCTGATAGTAATTTGGTATGGCTTCGCGGGCCAAATGTAATTAGGTTGCGGGCCAAATTTGGCCCGCGGGCCAGAGTTTGACACCTATGGTTTACAGCAGGGGTGTCAAACTCCAGGCCTCGAGGGCCGGTGTCCTGCAGGTTTTAGAGCTCACACTGGGTCAACACACCTGAATCAAATGATCAGTTGATTACCAGGCCTCTGGAGAACTTCAAGAGATGTTGAGGAGGTCATTTAGCCATTTGAATCAGCTGTGTTGGATCAAGGACACATTTAAAACCTGCAGGACACCGGCCCTCGAGGTCTGGAGTTCGACACCTGTGGTTTACAGCATCCTGCCATGCGATTGCATTTGTCTCTAACCATCAGGAACCCTCACGTTAACTTTTATCGAGTGGAAAAGTGTTAGTGTTCGTCCTCCAGCTTCACTGTGTTTATGCTAACATAGCTGTGTCGCTAGCGATCACGTAGCACATCATTATATAGCAGCTAGCCCAACTTCAGTAACCCTACAAACGTCACTGCTGTTTAGTTTTCTGTCTTCATTTATGTTGGAAGTGACAGCAGAGCTGTACGTTTTAATTTTTTCAGAAATCTCTCAGTCAGAACATGCTATATCATGCTTAGGCACTAGCAAAACCAGTGAGCTACCTTCCGCTAACTTCCTGTTAACTTCTAAGTCCGTTAAATATAATAAATTCTGTTTTCATGGATGCCTGGATGTTAAACTCAATTGTTACACCTGGTAAAGCAGCAACACTGATCGTTTTATTAAAGATGAAAGAATTTAGACAGTTTTTAACTCTCAGTGATGTCGCAGTGTTCGTTTGACTTTGGGTCCTGAAGGACGGAGTTTAGGACCCAGATTACTCCCAGATTTAAGAGCACCTTAGTCCAAAAAATATGGCAATAACGACGGCCGCTTGCATGTTCTACAAAAAAATGGTGCTTTGTTGTGTATCTGACGGACAAACACCAAACCAGTTCCACATCACTGAAGCTGCACCATTTTTACAAACCAGTTCTGGTTCATGTGTTTCACTCAACGATCCGCTTTCGCCCTTCTCATTCTCTGTCGCTGCCATGTGGGTATGAAAACAAAGGCACTGCGCATGCGCACTTTACCCATATTGTATCGCGATATTTTATTTTTTTATCGTTGCCCAACATTATACTGGTATTACCATGAACAGTATAATGTGGCACAGCCATAGGTGGGCTGGTAGGAATGCTGCGGAGGGAGGAGAGAATGGGTTAGCCAGAGTCTAGAGTGAGATTTACACTTACAGAGAGAGTCGAAACCATCCTACCGGGCGATGTGGTGACAAGAAGCAGGTAGTAAGTGACGTAACAGGCGTGTCTTTTCCTCTGTAGAGCTAACACTCCTGCTGTTTTACTTCTGTACTCCTGTGCATACGTCAAGGATGTCACAATCACATTTTACAGCATCCATGTTATATGTGAGATACTTTAGTCCCATCAAAGTAGTGTACTGTTGTTGTTTGCTCCATTGCAACAAAACATGCAATGATATTATACTGAATTGCACCAGTTTTTAGGACGTCTATCTTTTACTTTCTGTGGGTTTTTCACTGCTTCTCTGCGATCAGATGAATTGTGCACACTATTTGCTCTTCCACAGCTTTATTTTTTAGTCTTTGAATGTTCCCATCACTTCTGTGATGACAAAAGTCATGATTATGCCATAGTCAGTCTATTTATATAGACCAAAGGCTCATCAGCAGATCCAAACCGACAGAAAGAAACAGGAAAGTACCGCAGTGTAATCCATTTATTTCAACAAAGTAACTGTATTCTAAATACCACCTGTTTAAACGGTAACTGTAACAGAATACAGTTACTCGTACATGTATTCTGTTACTCCCCAACACTGGATATTTGTCATATAATTGAAATATCATTAAAATCACTACTCGTACTCATAAATATGGTCCGTGCACAAAGCAGCGTCGTCTCTTTCTAACCATCCCTGCTCCAACAAACACGAGGTTGTTTCCATCGCTGCTGCTGTTCCATGTTGTTCAGCTCTTATTGTTACTGTAAGTCTCGTAGTTCTTATTTGTGTGAGGCTTTGCTCCTGCCCGTCACTCTGCTGCTGTTACATGTTGTACAGCTCTTATTGTTACTGTAAGTCTCGTAGTTCTTATTTGTGTGAGGCTTTGCTCCTGCCCGTCACTCTGCTGCCGTTACATGTTGTACAGCTCTTATTGTTACTGTAAGTCTCGTGTTTCTTATTTGTGTGAGGCTTTGCTCCTGCCCGTCACTCTGCTGCTGTTCCATGTTGTTCAGCTCTTATTGTTACTGTAAGTCTCGTAGTTCTTATTTGTGTGAGGCTTTGCTCCTGCCCGTCACTCTGCTGCTGTTACATGTTGTACAGCTCTTATTGTTACTGTAAGTCTCGTGGTTCTTATTTGTGTGAGACTTTGCTCCTGCCCGTCACTCTGCTGCTGTTCCATGTTGTTCAGCTCTTATTGTTACTGTAAGTCTCGTAGTTCTTATTTGTGTGAGGCTTTGCTCCTGCCCGTCACTCTGCTGCTGTTCCATGTTGTTCAGCTCTTATTGTTACTGTAAGTCTCGTGTTTCTTATTTGTGTGAGGCTTTGCTCCTGCCCGTCACTCTGCTGCTGTTACATGTTGTTCAGCTCTTATTGTTACTGTAAGTCTCGTGTTTCTTATTTGTGTGAGGCTTTGCTCCTGCCCGTCACTCTGCTGCTGTTACATGTTGTACAGCTCTTATTGTTACTGTAAGTCTCGTGTTTCTTATTTGTGTGAGGCTTTGCTCCTGCCCGTCACTCTGCTGCTGTTACATGTTGTTCAGCTCTTATTGTTACTGTAAGTCTCGTAGTTCTTATTTGTGTGAGGCTTTGCTCCTGCCCGTCACTCTGCTGCTGTTCCATGTTGTACAGCTCTTATTGTTACTGTAAGTCTCGTAGTTCTTATTTGTGTGAGGCTTTGCTCCTGCCCGTCACTCTGCTGCTGGAGCACCGGGATTTCCCCAATCAGGACAATAACGGATGTTTCTGTTCGTTTCTGGTCTATACATGTTTTATATCAGAGCATCTCCCAGAATCTGAACTGATCAAAAAGTGCCGACATGTCCGGAGGGATTTTGGCCCACTCCTCTTTACAGCTGCTTCCACAGATTTAGTAAAGGAGGCTCTGGAGGCTGGCTAGCCCACTTCTTCTTCAGCCCCTGCTTTGTTTGCACCCATCCACGGCCACCACTGTGTGTTTGACTGTGGGGATGTTGGTGTGTCACACTCAGCATTTCTCAGCCTTCAGCCAATCATCCAGACGGTCAAACCTGAGACGGGCTTGTACATGCTAAACCGCGTGGGTGCTGCAGTAGTTCAATCCTCTACCAGTGTTACCAGTATGTGGTGACTGTCATCCACCTGCCTTCTCACCATTAACCAGCTCCTCCTGTGTGAGTTTGGGCCCATCCAGCACCTTTCCTGTGATCATCCTCCGCCCATGAGGCTGACAGATCACATCATGGTCAGAACTGCTGCACCCACAGTCACCGAGCTTCATGCTGACGCCCTTTGCATCTATATGCTGAGAGTCCCACAGCCAGTCTGTGGGATCCAGGGTTGTAGAGGATCACACACTTCATTCAGGGACATGCAGATCTGTTCATAACTGATATGTTTTTTGTTCGATGTTTCTAAACTCAGGTAAAAATCAGAGACTGTTCATTTCTCTGTAAGTGAGCAAACTTATAAATTCAGCAGGGAGGATAATTGTTTCCCCATCGTAGTTCAGTGTAGCTAGTCTCTTAACCCCCAACCAACCCGCTGCACCTCCTCCCTCCCCTCCCTCTCATAAAATATTGATAGAGCCTGGCACTAGGCCAGACGCCCCCCTCCCTCTCTGCCAGGCAGGCTGACGGAGCATGTGGCTGTGGGAGGGGCACGAAGGGCGGCTCGGCTGAGGAGATATTTGCATCATATATTAGTCAAAATGCTGCAGCTCGTCTTTTAACTGGCACTCGAAAGTTTGAGCACATTTCCCCTGTTTTAGCTTCACGTCACTGGCTGCCCATTTCTTTTAGGATTCATTTTAAAATTCTTTTATTTACTTTTAAAGCTCTCCATGGCCTCGCCCCATCTCATCTCTCTGAGCTGCGACAGCCTCATACAGGCCAGCTGATCAGCTGCTCCTGCATGTACCCAGGACTGGGCGTAAACTTAGAGGAGATCCTGCTTTTGCTGTAGCAGCTGCAAACTGTGGAGCGAGCTTCCTTTGGAGATCAGACAGGCCTCTTCTTTACCTGTTTTTAAGTCTTGAAAACCCGCCTCTTTACCCTGAGCTTTGACACCACGTGAGATGTTGGTTTTTATTTCAGTTGTTTTTAGGTGATTCGATGCTGTTTTATCTTGTTTTGTTTTCATTTGATGTTTTATGTGTTTTATTTATTTATTTTGCTGTTTTCTGTTGTTCTATTGTTTTAACTTATTTTCCGTGCAGCACTTTGTTCCTGTGCTGGCTATTTTAAAGTGCTTTATAAATAAGATTGGATTGGATTGGACTGCCACCAACAGCTCTGTAACACACTGTGCACACAATGCTATCATTGTCTTTTCTTTTTAGCTGCTTTTACATTTTAGTTGCTGACTTCTGATAAACTGAATAAAACAGGAGAACACACAACCTGGAAATCTTCAACCACACACAAAATACATACGTTTCCCTGGTAAAGTACACAACCTCTGCAGTACCGCTGAGTTTTCTACAAGCGCACAAAGCTGCTACCAGCTCTGCTGCTGTGACCTGTGTTACCTGTGTTAGGCTCTTACATCCATACGATGGTTGAAGGACCGGCCGTGTCCCGTCTTCCTTCTGTGCATAATCGTGGCCCCTGCTGGAAGCTGACCCCGTTCTCCCACAGTGTTGCTGAAATGGTGAAACTGGAGCACGAATCGATCTGGGAGCTTTGATGAGAGATCAGCTGAAGTTTGACTGCAGCCTGATTCACTTTAGGACAACCAGTTTGCTTTTAATGTTTTTCTGCCTGATTCATTCTGATACACAAACACAGGCTGAACGGTGTCTGTGCTCCCACATCCTCAGTGTCTCAGCACCTCTGCATCCTTCACTCACTTCTTAGCATGCAGGACGTGTGTGTGTGTGTGTGTGTGTGTGTGTGTGTGTGTGTGTGTGTGTGTGTGTGTGTGTGTGTGTCTGTGTGGGTCTGTGTGGGTCCGTGAAATCATCCTGATTTCTTTAGCTCATGAACACAGTGTGGGGTCAGTGTTAACAACATGGTGCAGAAAGGAAACACAAGCGTGGAGTCGGTGGTGCAAACGGTCGCTCGTGCATCAATCAGCTCCAGCTGTGATGCACCTCTTTGATTAGTGGGAGCAGCAAACTCCATCCAGACAGCTTCCTTTGTTTTTTTCACTTGACTGATCGATCAGCGCACAGCTCCGTTTAGCACACACGCCATCTTTAACGACGGCGTGGAGTCTGTGCCCTGTTCCTCCCACACACGAGTGTTCGTTCATGTTCGGCCTTTGTGTCTGAGCGTTTCCTCTCGGTGTGTCTGTAACGAGGAAGCCACGGGCAGGTCGCACACAAACGTGTGGCTGCTGAGTGTGCGAGTGTGGCAACGTGTGGCAACTATTCTGGTTTGCCAGCGACGTTTCCAGATAAACACTGGTGGCAGCTGCTGCCATGGCAACACCATTGTGCTCCCTCCCTCCCTCGCTCGTCTCCCCTCCCTCTCCCCAACCACTCCTCTCTCTCATGCTCCGCCGGCTCAGAGAGCGAGCACCAGAGAGGAGAGAGGTCAGCTCGATTCAGAGGACAGAAAGAAGAAAGGAATAACCCGGAGTGGACGGGGACAGGATGAGCGAGGACAGCCACTCCCACTACAGGCTGGACCCCAGCGATCGGCTCAATGGGCTGGGACAGAGGAGGAAGAGACCCAAGAAGGTAAACGAATAGATGGAGCGCCACGTGGTGCAAAGTGTGTAAGGATGGAGCACCCCACCCTGCAAAAAGAGAAAGGAGGTGGGGTTAGGTGAGGTTTGTTTATGTGCAGACGAGCGTCCACATGATGTTAGGAGCACCGAACCATCTCTCACCCCGTCGTCTCCTGTGGAGTGTGTGGCTGCTCCCCCACAGCAGTTGTATCCTCTCTCATATCCTCCGTCTCCTGGTGTTGTGTTGCTCCACAGTGAGTCGTAGTAGGAGGCTCACATGCTGGCAGGGTGGGTCCCTGCTCGCTCTTTGTGCGCCTGTCGTTGGGGGTTTTGGTGTTTGCAGCTATCAGGAGGTTTGTGTTGTAGCCTGATGTGAGAAGTGTTGTTATTATCATCATTTTTAACATTTCTGCACCGCTACAATAAACAGACACACACCCATCAGCCTGTTTACAGATCTATACGCCCATAAAGACGTGAAACACACATTGCACAAATCTACTATAACGTGTTCATATGTGTTATAAAATAAAGAGGTAAAGTATTAGCTGTTCAGGTTGATTCATAAATATGACCTCAGCACGTGAAATCCTTCTGCTGACATCCCTAAAAGCTCGTCAGACCAACGAAGCCGTACAACACAAATAACCAGACCAAACCAGGGTTGTGCGTCTGTTGTTGAGAACATTGTCAGTAAACCACAGTGACGTCCTACAGAGGACTCGTGTTGTCATTATTTTTGTGTATGTCGTGTGAGCTGAGAGCTGTAACCAAAGGTAGTGAGCGCGTCGGCCTTTAACGTCGCGGCTGGTTGTGCGATCGCGTCGCCGCTGAACTCGTGAGAGTTTGTCTCAGGGATCTTTACATTTGAAGTCAGGTGAACATCCAGTGAACTAACAGAACATTCAGGAGCAGTTTACTCTCATGAATGTCAGACAAACTGAGGTTTGTGTGTCAGTTAGATTCTTTAAGTCATTAAAGTGTCTCTGTTAGCAAAAGCATCTGTTTCCTCCACTTCTGCAGAACTGCGTGACCTGTAGCATCATTGCAGGAAGTATCCTGTGACAATGAGTGACTGCACATCATCATTATCAACACATAAACCTGTGGTCTGGACCTGCAGTTCTTATTTTTACTGTCTGGTTTTGTGTAAAGCAGCACTTCAGTAAGCACCTGTGAAGCACACAGTCATAGTCGAGTAATGAAGCGATCCATATGTGAAACATATTCCACGTCTACAGGATAGTGGAGGTTACATGGGTCAACCTGGCAAACTGTACCAGCACATGTGATCACACTGATAGCAGAACACAGGTATGTGAGTCTCTACGACGAGGTCAGAAACCAGTAACAAATGTTTCATGTGATTCGTTTTTCTCCAGTTTGTCTGCAGTGAACCTTAAATACTCACTGAACCAGCTGTTTCCTGATGTGGTGACGTGTGTCGGTGATGAAGCCAACACTCTGTCCAGTGTTGGGCAAGTTACTTGAAAACAGTAATCAGTAACTAATTACTTCCCAAAAAAGTAATCCCGTTACTTTACTGATTACTTATTTTCAAAAGTAATTAATTACTTAGTTACTTTTTAAAAACACGATTTCCAACCTGAAGAGGTGATAAAGCGATAGATCTTTCAGCCCAATTCTACTTTTTCTGCATAATCCATCATACAAAATGTAATCAAATGGAAAAGTCTCTTTTTAAAACTTGTTTTATTAGATTTAATCTTTTAACTTTATGCATCAAGCAAACATTTAATTATCTGCAACATTCTCTGACTGGAAGAAATTAGTTTAACATTTAAACCTATTTTCTGCAGATTCCAGCACATAAAATAAAATATTTTTGTGTTTACACTCAGTCTTTCAAATAGATGCAAGTAAAACACAGCAGAAAATAAATAAAGTCAAAGACTCAGCGGTCCTGTTGCTCTATTTTCACCTGTAAAGCAGGAGTGGGGTAGGCGGAGGTTTACCCTGGTGCAGGTGTGCCGCGGTCAGTGGAAGAATCCGCGAGTTTCTCTGTGAGTTTCCCATTACGTCGTAGCTACTCGGTGCTTGTTGGAAGTTTAGGGGTTTTTTCGCTGTAAAAAGAAGTTTTCTTCCCACGCACAGCGGACACTAATGTTTTTGTCACTTTTTATGGAATCAAACTCAAAGTAAGGTCAGTACTTCCACGCTTTAAACGCTGCACGCTCATACTCTCTCTGCACTCGATATGTGATCCATTGTTGATCTGCACACAGCTGTTGTCACTAACGGCGCACTCGCTTACGTCACTGTCGTGAGACATTCTCGCAAAAAAATCACGGTTTTAGTAACGCAGTAACGCAGCGTTCCTACGGGAAAGTAACGGTAATCTAATTACTGTTTTTGCAATAGTAATCCCTTACTTTACTCGTTACTTCAAAAAAATAATGGGATTACGTGTTACTGGAGCGTTGTTCTCCTCTGTAACAAAGCAGTGATAAAGGAATAGATGCTGATTTTATTAACTTGTGTCTTTGTGCTGCTGGATTCAGTCTGAAGCAGGCAGCAGTGCTGAACCTACCAGTGTAAATGTGATGGTGGAAGCAGAGGCCAGCACTTGGCAGTGCTAAACACAATAAAAGACTCACAAGTTCCTGCTCAAAGGTCAGCTGCCTTCAGATCAATCATTAACCTGCAGCAGGTTGTGGCCTGATGTGTTTGTAAGAGTTTCACTTTCAGGAGGAGAAGATTTAAACGAGTCACACAAATGTGAACTACAAAGTCTGTGACACACAATTTATGCAAACTGCATGAAATCTGACCTGAAGAAATCCAGTCTTCTGCCTGTTGTGGTTGTGACAGCTGCTCGTAGGAGAGTTTGTTTGTAGGAGGTGGAGATGTTCTCAGATCAAGTGCGTAATCGTCTCTTTGTGTAGACGCTAAAAGCTGTGAGCCAAAACTCTCTGCTCTGAAACTCTTCACTCAGTCCTCACGCTGAGAGTTTAGAGGCTGAACTTCTTGTTCCTCCATAACACTTTTCATGAAACAGCAGAAATGAGCTTGTGTTTCTCAGCAGTGCGCACACAGAGAACCGATCCTCTCTGCTCAGTCTGAACAAATCAAAGTGAAACGTCAGTGAAAACACAACTGCTGATCAAACTGTGTCAGATTAATGCCTCAATGTTTCACTGTGAGGTTAAAAAATACATAAAAATGATTTAAAGAAGTAGGAGGCAGATTTTCACAATAAGAGCACTTTGTTTTTAATTCAGTTAATGTCAAACTGTCATCAACACCTCTGTGTTGTCTCCGTCTCTGAGCAGATTCAGGCATTACTCAAATAATAAAGGCTTTTTTTCACTATTATACTTTTCATTAGTCTCCAGGTTGATGATTATAAACAGAATTATTAAAGTTTTTATCATTTCAGGCTGAAAATCAACATGAATTTGGTTCTAATCAAAGTAGCTCCTTTAATGTGTGTCATTAAAATCCTCACACAGACTTAAAAAGGCGACATTAACATTAAAATAAATGAAAGAAGCTTCAGCTGAGAGCTTCATGCAGTCATCATCAGCAGCTCATAGCAGTCACAGCTCTTTATTACGCAGCTTTGCAGGAATTAAAGTGGCTGAAGTGTCAGAGTTTGTGTGAGAAGCTGCTTCATGGACAGCTGTACACACGTCTTTATTATTTCTTCATAAATCAAACACACAGGTTTGTCTGCAGATGATTTAAAGTGTGTCGTTGTGCAGTTAAAGCTGTTTGTGTGACGCCCTGACCTCCTGTGAATGAAACAGCCAATCAGATCCATCAGAGAGAGAGCAGGAAGTGTTGTGTGTTTGTGACAGAACAAGGAAACAGTGATGATGATGAACATACAGGTCCTCTGATGTTTCCTGTTACAGTAACGCTTGTTCATCTGTTGCTCTCCTACACTTTCCTATAAATAAAGGAGAAAAAGTGCGTTTAGTTTCATTTCCTACAGCTCAGAGTTACACTTCACATTCCTGCAGTCACATCAAAAAGCTTCACTTTGGTCCAACATCTACATGTTAACATGAAACACAGACAGACTCAGAACATCTGGAACATCTGCACTTTGACCCAAACTGTTATAGCAGGATATTTTCTGCATATTTCTTATGTTGGACCTGTTTGAACTGTAAACGACCTGTAATCATCTGTAAATGGTGTGAGACACACTGAGGCCACCTACAGGGCAGCTGGGGAACAGCAGGGATCTGAAATCATATGAGACGTTAGTGAGTGAGAAGAACAAACGGACTTAAGATGGCTCGAAGTGATCAAAGTTGATCTAAAACAGAAGATAAATCCAAAGCAGCATCAGATGAATGTTACCATTTCCAGTTACGGTGCCCTTCATCTAATATGGAAATGTGTTGTTGTTTTTTTAGCCGTGTTGTTGTTCTTCCTATTGTGTTTAGGCCAGAGATGCTCTTCAAACAGCTGACAGACATGACCACATTACAAGAACATGGTGTGAGTCCGATTTGATATTCCAGTCAACGCTGAGAGACCTTAACCAGGAAGTCAGAGGTCAGCTGATGCTGCGAGCAGGAAGTGAACCAAGGGAAAGGTCCACTCTACTCAATCTCAAAGAAAATATGCTGGTATTTGTTGATGTTGATGGTACAATAAAAATATATAATATAATAAATAATAAAATATCATGTGATGATGAGATGTGTTGTTGGTGTTTGTATTTTCTGTAAATGTCTTTTTTAATGTAAATGCTTTGTTCCAGACGGACAGGGAATCAGTTGCTGTACGATGACATCATCTTGATGTTGACGAGGAGGGCGAGAAAAACTAGTTTTGTCCTGCAGATGGCGATCTTGCACCGTGTTCAGAGAGCCGACACTTTGATGGTGCTGCTCTACTCAGCTTACTTTAGCCTGGGTTGGACTCTATATGAGCAGCTTCCACTCTGGTTTCACTCTTAAACACACTTGTTTGATTTCACTTGTAAAAGTTGAAGAATAAATATTTTATTACAAAATTATTTGTTGATGCATTTTTTTAGGGTCAAATATCTTGTTTGATTTGAGGAATGAACTGTTAGGGTGGAAAAAGTGAATCAGGTTAAAATAGTGGTGCTTTATATCAGTGAAGATGTATAATGTAATTTAAAATGTTGATGATGGGTTGTAGTGGGCTTGTACTTACAAAACTGCCTCATTTTATTGGAATGATCCACAGTTGCATCCATTCACGGATGACATCTGACATCATTTGACATCTGGTCTGAACACGTTTGTACACAAGATGCCTCAGTTCTGGATGTTCCCACAGACTCCTCTGTGCACCTAAAGAAAAGGTCAAGGGTCAGCAGCACATGTAGTTGGGACAAGTCTTCAGTCGCACAAACTACACAATCATTTTCCTCCAATGACGACTTTTCACTTGCAGAAATGGTCCTGTGTGATTTCCAGGCTGTGATATAAAAACTAGTTCCTAATGGCAGCGACTCACTCAGTAAACATGTGTTTCCTTCACCAACCTCACACACAGATCCAATAAGATCAGGAAGTGGGCAGTATAGTACAATATGTGTTATTCTGTGCTGCACTGCCCAAACTAAAGATCTGCTGAAGTGTTGGAAATGATCCAGATGTTTATTTTGGACGATACAGCAGAAGATCAGACATGAAAGTGGAGATAACACAGAAGACCTGCAGCAAAGGTCAGAGGTCAGACTGGGCCCTGGATTCAACAATGAGCCAATGATCATCAAGCAGTGACTAAAGCAGAGCCCTGACCTTCTGACATTCATCACACAGTCAGAACAAATGTCTGCTGATGACTTCATCTCATGAAACGACTGATAGATGTCAGTTCATTGATCAGCTGAGCTGCTGATCTTCATCGTCACAGAAACATTCAGCTTGTTTCAATCAGTAAATAACTCCCACTACTCCCAGTTTGAACTGTTCCCACTCAAAATGCTGTGAGAACAATGATCATTGTAGAACTTCACAAACATCACGTGTTGTTTTCCACATGTAAGATCAGCAAACACAGAAACTTCCTGTTGCCACACACGGCCTCTAAAATCTCTTCCACGCTTTCTGTCTGAAGTCCACTCTCTGTGTCGGATCCACAGGAAACAACAAGATCTTATTAACATGGTTTTCAATGTGTCTCCTTCCAAAAAGTCCAACCAATGAACAAATGTGTGTATTTGTGGAGGCCGAACAAAAGCATGACACATTTCTCTGTTTCTATAAACTGGAGTCAAACACAAACATGAAGAGTTTCACTGACAGACTCCAAAATGCCCCCACAGTGGATCAAAGGGAAATCCTACAGTGTGGCCAGAGACTCTTAATGGCTCCAACATCAACACATCCACAATGTTGGATCCAGTTCTGCCTCACAGAGTTACTAAGACACACCCTCTGCCAGCATCACAACAGCTCCACCTGCTTCACCTGCCTCCTCAGCATCTGTACACCTGAAGAGAAAAGAAAGGCTCCAACAGCTCAAATCTACAAAGGATTCATGAAGTTTCATCCAACAATAACATGTTTGCCTTCCACAGTGTGCTGTTAGACACCACTGTACCTCTGCCATTTCAAAAAGAGCAGCTTGGGAACATTTTGGCTCCAAACACTTTGTGTTTAAGTTCTTTGTTTTCTTTGTGAAGCCGACAACATCTGGAGCTTTGTGACTCATAGAAACATCATTTTGTTCTTTAGATGACAGCAGATTGGGACTGAATAATCAATCACTATCAAACCAATAAAGACAAACATGCTGATTTTACAGGAACTTTGTTGGAGAAGCTGCAAAGACATGAAACTGGTGGAGATCCCAAACCAGTTGATAGTGCTGGTTATTCCAAATAAAGCTGTTTCCCTTTGAGATGAAATGACTTTGTGTCCTGATATATAATAAAGATGTTGTTGTTTTTGAGCCCCTGTATTAAAAGTAGTTTAAAGTCAGCTTGAGTTTGATGTCTTTATGTCAAAGCTGCTCATGATGTTGAGCTGCTGATGGAATAAAAACAATATAAAAGCATGTAGTCCAGACTTAAATGTAGCCTGTTGTTAGCTGAGGTCCACACACAGTGTTTGACAGTGTAAAGTGTGTGAAAGGGCTGCTGGTGGAGCTCACTAGGATGAGCAGGTGACCACGAGGTGGAGAGCAGCTGGCCTGGCTTTGACCCGGGCCACGCCCCCTTTCTCTCTGCTTTGCTGTCACTTATCTTCACTGCTCTGTCCAATAAAGCTGAAAAAGGCCCCGAATCAAAGAAATCTGCTGCAGCCTCTGAAATGTCTTCTGTTTCCTTCCCGACGGCTTTTTCACCGTCAGCCCATCAGACAGTCCAGCAGCATTTATGATGATGTCATGATGTTGAAGAGGCTGCTACGGTGGCCTCCCATGACCCCCAGCCTCATCACAGCTGAGATGCAGACATTTGAAAACATTCAGCAGACAACTGAATAACAGTCCAACACAACAGTCTGTGTGCAGACACACACTGACCTTTCATATAGTCAAACACAGCTGGTTGAGTCATTTCTCTGTGAGTCTAAAGTGAATCTAGTATTTGAAAGTCCACTTCCTGTATTTGTTGTTGAAGACTTCTTCAGCTTCTTCTCAAGGACATCAGCTGCTTGTTTGGCAGCAGAGGCAGTTAAGAAGCTTCCTGAAAAACACTGAACAGTGAGTTCACTGTGGCATATGACAGATTCAGCTTTCTGTGTGCAAATGTGTCTGTGTCGACCTTTCAAATGCTGTTGAATCCAAAACATCAGCGGCTCCTCGGCTGCTCACTTCATGCACTTCTGTCTGTGTGACAGTCCAATGACATCACAGCTGTTTCCAGCCCCAGTGTCTCAGGACTGGACACCTTTAAACATGTCGAGGATCAAACAGCGTCCAGCTAAACACACATGAAACTATCAGAGCTGACAATCATTCCAATAACATCTAATGGTTCATGTATGTAGACACAGGACTACAAGGAAATGGCTCTCAGCATCTGGCTGTGGGAACACATGAGTCCCTGTTTGTGTTCAGATTGTGTGCATGTTTTAGACGTGTGTCACATGTAGAAACACAACAATCCCACAATGACACACAGATGTGTTTGACACAGCTGTGCAGCTGTAAGTTGTTTCTAATGATTCATTGAAGCTCTTCTAACATTCTGGAGACGATCAGTACATGAATCTGTTCAACACGACAACAATTTGACTTCAGTGTGAACGTTTGCATTAAATAACCTTCTTCATCCAGCTGACAGCATCTTCATCCTATGATGTGAACAGTTCCTCCTGTTGATGACAAACCTCTGACAGGATCTGCTTGAGGAGCTTTTTCATGTGCAGCTCTCTGAGCTCAGGGCTGAGCTGCTGTTTCATCTTTAAGAGCTGCTGCCTCCTCGCCGGACTTGTTCTCCTCTTCTTCTCCTAATGACACCATTTCTGCTTCATATTAAATTCAATAAAGATGCTGACATGTATCTGTAGCAACAACATCATTGAATCTAGAACAACTGGAGCCAAACCAGTGGCTCTGCTGGGATCACTGGTGAGCCAACACTTCCTTGTTGATGCAGATTTCAGGGCTTCCTTTTGCTCCTCCGTTATAACTGTTCTCTCTTCTCAACACATGATGACACAAAGGAATCAGCAGTGACAAAGATGATGCTGAAGAGAAGCACACACTTCACACATATAACAGAGCAGTGCAGTTACACACACCTCTGCTCGACATCAGGCCTCAAACAAAGACACAAAACACTAACTTGACTCTAAACAGAAGAAACGAGCAGCTGTTTCTGTTCTGTGCTTATTTATATTTGACACACATGCTTCTCTTTGTGCAAACACACATCGCACTATAAGGGTAACCTCGCACACAATGATTGGACAGCACAGTGATGATGCTGGGAGATCCTATACGCAGCAACACAGAAACACTGAGAACTTTAAACAATGATGGAAAGTGTTATAAATGACTTGTTGGCCTCTGATCTGTCACAAACAGCTGAAACGTGTCTCTCATGAGTCACATGAAGGTTTTTGACAGAAAGGACAAAAAGTAGCTGCAGTCAGTTTGTGTCATTTTTATATTTATTCATCTGGGAGAAAAATCTGAGGGACATTAAAATGTGTTTTCAACAGAGACAAGAACATGAATATAACAGAACAGGTAAATGAACATGTTTCAAGTAAACAGCTGGACTGATCAGGTCCAAACACAGAGTGATAAACTTGTCAAACAGCTGTCATATCTTTATATAGAAGCTCTTTATAAATGCTGCTCACTGCAGTCTGTTTACTAATAATGTCAAAGTGTTAGAAACACAGAAACATCAGAATGGTCTTTGTTCACAGAAACCTGTCTGGGATCCTTTGTTGTTCTTTTGATGCAGAGTTACATTATAAATATAAAGAGTTATTTCAGAGTCTCATCAGTTTTCCTGCATGTCTTTATTTAACACATCAGCAGGGCTGAAGCTCTCATGTTAAACACACACTGATCTATGGACACGTTCATGTGTTTCTAACAGAACCAGGCTGTTATCAGCCTGCACTAACATTATGTCACACACACTGAATGTAACAGTGACAGTTTACATCATCACACAATCAGCTGTGATTGTTTCACTGTCATCAAACGAGTCAACAGGAAGTAGAATCAATAGAAACCAATCATTTACTGACAGCATGTCTGATGGAAATAAGTGCAGATTATGTATGAAGTCTAACTGCACACAGTAACTGTGTTACAATAAGGACTTAACAGCGCCCTCTGCTGGAGTGTTTCAGTACTGCGTTAACTAGAATACACCACCTCCTCCTCACACCACCTGCTACAGCTCTACTCTTCTATGACTACAGTCATCCACAGCACTGATGTGAGGTCACATGGTTCATATGTAAGGAGCACAGCTGACCTCAGGTCAGTTTAATGACTGTGAGCAGCAGCTGTGTTATTGTCACTGTGACAGGGAGACACTCTCAGACACAGCGCTCATGTCAGCTTGTTCTCATGCAGGAGGATCAGGAGCTCCATGTTTGTCTTTCTGTTTGAATCATGATGTGTTTGTGCCATCAGAGTCTGTCATGAGTACTCAGGGTTTCACAGCAGCTCTTCTGGATGCTGACGAGGACTCCAACCTCATGTTTCACCTCTCTGAGCTTCTGATGTCTGTGAACACTCGTGTTTCTTCTCTGGGCTCATCTGGACAAAAACACCTTTCTGTGTTTGGCTGCAGCCTCATTCTGACTGACAGGAAGTGTGTTATCCATGAGCTGCACTTCTGTGAGGAAGTTTCCTGCTGTGTTTCCTGTCTGTGGACAAACACGAGTGTTCCAGCTGAGGACTTGCTTCCTTCCACCTGTCCATACAGGACATCACGCTGTCTGCAGCTCTGTAAATGCAGCTCCAGGTCCTTCCACGTGCTGCTCTGTATTTGTGCAGTTTGTAGTGTGTCCTGGGAAACGTAGCACACATGGTGTTCTTCTGCTGTTTCCTCCTTTCACTGAGTGTGAAACACTGACGCTGTGCTGTTGTTCACAGAGGGGAGCTGATTCTAGCTGCAGCTGGACTCTGTCATCTAACTGAATGTGTTGGTGCTGATCACGGGGCTCTGAGGGGGGAGCAGCAGGAGGACTCTGGATGCTGACGTCAGTGTATCTGTGGAAGCTCCCACAGCGTGTCTGTCATTCAATATTGTGCTGTATATTGTATCTATGCAAAGATGAACAGACTGTGTGTTCACTGGTCTCTGTGCTGCAGCTCTGATGTCATCATCACTCCCTCCTCCACCCTCAGCAGTCCCAGCATGCTGCTGTGGTGCACCCCACCCTCACTCTACACCTGAGCCACAGACCACACCCTCCACCTCAATATACACCACAGTTTTCTCTGCTGTGGAAATGAGATCAGGAGGAAATCATCATTATTATTATTTAATAAACGCTCACATTAATGTGGGCTTATTTGTTTCATATTAGAAACATTAGTTGAGTGTTTTTAGTATAAAATGGTCAAAGTCCCTCTTTTTGCTCCTCCCCTCACCTGTGGATGGGCGGTGCTGTTACCGTGGTGACAGCTTGGATGTGTTTCAGTCCTGCCTGGTTATCACTGCAGGAATCTTTCACATTTATTACAGGTAATAACTCTGATTTTTCTGTGTATTATGAACCAAATGTATCCTGATACACACAGAGATGGATGAGCAGAGGTTTTTTTTGCAGTTTATGTAGTTACTATGGACTTAATGCATACATATTATTAAAATTAGGGCTATAACAGTTGTATTGATGTATAGCAACTTGAAATGCTCCCACAAATGGCTCCACAGCATGTAAAAATATAACAAAAGCTCTGGCGGACTTGGTTCTGTGGTCAGTCTTAAAGGGTGAAGTTAAACTCTGTAATCTTCACTGTGTCACAGAGTTCAGTGAGTCCCGTTATTCACAGTATCAATCAGATCATCAGAGAACAGCTGATCAGCAATCAGTGGTGCCAACAGCGCCTCCTGTGGTGAGAGGATGCAATAATGCAATGTAGCATTTTTCCACTCAACACTTGCAGTCATGGAAACTGTCTGTTGGATCTGTGTGACGTTGCTTTCTTGGTCAGAGTTCCTCACAAATGTCCAGATGATTCTTCTAATGAGGCGTCGACCATGTTTGCAGCTCTTTGGAAGAAAACGTCGCCCTTTGCCATCCTTACTTTTCTTTGACTTCTTCAAATGCAGCTGAACTCCAGCTGGTATTTTCTTGGACTTTGCAGCTGTTTCTGGTCATCAGTTCATTCCTGCAAACCTCTGAAGCTGAACAACAATGATGCTGCATTGCTGGCTGATCCCAAAAGGTTGATTCTGTTCATCTGGACGTTTTCAGAAACGTTTGCTCACTGATCAGGTGACTTCTTCAGTCTCAGCTGACTGCAGCTTTACAAGCTTACAAACAGCACATTTGCACAATGACTGAAAGCAGCAGCACCTGATATATATGATACTAATATAATACATATACATATATAATCCATACTAATGATGAAGGAACTGAGCTCACAGTCCATTGTTCATTCAGTGAACTACTCAGTTTATTTTGGGCCTCAGAAATGCTCACTCTGTTTGTACATCACTGTCAGCAATAGACTCATTCTGCTGTGTGGACAGGAACACATGTGACATCACTTCCTGTTTGTTTGTGACTGAAGAAGTTTACAAGGAATCATTTAGAAGAGTTTCAAACATCAACTGATTGAATCCATGAATCTGAAAACGTGTTTGTGAGTGAAAGAGACAGACATGTACAGACTGAACTATCTGTTCAACAGTCAGAGTGTTTCTGTAACAGGAGACACTCTTTACACTCCACTCAGCACAGGGACACTGAGCCACCAGGAGACCAGACCATAAACCCAGGATAAAGAGTTTGAGTGAATGTGGTGTTGAAGGTGTGGAGGTGGATCAGAGTGTCAGAGGAGACTCTGTAGAAGGACAGAGTGCCAGCAGGACAGTCCACATACACTGCTGCTCTGTTAGAGACAGAGGAGGAGGAGGAGGAGGAGGAGATGGATGTTTGTCTCTTATTGTGCCAGACATAACGAGGACCATCATCAGTGCAGCTCAGACTCCAGGACTGATCATTGTATCCAAACACACAGTCATCACTGTCTCCTTTCCTTCTGATGCTTCTGTAACTCACTGATATATAAACGTTTCCTCTCCACTCGACCTCCCAGTAACAGCGACCAGTCAGACCATTTCTACACAGCAGCTGATAAACATCAAATCTGTCTGGATGATCAGGATATGACTGAACCTCCTCCACACGTGTCACCTTCCTGTTGTTGTCAGACAGTTGGAGCTTTGTGTTCACTGTGTTTGTGTCGATTGTGAGTTGACAGGAATCTGATGGAGAGAACAAACACAATCCAGCTGCAGTTATTGATCCATCATCTGTTCATTGATTGACACTTTGATGATGACTCCTGACATGATGAAGATGGTTGAATGTGTGCTGCTTTGTTTTCATGAATCCCATTAAAAACACACTTACACTTCCTCAGACCTGGTCTCAACCATCGGACTCCAGCAGGCTCCACCCTGAAAGGAGGAGGGGGGTCAGAGCAGCACAGTCAGCATGCACACATGGACATTACATGGCTCTCACACACACACTGTTACACACTGAGCTCAAAGCTCGGCTCCACTGTTTTATTCAAAGAAATCTACATTTATTTATCAGCACATTTAAAAACAGCTTGAGCCAAAGTGCTGCACAGAGTAGAGAGAAAATAGGAAACATACACAGTAATGACTATAAAGACTGGTCAGGATTGAAAGCTACAGAGTACAAATGTGTTTCCAAGCGGCTTTTAAAAATGTCCAGTGTTGGTGACGACCTGATGTGAAGGGCGACTGTTCCAGAGTTTGGCTGCAGCCATCGATAAAGCTCACCTCTGTTTTTACGTCTAGTTCTGGTCAGAAGCTGCTTATCTGCAGACCTGAGGGCTCCACTTGGATTCTTTTGTTAAAGAGAGATAAGATGGAGCCAATCCATTCACAGATTTAAAGACAACCAGATCTGGAAGTGGATTCTACCACGTACTGGTAACCAGTGGAAAAAGCTGGTGATGGGTGGTCTAGCACAGACCCACCGCTGGAACCAGACAATTGATGAGGGAGAGAACTGTGACAGCGCCGTTCCTTCACTTGACCTCAGTCGCTCTCGTCTGCTCCCTCGTAACACTGCTCTTTATTGAGCTTACATGAATATGCACAAGTTCATTATGACGTCTTACACAGGTATGAACAAAGAGTACCAGTCTGTGCATAGTGTGTGTGTGTGTGTGTGTGTGTGTGTGTGTGTGTGTGTGTGTGTGTGTCTGTGTGTGTGTTCCAGATGTGACCCTGTGACCCCAAAGCTGGTGCTAAGAGTCCAGCGGTCCCCCTAACAAAGGGCTCTTATACTTAACCAGACACAGAGCAGGTGTCCTCCTACACCAGGGGTCTCAAACTCGCGGCCCGCGGGCCAATTGCGGCCCGCAGGACGATAGTTTTTGGCCCCACCTTAATATGAAAATGTAATGTTAGTTTGATAATGTATGACACTTTACAGTGTTGTGGGCGGAGCTGAATTAACCCACCAATCAGGGTGGGATATGGATCTCAGGGGACACCAGCCGGGCTTGATGCAAGCAGGGAAACATTTCTCAATGAGTCAAAGTTCCAGCAGCGTTGCCCTGGAGTGTTTCTTTCTTTCCTGTGCCTGGCTGGCTTCCTCCTTTCTATTGGGCAAACGCCGACATTCGCCCCAGCGCGCTGCGTTCACAACACTTCAAAAAAAGTTGTTTTTTTAAGTTGCTGTCCAGCGGGACATTATACGTATATAGATTTATACACACGTCAGTGGGATTTAAAGTTATTTTTCCACAGAGAGAGATCTCATATTAACTCTCACAGTGATGCGTAGGCGGCGGGATAAAAGAAAAGTCATGAACTCAATGCAGCCCAATTTAGTCTGCAGTCACATAGCGACACCTGTTCATCGGCAACAACAGTCCCCGGTAACCCGGACTAATTATAGGGTCGCACCGTAATTTGTGGCTCCATGTTTTTATTTGCATCACTCCGTTTGCATTGCAGCAAACATGAACATTACATATATTTCAATATAATGTAAAAGCAGTCAAAACAACTAACATCAGAAACAGCTGATGTTATTTGTTATATGTCACGGTGTCATTTCCGCTTCTTTCTCCTGTAACAACAGCCCGGCGCCGTGAGCAGTCGCCTGTTTTGCGCTCGCTATCCCTGCACTTTCTACCATCTGCAAACGCCACGGTGTTCGTGTCATCATGAAAGACATGAACATCGAGCGTAAAAACAAAGGAGACTGCTACCGGCTTTTTATCTGCCGATCGCCGTGCTACGGTTGCAAGAAAAAGAAGCAGAAATGACGTTCTCTACGCGTTGAGACGTTCCCCGTCCGTCGGCTAAACGCTTGATTGAAACTTCAATGCGACAGTGACACCAAGTAGAATTATAAATATCACATAGCCCCAAACATGTCTTTTTCAAAGCCTGCGGTGAAGAGAAAGGTTGGTGATGAGCACCGACAATTTCAGGAAAAGTGGGAAATGCAATATTTCTTTGTTGAGCACAGGGGCACCCCGACCTGTCTTATTTGCACAGAGAAAGTTGCGCTGCACAAGGAATACAATTTGAAACGTCATTACACAACTAGACATGCTGAGCTGGATGCAAAATACCAGGGAGACGAGAGAGCGAACCGGGTTGCCAGTCTTAAAACAGATCTACTGAGGCAGCAAGATTTCTCCAAGAAAGCAACCAAAGAGAATAATGCAGCAGTCGGAGCCACGTGGTTAGTGAGATGATTGCTAAAGCAGGGAAGCCATTCACAGAAGGTGCATTTGTCTAAAAGTGCATATTGCAGGCTGCAAATATAGTCTGTCCGGGAAAGAAAGGTCAGTTTAGCAACATCAGCCTTTCTGCCAACACCGCAGCAGATCGCATTTCTGACCTGTCAAGTGACATTTATGACCAACTGTGTGAGAAAGCCAAATGTTTCAGTGTATACTCAGTCGCTCTTGATGAGACCACAGACATCACCGACACTGCCCAGCTCCCAATGTATGTCCGTGGTGTTGATGACAGTTTTGAAGTGATGGAGGAGCTGCTCACAGTAATTCCAATGCATGGCCAGACCACCGCTCAGCAGATATTTACAAGCTGTGTGATGCCATTGAGAATGTTGGTTTGCCATGGAAGAGGTTTGTTGGAATAACAACAGATGGAGCGCCATCAATGACAGGGAGGAAACATGGACTGGTGGCACAAAACAAACTGGAAGAGGAAGGCGTGGAGGAGGCCATTGCTCTGCACTGCATCATCCATCAGCAGGTCCTTTGCAGCAAATGCCTGAAGTTTGACAATGTGATGTCTATTGTTGTGAAATGCATCAACCAAATCAGATCCAGGGGCTTAAAGCACCGAAGGTTCTGTGCTTTTTTAGAGGAAATGGAGTCAGAATATGGGGATGTGCTCGACTTCACTGAGGTACGTTGGCTCAGCAGGGGAAATGTATTAAAGAGACTTTTTGAGTTGAGAGCAGAAGTGAAGCCTTCATGGAGAAGGATGGAGTTAGTGTTCCTGTGCTAACTGATCCCAAATGGCTCATGGACTTAGCTTTTCTTTTTGATATGACACATGAGCTTAATGTACTGAACAAGACGTTACAAGGCCAGGGGCAACTTGTCAGTGCTGCCTATGACAACGTGAGAGCATTCTCCACAAAACTGGCGCTCTGGAAAGCTCAGCTCTCTCAGACAAACCTTTGCCATTTCCCAGCATGCAAGGCACTCCTGGATGCAGGCACACCATTCAGTGCTGACGAGTATGTTGATGTCATTTTGAGGCTACAGGAGGAATTTGATCACAGATTTGCTGACTTCAAGACACACAGAGCCACCTTTCACATTTTTGCGGACCCCTTCTCCTTTGATGTGCAAGATGCCCCTTCTGTGCTTCAAATGGAGCTCATTGAGCTGCAGTGCAACTCTGAACTCAAAGCAAAGTTCAGGGAGGTGAGTGGAAAAGCAGACAAGCTTGGACAATTTTTGAGAGGATTGAGCCCTAGTTTCCCTCGGCTTTCCCGAATGTTCAAGCGGACCATGTGCCTTTTTGGTAGCACATACTTGTGCCAAAAGCTCTTCTCCACTTTGAACTTCAATAAGTCCAAGTACAGGTCCAGACTTACGGATGATCATCTTCAAGACATACTGAGGGCCGCAACTGCTTCCTCCCTCAGGCCAAATCTGGCTCGGCTATGCGAGAGGAAACGCTGCCAGGTCTCTAGCAGCAAGGAGTAGGCAAGAGAAGCCATGTTCAGAAGAACAGTTCATTTTCTACAGTGTTCCATTCATGTTCAGAAGAAGGTTATAGAACTGTTAATACAGACATTTCAATCTAAACACAGCAGATATAGAAGACTGAAAGAAACACACAAGTTCACTGACTAAAAATATCTTATTATTATTTTATTTATGTATTACAGATTGATTTTTTTTCTTATTAATTCTTAATTTGTTTATTCATTTTTCATATTTTGTGTTAAAAAATAAAAATAAAGAGATTTGAGAAGATTGGAATTTTTTAACCATGCCTTTCTTGTAGAAAACCTAATGTGGCCCAGCCTCACCCAGACTCTGCCTGCAGCGGCCCCCAGCTAAATTGAGTTTGAGACCCCTGTCCTACACCATAAATCAGTAAGAGAGGGTACGACCTCTCTCATGGCCCCAAGTGGTGTGTGCATGCCAGAGCACTCTGGAAGGCACACAGAGTCTTTACAGACTACTAAGGATCAAACCTCTATCATTATGCAATCAATTATACAACTCTAAGCATATATGAGTAAATATTTCTAAGTATAAATGACAATCAACAATATAAACCTTACAGCTGGTTTTAATAACAGAATTTATTTGTTTCTCAAATGAGAAAGAGCTATCGAGAAACACTCCTAAATCTTTAGTTCTGTACTTTTATATTTTTATATTAAGGTTTCGTTAGAGGTTCTTGATTAAAACATTTATTTTAAGTAGATGATATATCCATAGTTTCAGTTCAGTTATTACATATACGAGAGTGGTTTCTGTCTCTCTGTCTGGTTAGAGGTCAGGAGCTAGTCGGCGAGGTGAAACAGGGTGCAATTGTGGTTAGCACACAGACACAGACACACACACACTCAGTTAGAGAGAATCATTTAGAGGGGAAAGTTTAATTATGTTTTGCTTGGGGTTGCAAAAAGCAGTTTGTCGCCGAACTGCTGCTGAGGTGTCAAGATGACAAGCGAGCATCCGGCAGTGACAGGATGCACCTGTTATGAAGATGGAAGACGATGTTCTTTTTAAACTGTGTTAAAAGTCATGGTGGTTTTGATTTGACGTATGTATAAAATGTGTTTGTGACGTATGAAGGGGCGTCAGTAATTCAAACCCTGATGCTATAAAAATCTGTGTATGCTTTGAGTAAGTCGAAGACCAATTCCTGTTCTTCCCACACGTGTGTATTCATTAAAATCATTGTTTGACCAAGAGCTTCTGGACCATGGGTGGTTTGTACTCTCCTTCCTCAATTTTTGAACCTTAACAGCAGCTAATGCTAATTTGATGTGAATTAGCATTATATTAGTGAGCAGTTAATGCTAAGTAGGCTGCCATTATTAACTAATGCTACTTTGACGTGAATTAGCATTATGTGCTAATACTAATACTGTTTTCCCTTACTTTTTAACAATCTGAGCGGCTAATTCTAAGTACGCTCTTGTAAATAGCTAATTCTAATTCAGTGTGAATTAGCATTATTCAATAATGCTAACACTGTTTTCTCTTACTTATTAAAAATGATAGTAGCTAATACTAATACTCTTTTCCATTGGGTAACAACGATGTGAGGAGTTAATGCTAAGTAGGCTGCTTTTAGAGGCTTATTCTAATTAGGGCTGAATAATTATTAGTAGCTAATGCTAATACCGTTTTCTCTTTCCTTATAACAATATGAGCAGCTAATGCTAATTTGATGTGAATTAGCATTATATTAGTGAGGAGTTAATGCTAAGTAGGCTACCATTAGCAGCTAAAGCTAATTTGAGGTGAATAAGCATTAGTAGCTTATGCTAATACGCTTTTCTCTTGTGTTATAATGATGTGAGACGTTAATGCTAAATAGGCTTCCATGAGTGACTCCTTTCCCTTGCATTATAAAGATGTGAAGAGTTTATGCTAAGTAAGCTGACATTAGCAGCTAATGCTAATACTGGTTTCCCTTTCTTTATACAACTTGAGCAGCTATTGCTAAGTAGGCCACTTTTCTCTGCTAAGGATTTGTGTGACCATGATGGAAACTCTGATAAGCTAATGCTGCTTATGGGCCCTGTTAGAATCAAGATTTCATTCTCATTCTGTTGTTTGACAACAATAACAGAAAAATGTGCACTTGAGAACAAATTTATTGTGAATTCAGCTGTGAATGTACAGTTTGGCATTATTTAAGCTTCCATTTCCAAATGTTAGCTGACACTTTATTAGGTACACTGGTATCTATATCAGGTACACCTGTGACCTAAATGTTCCTGCAAACAGACTCCTTGAAGACCCCTACATAAATATCCATGAACTATCCAGCTAGACTAGTGTGTCTGTCCCTGAAAATATTCCTGCATGTGTGATTGTTCATGTGTCATCTGCAGGAAACAAACAGGAAGTGAAGGAAAGACACAGGAAATGTTTCCAGCTCTTCCTCCTCTATCAGATTTTCTCTCCATACCTGAGAGTGTCCAGCCTCCAGCCTGGATCCTTCAGTCCAGCCGAGAGCAGCTTCATTCCTGAGGGACCTGGATGATTGTAGCTCAGGTCCAGCTCTCTCAGATGGGAGGGGTTGGAGCTCAGAGCTGAGGCCAGAGAAGTACAGCCTTCCTCTGTGATCAGACAGCCTGACAGACTGCAGACACACAAAACAACAATCTATCTGTCAACAGTTGTTTTCTCTTTGTCACAATAACATCTATCCATCCATTGTAACTTTATTTATAAGTGACAATACCCAACAGACAACAACAGTCATCTGAAGCTGTTTAACAGTGTAAGGTAAGAGCCTCCACTGTGAGCAGCACTTGGTGATGGTGGGAAGAAGAACTCCCTTTGACACAAAGATCCTCCCAGTGAAAACAGGCTCCAGGAGGAGCATCTACCATGACTGGTTGCAGGGTGAGGGGAAAGAGAAGAGATGAGCTCAGAGAGACAAGAACAAAACAGAGAGACAAAAGTTAAGGACCTGCAGTAGTGACATATAAAAGCATCAGGAGTGAAAAGAGGGGAGAAGAAAGCAGAGCATCATGGGAAGTCCACCAACAGCCTGAGCCTATAGCAGCATAACTAAGGGGTGATTCAGGGTCACCTGATCCAGCTCGAACTATAAGCTTTATCAAAAAGGAAAGTTTGAAGCTGATCTTCAAAGTAGAGAGGGTGTCTGTCTCCTGAACTCAAACTGGGAACTGCTTCCACACCCAGTCCAACATAGCCAGGCTTTCTTTGCTGCTTTGACAAAACCTCAAATCCCAGTCAGAGATGATGAGCATCATCACAATGATGATCATTTCTCTGTAACCCAGGCTTTCTGCTTCAGGATCTGTGCACGCTCACAGAACAAGGAGACCTTTAAACATCATTTCACTAAATGGATGGACTGAGCTCAGCCTACAGATGAACTGGTGCCAGAGATCATAAAGAACATCAAACAGTCAAATTCAACACTTTTAATGGAAATATGAGATTAATGCTGCAGACAATCATGAACCTGCTGAATTCATGAACATCAAGAATGCAGCGAGTGGTAAAATAAAGATTTGACCTCAGTGTGCTCAGTGTTCCTGTCTATTCCTAACATATTCCTAACATGATAGCTGCACTTTAGAGCTCTAAAACTGGAACTGACACATGTTTAAACTCTACATGTTACTCAGTACATTCAGTTCTGACACTCGCCCACAGTCCAACAAAGGAAACATGGAGATCACATCAGTACATTCAGTTCTGACACTCACCCACAGTCCAACAAAGGAAACATGGAGATCACATCAGTTTGTCACCAAAGTCTAATTATTAGGGCAACTTAACCTGTTATTATCTCGTTAACTCATTAACTGATTAACGTCAGCAACTATTTTAATCACAGTTTTTAAAATCATGATTATTGTGAAAGTGCTCACTGGCTCTGAATATAAAAGCCATGGGTCACAGGAGGGATGTTGATCAGTGCTGGCTTGAAATGGGCGTCATTATGCGTCTCAGCCAATGGGAGCATTGAGGGTGGGCCTAATACTACTGCAGCGCTCACATGACCCAGGACAGAAAGAAAGGGGCGGGGACAGAAACATGGAGACAGGTACAGATCTTTGACATGTTCATTTTAAACTGTTCCAGGAGGCAGTGTTGATACAACTAAAGTTATCTGTTGTTGAAGAAGTCGGTCTGAGGAACGTTCTTAGGATCAACAAATGACGGCATGTATGAGCCTCAAGACGCAGCATCACAAGAAGAACACATGAGCTGTAGAAAAAGGAGAGACTACGAAAGCCACGGCGTTACAACATGAACCAGCTGTTGGTCTCTCTGGAGACTACTGGGCGTGGCTGGGTAACCATGGTTACCTGGGAGTTACAGAAACGTGCAGAACATGTGATTCATGTTGCACAGCAGTGGGACATTTGAAATAAAGTCAGCACACTCAGTACAGATAGTGCATCAAATATGATGCTGCTGCCAGACGTCTGCCTTTGAACACGTCCCTGCATCGCGCACAACACCAAGGTTGCCATGGCGATCACAGCTGACAGGGACAAAGCGCACAGCTGGAAGCCTGCAGGTATATTTAACATGATGTATTTCTCAGTGTCCTGTTGGTGTGTGAGAGACAAACAGCCTCTGTATGTGTGTGTAAATACAGCATGAATATGTAGAGGACATGTTTGTGGATATAAGTAAATGAAAGCTCTGCGTCATTTGAATCTTCTTGTTTCTGTTGCAGGTCTGTGACTGAACTTCTGGGAGGAGAAACGTTGGTTTCATGCTCTGTGATTCTGTGTTTTGTCATCTCTCTCAGGTGATGGAGAGCTCAGATGATGACCCCGCCTACGTGGTCAAATTCAAGTCTACATTCAGAACAGACCTGGAGACACGCAAGCAAAATGCCAACATTGTATATGTGAAAACTGCTGCTGGAGCCAGATTCAAGGAGCTCAAGTGTTTACCCAGATCTTACTGAACTTACTGCAGGAACAGAGGGTTGTTGGAGGGAAACCTGTGGAAGCAACAACATCCGAGCCACCAGAGAAGAAGTTGGCCCTGTTGGTGCTTCATCAGAGTGTGAACAGGAGGAAGACTCAGCTGAGAACAGTGTGGTGGACACAGAGCAGAGCCCACCATCAGTACAGAGGCCTGTCCATTAGAGTGCTGCTCCAACATGCAGCACATGTACTTGGCCACAGCTGCAACATCTGTACCTGTGAAAGCTTCTTCTCTGTTGCTGCTCATATTGTGCAGAAGAAGAGAGTTTCTTTATCATCAGAAAATGTCAATGAGCTTGTGAGTCTTAGCAGCTGGCTCGGTGCAGAGGAGGAAGAACATGTCAAGTCAGAGGAAGATAAATGCAGTTCATGTTGTCAACTCAACCTGGACTGTTGAAAGAGTTTTTCTTTGTCTGGTTTCTGACTGAGATTCTCCAAAGGAAATCCAGCACAAACACACACTTCACACACTCAAAGTCCTGCACAGTAAATGAGCTGATGAGCGTTTGTGCTGCTGCCTGATAACAGAACAATAGTTCTGCTGCTTCCTGTTCTGCAAACACACATTTATAAATGTTCACTTGCTGTTGATCAAAGGTATGTTGGTGGCTCTGGACGCTGAGGGAACTTTGTAAAAAACTAGATCAAATGTTAACGTCCTGGCAGAGGCAAAGAACTTTGATTTGATATTTGATTAGATTCATGTTTCAGCTCAGACTGACAGAAATATTTGAACTGCTGCTGTGTTAAAGGGAACACTGCTGTTAGAAAGCACCTGATCTGTTTCTGCACACTGAATGTTGCACTTCTCATACTGCAGTACTATTAAAATAAGTACACAATGCACTACTTTTGAACTCATGATTGAATGTTGCTGTAACAAAGCCATTAATGTGATTCAAAGTGTTCATGGTTTCCCAGCACAACAAATGATTGCACAAGTGTGACTGATCCACTTTCTAATGTGTGTGTAGCCCACACTGTGTGTCACTGTGTCACAGGTGAGTCTGTGTGTCCAGGTTCTATGAGGACAACAGGATATAGTGACTGAGTCCAGCAGCTGAAAGTTTGACTCCATCCTCCATTTAAATAACTCACAGCAACAACTGAATAGCTTTGCCTTTGTGTAGCTGACACTTCATTTTAATGTCCTTCTATTCTGGTTCATCTGGTCTCAGTTTCTATAAGCACACAGGTTTCATCAGGACTCTATGACCTCAGTGATCTTTGCTGGGCCTTAATGCTCTGAACAAAGCTGCACAGCACAAGACTAAATAGAAATGAATCAGTCTTTCATTCTCACTGCTGTTTGACTTCAGCTCTCAATGTCCCACCATAACCCATGGAAAGAATTACTGTCCATCCAGGCAGCTGAACATGGAGCTGAAGAAGGTGGAGTATTGTGAGGGCTGATGGAGATGATGATGAGGAATCCAGGAGCAGTGGGTGGATGGCAGCATCAGCATGAAGGATCAGTGTGAGAACACATCATCATCCACAAAGGAAACCAGTCTGAGTGTCTGACGCTCTTGTTAGAAAGACGCAGTCCCAGCAGTTAGCTTGTCTGCTAGTTAGCTGAGAGCTAGCTCACTTGTACATTGAATACCAAACCGTGTAAACCAGGGGTGTCAAACATATGGCCCGTGGGCCAAATCCAGCCCATGAGATAATTTCATATGTCAAATATTGATGAATTTTCAGGCTTGCTGATAATCAATGTGAGCACGGCTGAGGTTTTATTCTGATGAGCAAACCATGTGGCCAAACACTTTAAGAGACAGACTGGGATCATACCATTATGTGAAAGAGGACGGAAATGTCCCATAGACAGCAAGGGTAGTGGTAGAGACCAGTACACAGAGAAATGGGAGCTGTACTGAAATGCAAGCGTGTCAGGAAAGAGTGAAAAGGCAAAATGAGCAGCATCTGGCTGCATTTCAGTGATATTGGAGACCACAAAGCTGAGTGCAACATTTATACAGGAGATATACAGGAGACGCTGAGAGCAGAACCGATAAAATTAGGAGCTGGCTAAAGTGAGACCCATTTTTATTTCCACCCATTTTCCATTGTGGAGGACAAAAGGTTTCAAACTGGTCCAGGTCTTAAACCTCACGTGTTCTTCCTAATAGCAGTAAATGGATAGAAATAAGGCTTTTATGAAAACACTGAATAAAACTTGCTGCCTTTAAAAAGACTAAATGTACAGTTCAGTATTGAATACTACATAAAATAAACTATATATAAAGTGTGTCTGAATGGCAGAGATGCAGAAATATGTGCATGTAGCACAGAGCCACGGCTCAGTGTCTGAATGAGTCTCACAGACCTGAATGTGCTGTTGAAGCCATTTATAATTATAACGTAATTCTTTACTCGTTTGATCTGCTCCTTACCACAAGCCACCAGACGTAGAAGGTTTTGGACTTTTAACTATATTTTCTTAAGTTTTACAACTTTTCTTACTGTTAAAAACCTCGTTATGGCCATTCATGCTGTAAAAAGTAATTAGACATGTGTGGTATCTACAGAAACGTCAGAATCTCAGCTAAAAGTTCACAAAACCATCTCAACAACCACCAAACAGCTGAAACAGCAGGTGAACAGATTACACAAAAAAGATGTAAACACAAATCCCCCTGATCGTCTGTTTTTTAAACATGAAGCGTCGTTTTGGACGTTCATTTACTGCTGGTTCAGTGAATTTTGGTTGGACAGTGATGAAACCTGCAGCCTCAGAATCTGTGAGAAGTCTGCTTTCAGCACGCAACAGCATTGTTGTGTTGTGTGGATCCACCTCTGCAAACTCATCACTGTTTCACCATCATGTTTCTACTTAGACAACAACAAAGGAAGCAGTTCCCAGGAACTACTTCCTGTCTTGTTAACATAAGAGTACGTTGCCCTTCAAAACACCTCCACTTCTCCTCTTATTAGAGGGCTGCCTTATTATTAATCTGCTAATTCTGTCAGTTGATGAAAGAAAAATGCTTGATCTCACCTGAGAGTTTCCAGTGTACAGTGTGGACTCTTCAGTCCTTCAGACAGAAGCTTCACGCCTGAATCCTTCAGGTTGATGTTACTCAGGTCCAGCTGTCTCAGATTAGAGGTCTGAGAGCTGAGACCTGAGGCCAGAGCTTCACAGCTTCTCTCTGACAGGTCACAGTGACTCAGTCTGAAAAATAACAGATAAACAATTACAAAAATAAAACACTTATGTTGAAGTGTAATGAGATACTATTATATTTAGCAATATTTAATCTTGTTTTATCAGGAAACTGAGCACTGATGCAGAGCAACATGTGGAGAGAATCAGAGGAGAAGAAGTGAAGAGAGAACAGCAGTAAAACAACACTGAATTGTTCAGTGTGCTTTTGATATCAACAGAATGTGTCAAATTTCTTTATTTTGTATTTGTTTTAGTAGAATTGATGATTATCACTTAGATAACAACCACAGGCCAGGTCTAAATTGCACTTTGGTGACAGTTACACCCAGAAATATTTCAGAAACGTGGACAATTTGTGCTCCATTGTATTCAGTATTGAACAAACTGAGTACCGATGACCACTTAATATTTTTGATATTTTATTTGAGTTGTTCCACCTGATCTGTGTTAACTAGAATAAACATTTAAAAGCTAAAGCTATGATCACATATGTACTTACAGAGCTTTGTTGGAGGCTTTGACCACTGGCAGCAGCCTCAGTAGAGCCTTTTTAAAGGCTCATGTTCTCACTTAGATCATTTATTTCTACTTACATTTCATTCTGGGAAAAATGGGGATTACTTTGAAAATGGGAACTATTTTCCCCAAAAATCAGCCCTGGATTAGTAAATCACTCCAACATGTTCTCAGGCAGAAGAAGCTGTCTTGTTATGAGGGAGAGAAGAAAAGCAGCTAAAATCAGGTGTAAAAGTAAAGCAGAGGATGAGCTGAATAAAGGACACTCAAGGCTGGCTTGGAAAGGAATGAAGTCCATGGTGGGGATGCAGAACAAGGAGCAAAGATGAATGTGATGCTGAATCAGCAGAAGACTTGGACTCATTTCATTCCCGCTTCTTTATTTTTATTGACATTTTAGAATCACTATACAATACCATCAACTTCAGCTATCTTTCAGTACATATATTTTTTTCTTTTTTTTCTATATTTAAACAACTAAAATATCCATACAATAAGAATGAAAGAAGAAGAAAAGAAAAAGAAGCAAAACAGGAAACAACAAACAACATAAATAAAAAATGCATAAGGAAAAAGAAAAAGGAAAGAAAAATAAATAAATAAATATAGGGAGTGTGTTTTTGTTTCCATTAATGTAACTAATTTTTCCTCTAGTCTTCTAGTAGTTAACAAAGTCAAAATGCAAAAGCAAAAACTGGCCTGCGTTTTCTAATGTAGTCCATCCATTTCTTCCATCGTGATACAAACAGGTCCCTCTTGTAGTTCACATCTGCTGTCATTTTCTCCATTCTGTAAATGTCCAGTGTGATGTTCATCCACGTGTTCATAGCTGGGCTCTCTGAAGAAAGCCATTTTTTTGTGATGGCTTTTTTGCCTGCTGCCAGTAAAATATTAAACAAGTATTTATCGTTCTTTGTCCATCCTTCTGGCATAAGTCCAAAACGTAGAGTTTTACTTTCCAAAGGTAAATATCTTCCAAATGTCTCTTGTATTGCTGCATGTATTCCCTTCCAATAAGTTTTAATAACATGACAGTCCCAGAAAATATGATAGTGATTTGCATTTGTATTTCCACAATTTCTCCAGCAAGCGGGAGGGTTACCTTCATAGTGAGATTTTTGGAGAGGTGTAATAAAATATCTTATCAGGCATTTCCACCCAAATTCCCGCCAGCTCTGTGAGCTGCTACATTTCCATTGATATGCCCATATTGTTGTCCATTCTTCCTCCTTTATCTCTATTCCTCCCTCCATTTCTCATTTTGTTTTGCTATACAAGGTTGAGTGTAATTTCATATTTGTTAATCCTTTATAGAGGTCACCTATAATACCTCTATTTTTATTTGAACTGCCCTTTTAAATACGTCTATCAGCTGTTTACTCAGTTCAGCCTTAGCTTTTATCGTTTTATTGACAAAATGCCTCATCTGTAGACATCTATAAAAATCCTGTGTTTCTAATGAATATTTATCTTTCATTTTATCAAAACTAATTAGTCTGCCTTCCTCCATTACCATACATAAAGCTGTTAATCCTTTATATGTCCAATCTTTGAATCTGGTGTCCAATTTATTTGGAGCAAAATGTGTGTCATGTGCACACCACTTAAGAACTGCTATATCCTCTTCTAGTTTATATTATTTTATTACTGTTTCCCAAATTTTAAAAGTCAACTTGATCCATGGATTTTCAATAGTTTTTATTAAATTTTGCAAGCTGCTGTATGCTATAATAGCTTATATGGGGATGGAGGTCAGACTCTCCTCAATAACTTTCCATTGAGCGTCATATGAAGGATTACATCAGCATATCATAGGCCTTAATTGTGCTGCCCAATAATATTCCCTAAGAGAAGGTAAGCCCCACCCCCCTTTTCCTTTGTTAAGTTGTAGGGTTTTAAATCTAATTTTTCCTTGCCATATGTATCTTGAAAATTTTTTATCCCATTCATTAAACTGTTTCTGGTTAATTTCTATTGGTAATGTTTGAAATAAATATAATAATTTAGGAAGAATATTAATTTTAATTGAGTCTATTCTCGAATATAAACTTAAATATGGAATTAGATTCCATCTCGCTATATGTTCCTTAATTTTTTTCTGTATTGGTAAATAATTTCGTTCTAATAGTTCTGTAAGATCCTTCGGTATTATGACTCCTAGATATTTAAAGTACTCTGTTTGCCATGCTAATTGATACTTATTTTTAATTTCTTCTGATGGAATATAGTTGTACTTAAGCAATTGTGTTTTACTCATATTAACCCTATATCCAGATAGTCGACCAAAGTATTCAAATGATTGCATTAATTTAGGTAAAGAGTTTGATGGTTGACCCAAAAATATTAAAATATCATCTGCATAGCAGGCTAATTTATGCTCCTTTTCATGGATATTAATACCTTCTACTTCTTTATTTTGTCTTATATATTGAGCCAATGGTTCCAGATATAACGCAAATGAGCACGCACAGCCCTGCCTTGTTCCTCTTTGCAGCTTAATTGTTCTGTCACCATGTAACCGGGTTCTGTTTAAATAGATTTTCCCTGTGAAAGTTACTCTTTAGTGCCCTCTTCTGGCACGACCTGGTGTAACATGCGCGACTCTGTCTCTGTTCGATGATGTCATCAGAAAGTGCATGTTATTGTTTGGGGAAAAGACTTCTCCTGTTCTCCGGTCCTCTGCTGTAGTGGCAATCGCCTCCCTTAAGATGGTCTTTAAGGGCATTGTCGGTATGTAATTCTGTTCTACCCTTACTAATGAACAAATCTACTTGAAGTAATGTGATTGCAGTGTTTACTTAATAGAAACGTTTGTAAAGAGAGGATTCGCTAACGCTTTTGGCTAAACAAGCAATTTGTGCTGTTATTGTGTATTTGTCCTCATCTGTGATTTCTAAGAGCATTTCATGTTGTTCCTCAGTTTTACCCTACTTCAACTGGCCTAAGTAAAGGGAGTGAAGTCAAACCCTCTTGTCTGCGTGGTCATTTTGAAGAGGAGTTTAGTCTGAATGTCGACTCTAGCAAGGCGTTAGAGGCAGAGGACATTACATTAATACTATTTGATAGGTAGCCATTAATTTTAATCCTTGCCGTAGGGTTATCATAAAGTGCCTGTATTGTCTTAATTATATTTTCGTGAAAGCCAAATGTATGCAAGACTCGGTAAAGAAAGTTCCAATTAACTGAATCGAATGATTTTTCTGCATTGATACTGATTACCATTGCTTCTATTTTATTCTTTTGAATATGATTAATAATTTGTAATGTCCGTCGTACATTATCTTGTATTTGGCGCTCTCGAATAAAACCTGTTTGATCATTATGAATTAGATTAGGTAAGAACTTTTCTAATCGTCGAGCCATGATAGATGTAAACAGCTTGTAATCTGTATTAAGAACAGATATTGGTCTATATGACGCACATTCTAATTTATCCTTGTTTTCTTTTGGGATGGCAGAGATAATTGCTTCTTTCCAGCTAGAAGGTACTTGAGCCTTCTTTAGGATCCAATTCATTGTTAGAAGCATCACTGGTATTAATTCTTCTTTTAGCTCCTTGTACCATTCTGCCGTATATCCATCTGATCCTGGAGATTTATTTATTTTAACTTTACTTATTGCTATTCTTAGTTCCTTTTCTGTTATATCTTCAATCAAAGTTTTATTCTGTTCTTCATTCAGTACTGGTAAATCAAGAGAATCTAAAAAACTGTTAATTTCAACTATATTACTCTCTGTGTTATTAGCATACAGAGTCTTATAAAATGTTTCAAATGCACTCTGAACTTCTATTAGTTTATTTTTTTTATTAGTTTTGTCACTGGATGTTGTTAAATTATAATGTTATTTTATGCCATGTTAGACCCCTAATTAAAGATTGTGAATTATTATGTAGTCTTAGTTGGCATTATTCTCCTGAATTAGAAGAAGCTGATAACTATTGCATTAGTTAAACTGATTTGCATTACATTAGACTGCTGATTTATTGTGGATGAATGATATTGTTTTATGATGTTATAAGAAATACTGTTTGCAGAAAGTCATTGCCTTAATTGTCTGATTAGAAGAGAACGGAACATGCTGGAGTTTTCTGGCCCATCTCAGCAGGAGCAGATAAACGGGGAGCCAAGGTCGTAGTTTAGGCGCCGTGTGAGAGAAAAGCATGTGAGAGCACCAGAGGCTATAAGAATTTGATCAATGCTCCACCATTTTGAGATCTGATGCTGTCTGCGTACGGTGTCCATCTCCCACGTGTGTGACCATTAAAATTATCGTTTGACTCAACCCGGCCGGACCAGTGTTGTTATTGTGGTTTTTCCTCTTGTATCCATCCCCAATTTTGAACTCGTAACAATGTTTAATTTTGTGAACTGTATTATCTCCTATTTTCTTTTTTAGTTTCCAGGCTAATACATTCTTTGCTTTTGATCCTCCCTCATAATACCTTTGTTTAAGAAACATTAATTTTTTTTTAATTTCATATGTGGTCAAATCATTTATTTCATTTCTTGTTTTCCTAATTTCCTCCAATATATCCTGAGATGTTTTTCTTTCATGCCTTTTCTCTAATTCTTATTTTGTAGCTCTTCAAATTTCTTATTTCTCATCTTTTTCTTATAAGAGGATATTGCTATAATTTTCCCTCTCAGGACAGCTTTTAAGGCATCCCACAGTATAGGAGGAGACACCTCACCATTGTCATTAGTTTCCATATAGAAGTGAATCTCTTTCTTAATTTGTCCTTTAAAGTGAGGATCATTCAGTAAGCTTGAATTTAATTTCCAATTATTGAGTTTTGGTTGCACGTTTAAATCAACAGACAGGTATACTGGTGCATGATCGCTTAACTCTATTGCTCCAATTGCACAAGTGTTTATTTTATCTTTATTTTTCCCAAAAGTTATGAAATAATCTATTCTTGTGTATAACGAGTGCGGTGAGGAAAAATAAGTATAATCCCTTTGGTAGGGATGCAAGTCTCTCCATATATCAATTAGTCCCACCTCCTTCATCAATGTATTTATATTCTTAATTAATGTTTTAGTATTCTGTGCTTTTCTATTGGAAATATCTAGCTTTGGTTGTAGATGTTTATTTAAATCTCCTCCGCAAATTAGGAAACCTACTGTCTCTGTTACCATCACATCTATAATTTTCTTAAAGAAATAAATATCGCTTCCAGGGGGTGCATATATATTTAACACCGTGACTGGGTTCCCCTCAATGTTTCCCCTTACCAAAATATAACGTCCCTCTTTATCACTTATCTCAGATATTTTTTCAAAGAGTAATTTGCTTGATAACAGGATAGCCACTCCTCTCCTTCGTCCAGTTTTATAGGAAGAGGAGAAACTGTTGTATAACCCATTCTTTTCAGTTTTTCATGCTCCTTACAGTCTAGATGGGTTTCCTGTAGATACACTATTTGTACTTGTTCTTTCTTCATTTTAGTTAAAATTTTATTACGTTTAATTGGATTCGACAGGCCATTTACATTATATGATATGATTTTTACCTTATCTTTAAGCATACCCTTACTATTTGAATATTATTAATGTAACAACGACATGTACCATCAGACCACTCCCTAAACATACATAAGCAAACATTAATATTAACATTAAAGCTGTATAAAACAACAGCTACAGAAATAAGCTTTATTTGGTCAAAGAAAAAAAAAAGAAAAAAAAAAAAAAGACTTCCAAATGTGGGGTCCCCGATATGACCCTAAGTAAGCCCCGATAAAAGAGGGGGCTTCGAGGGGGGCCTCTCTCACCTCTATGTGAGACAGGGCCTTCCTTAGCCAGCAGGCCAATGTCCATTCTACTAATAGCATAGGTAGCACGTCCGCCTATTTTCAATTTCTGCATTGCCACTTCAGCATATTATTTCGAGATAAGAAGTCTTTACCAGTGTATATGGCTATAGCTTGATTAAAGGTTTGATATCATTGATTTCAATGAAGAGCTTTGTGATTGTAGCAAAGGGCTGGTAGCTCTGAGAGTCCCACTGATGAGGCGAAATCGTCAACAATCTAATCCAGCTAACTTACTTAGCGAGGTACGAAGAACAGGCCCCTGGACATCAACTCTGTCAGGCTGCCTGAGTCCTCTCACCCACATCAGCTCAGAACTCTGCATTATCTACTGAGTCAGACTCAGAGGATCAGGGATCAGAAGTTCTACAAAGAGTAGAACCAGACTTCCTGTATAGAGGTGTGTGGGCCTACTGATCCACAGTGTCAGCACAACTTTCACATCATATTCATCTCAGCACAACTAAAACATGTGACTGACCTCAGAGTTTCAAATCGACATCGTGGATTCTCCAGAAGAACACACAGCTGCTTCACTCCTGAATCCTGCAGGTTGTTGTAGGTTCCACTCAGGTCCAGCACTCTGGGATACGAGGGGTTGGACTTCAGCGCTGCTGCCAGATAATCACAGCTGATCTCTGACAAATCACAGTCTTTCAATCTGTAAAAAGAATGAAAGATGTAAGTTTATTAGACAAAGTGTGAGCTTGAAATCATTCAGTGTTTCATCATCTGTTCAGAGCTGAAGAAGGTTCAGAATGTAGAAGTTTAGAAAATGGAAACTCCAAACAGCTGAAGCCAACAGGAAGCAGCTTCAAACAAACAAGAGAAAAAAATGAATTTTTCACATTGAAGTCGTACATTTATCATAAAGTTGTCAAGTTTTGCCGTGTGAAATAAAAAAAACTGAACAGGAATCCTCAGAGTTGAACCCTCTGCACAGAGGTTCAGGTTCCTCTTCAGGTCCCAAAGTGCAGAACAACAAGGTTTCAAACAGCTTCGTTCCAGCAGCATCAGCCACAGAAATGCAGAGATGATTCTTTGGATCTCTTGGTTGTGTTGTATGATGCTGTGTTTGCATATCTGGTGTCTGTGTTGCTTTGTGAGGACGGATCATTTACTGCAGCTCCAGATAAACAGAGCTGGACCTGAACCTGGTAGCTTCACTTAGAAGACACTTGTGACGGGAACGTCAGGTCAAAAAAGTGCCCCTCCGACAGCCAAACCCATCTGTTCTCTGATTGGATAGTTACATTTCTGATTGACATGACATTGACCAATCAGATGAAAGGAAGAAATATAGGGTCAAAATTCGTACTTGTAACTTGCAGGGTTTTTTTTTGGCTAAGTCCACACACAAATCTTATTTACACACACACAAATCTTTTTTACACACACACACAAATCTTTTTTACACATACAAATCCTGATTTACAAGTACAAAATATTTATGACCACATTTTGAGCCCATACAAATGTTCTGCAGACGAGTCCATGCGCTCACAACAAAGCTCAGTGTGGACGACGCTGTGCACGCTCCAATGCTGATTGGTTAGAAAGTGGGCGGGAACAGGGAAGAGAGCGACAGCAGTGTTCAGCACAAACACGAAGGATCAAAGAAGAAGAACATGACAAGCTCAGATGGAGGCTGCAGTGGACACTTTTCATTGTTTTAACACTCGCTTTCACTTCAGCTTCACCAACATTAGCACAAGCAGAGCAGCCCACTGACTGCGTGGCCGTGACGGCGCCCCCTGGTGACTGTAAACCACTACAACATGTAGACAGCCGTCTGCTGCTCATTTCTTTGCCACCATCACAGGAGCTCTTTATCATGTTCTACACTCTCATTGGTTCTTTGTGTGCTTGTTTTTCAGAACAGTAGTCATTGTGATTGTTCAAAGAAGACAGTCAGCTGTGACTAAATGTAGCTCCTACAGCAGTGATTGGAATAACTACTGAAGCTAATCCAGTATCAAAGCTCAGGAATCAGCAGCTCCCACCTCGTTTTCTTTGAACAACTATTTTTAGCTGCTGTGTTTTTGTGTTTCTGCGGACCTCAGACATCCTGCTGCTCTGGAGAACTGAAGCTCTAAAAGCTTCAGCCTTTATCTCCAAGAAACAAAGCTGATCATGGAGACCCAGCAGGTCAGCTGATCTGTGGACAGCACCAGCATCTTTAAGTAAGTCTGAGAGGTGAGCAGTCTTTGGAAGCCTTTACTGTCTGATAGTCTCAGAGCAGGATTTGGATCATTATTTGGCTTTTTTTCTATTATTATGTTTAGTTTCTGCTTCACAGATATTCTCTGAGATGTTCTCTGAAATGTTTCCCACTGTTGGACAAACTTTCACAGTTTCTTCATAAAGGAGATCTCCTGTGCAGTCCATCTGTGATAATATGTTAAACACTGAATTATGATTCATATCTGAATGTACTGACTGTTAATTCTTGATGAGAACATAATCAGTAAATATAAATATGTTTGAGTTTGGCTTTGATGAATCAGAATAAAAGTAATAAAATAATGATTTTAGAGACAGGCCGAACTCAGGCCAGCTGACAGCCTGTGTACAAACAGACTTCAGCCATATGAGAGTGAGTGTGAGTGAATGAGAGCACACACAGGACACTCTGATCTCTGAATGTGTGTGACGCAGTGAAAAAGAGGATTGTACTGGATATACTGTGACTGACAAACAGAGTTTAAAGAGAAAGGTGTTTGGATTAAAATGGATTATGCTAAAGTGAACGTGCTAATGAAATCTGAACTGACTGAAATGTGAAGTGAAGATAATTCAGATGTAAAAGAGAGAGAAACTGATAATAAGGTGGGGCTGGAGATCAGTGAAGGGCATGTAAACACCTGATTGGTTGACTAGATATCAGATCGACAGTTTCACAGTTTTCCCTGTGGATTATAACTTTAAGAAGATGTGACGTTCATCAAGGAATCCTGCTCTCCGGATTATTTCCATGAACACTGAGCTGGAACACATCTACAGTGCTGGAAGTGCCGGTCTCACCACCAACCTCTCTGTGCACATTCACTTTTCAACCCTTTGTGAGACACTAAAGGTGTAAATCTGAGTATTTATCTATGTTAGTTTGAACACCTCTAATAGGTTGGTTTAGTCTTTCCAAGTCATATCTTCCCTTAGATCTGCGGTCCAGGCTCCTAAAATCATCCTAGTTTTACAAGCACTACAATCTAGAGGAGAGCTGCACGAACAGGTGTGACTGATGAGATCTGACCTGCAAGGATACTCATGTTTATGTGTATCAGGACAAGCAGGGAAGACCTGGGGCCTGTTCTTCGTACGTCGCTTACTACATCCAAGATCAAATGACACATCCAAGACCAAACCATCGCGCTAACCGTGAGCTCGCTAATCCGGTTCCCCGAACACACCTGCTGTTGACGATTAGTACAGCTGGACGCAGTAATGTGACATCACTGGGTGTCGTAAAAGGGGCTACGCATCGATAGTAGAAACATTGATCGGCAACCCGCTGATTGGTCGGCGAAAATGTCGAAGGGGCGTGCTCGGTATTTTCCGGCAGCAGAGCAAGAACTCATGAGTGAGGGATTTCAGGAGTTTCAGAGTTTAATTAAAACGCAAGAGAACACTGCAAAGGCTGCAAAAGCAAGGAGAGAGGGCTGGCAGAAAGTTGCTGACAAATCAAACTCGTAGGTAATTTAATAATAATAATGGATTGGGTTTATATAGCGCTTTCCAAGGCACCCAAAGCGCTTTACGATACCACTATTCATTCACTCCCACATTCACACACTGGTGGAGGCAGCTACGGTTGTAGCCAGGCTGCCATATCGCGCCATCGGCCCCTCTGGCCAACACCAGTAGGCGGTAGGGTAGATCTATCATATGACACTATATTGTCCAATATCATATGGCATTATATTATATTATAATATGTTATATTATATCCCCTTTCACATTAGAGCCACAACAGGACCCACAAGAACATGGGAACAAGTAAAAGTGGAATACAGGAGTATTCTACAGAATGGTAATATTTATCTCTTAGATTGCTTTGCGTCTCTTGGCAAGGTAATACTGGCCTGTAATACTCTGTTAGTTTGTTCATAACAGCAACCAAGAAAAGGGCAGAGGAAAAAAAGACAGGTGGTGGTCCTGCACCCCCTCGTCAACAAGTTGGTTAAGTAAATAATACCCTCACGGGAATATCGATATCTCTCAATGAGCACACTGTCGCGCTGAGCTAAAGGATCCTGTCTATCCCGCAATATACGCTGAATTCTGACAACTCTCCTTATCAATCTTGCACCTTCCGCAATGGGTTGGTCGCGTATACGGACAGGACATGGCTGCGACAGGCTTCCCAAATCCACCTTCGCTTTTATAGCCGTGGTCTCTCATCTTGATTACACGAAGTAATTTACAATTACTACTCTGAAATATGAATTACATCTGTAATAATCACATACATGTGATAGAATGTTAATAGTTCATTTCCCTTTTTTAGGAAATGACCTGTATGTATCTGTGTGACATCAATAAAAGGATCAAGTGCTGCATTATCTTTAGTTACATTGATGTTATTTATTTATGGTGAAACAGTGGTAAAATATCGCTGTTGCTTTCGTATACATGAAGCGGACATACCTGCGTGGCCGCGATCTAATCCTGTTTACATAAAGTAAACCTGCTCCCCAGCAGGTTTACGCTTACGGCTCTGTTGCTATGACAGCAAGTCCCGGATGAGCTTCGGGGAACCGAACGATCCAGGATCACGCGAAATCGTCAACAATCTAATCCAGCTAACTTACTTAGCGAGGTACGAAGAACAGGCCCCTGGACATCAACTCTGTCAGGCTGCCTGAGTCCTCTCACCCACATCAGCTCAGAACTCTGCATTATCTACTGAGTCAGACTCAGAGGATCAGGGATCAGAAGTTCTACAAAGAGTAGAACCAGACTTCCTGTATAGAGGTGTGTGGGCCTACTGATCCACAGTGTCAGCACAACTTTCACATCATATTCATCTCAGCACAACTAAAACATGTGACTGACCTCAGAGTTTCAAATCGACATCGTGGATTCTCCAGAAGAACACACAGCTGCTTCACTCCTGAATCCTGCAGGTTGTTGTAGGTTCCACTCAGGTCCAGCACTCTGGGATACGAGGGGTTGGACTTCAGCGCTGCTGCCAGATAATCACAGCTGATCTCTGACAAATCACAGTCTTTCAATCTGTAAAAAGAATGAAAGATGTAAGTTTATTAGACAAAGTGTGAGCTTGAAATCATTCAGTGTTTCATCATCTGTTCAGAGCTGAAGAAGGTTCAGAATGTAGAAGTTTAGAAAATGGAAACTCCAAACAGCTGAAGCCAACAGGAAGCAGCTTCAAACAAACAAGAGAAAAAAATGAATTTTTCACATTGAAGTCGTACATTTATCATAAAGTTGTCAAGTTTTGCCGTGTGAAATAAAAAAAACTGAACAGGAATCCTCAGAGTTGAACCCTCTGCACAGAGGTTCAGGTTCCTCTTCAGGTCCCAAAGTGCAGAACAACAAGGTTTCAAACAGCTTCGTTCCAGCAGCATCAGCCACAGAAATGCAGAGATGATTCTTTGGATCTCTTGGTTGTGTTGTATGATGCTGTGTTTGCATATCTGGTGTCTGTGTTGCTTTGTGAGGACGGATCATTTACTGCAGCTCCAGATAAACAGAGCTGGACCTGAACCTGGTAGCTTCACTTAGAAGACACTTGTGACGGGAACGTCAGGTCAAAAAAGTGCCCCTCCGACAGCCAAACCCATCTGTTCTCTGATTGGATAGTTACATTTCTGATTGACATGACATTGACCAATCAGATGAAAGGAAGAAATATAGGGTCAAAATTCGTACTTGTAACTTGCAGGGTTTTTTTTTGGCTAAGTCCACACACAAATCTTATTTACACACACACAAATCTTTTTTACACACACACACAAATCTTTTTTACACATACAAATCCTGATTTACAAGTACAAAATATTTATGACCACATTTTGAGCCCATACAAATGTTCTGCAGACGAGTCCATGCGCTCACAACAAAGCTCAGTGTGGACGACGCTGTGCACGCTCCAATGCTGATTGGTTAGAAAGTGGGCGGGAACAGGGAAGAGAGCGACAGCAGTGTTCAGCACAAACACGAAGGATCAAAGAAGAAGAACATGACAAGCTCAGATGGAGGCTGCAGTGGACACTTTTCATTGTTTTAACACTCGCTTTCACTTCAGCTTCACCAACATTAGCACAAGCAGAGCAGCCCACTGACTGCGTGGCCGTGACGGCGCCCCCTGGTGACTGTAAACCACTACAACATGTAGACAGCCGTCTGCTGCTCATTTCTTTGCCACCATCACAGGAGCTCTTTATCATGTTCTACACTCTCATTGGTTCTTTGTGTGCTTGTTTTTTAGAACAGTAGTCATTGTGATTGTTCAAAGAAGACAGTCAGCTGTGACTAAATGTAGCTCCTACAGCAGTGATTGGAATAACTACTGAAGCTAATCCAGTATCAAAGCTCAGGAATCAGCAGCTCCCACCTCGTTTTCTTTGAACAACTATTTTTAGCTGCTGTGTTTTTGTGTTTCTGCGGACCTCAGACATCCTGCTGCTCTGGAGAACTGAAGCTCTAAAAGCTTCAGCCTTTATCTCCAAGAAACAAAGCTGATCATGGAGACCCAGCAGGTCAGCTGATCTGTGGACAGCACCAGCATCTTTAAGTAAGTCTGAGAGGTGAGCAGTCTTTGGAAGCCTTTACTGTCTGATAGTCTCAGAGCAGGATTTGGATCATTATTTGGCTTTTTTTCTATTATTATGTTTAGTTTCTGCTTCACAGATATTCTCTGAGATGTTCTCTGAAATGTTTCCCACTGTTGGACAAACTTTCACAGTTTCTTCATAAAGGAGATCTCCTGTGCAGTCCATCTGTGATAATATGTTAAACACTGAATTATGATTCATATCTGAATGTACTGACTGTTAATTATTGATGAGAACATAATCAGTAAATATAAATATGTTTGAGTTTGGCTTTGATGAATCAGAATAAAAGTAATAAAATAATGATTTTAGAGACAGGCCGAACTCAGGCCAGCTGACAGCCTGTGTACAAACAGACTTCAGCCATATGAGAGTGAGTGTGAGTGAATGAGAGCACACACAGGACACTCTGATCTCTGAATGTGTGTGACGCAGTGAAAAAGAGGATTGTACTGGATATACTGTGACTGACAAACAGAGTTTAAAGAGAAAGGTGTTTGGATTAAAATGGATTATGCTAAAGTGAACGTGCTAATGAAATCTGAACTGACTGAAATGTGAAGTGAAGATAATTCAGATGTAAAAGAGAGAGAAACTGATAATAAGGTGGGGCTGGAGATCAGTGAAGGGCATGTAAACACCTGATTGGTTGACTAGATATCAGATCGACAGTTTCACAGTTTTCCCTGTGGATTATAACTTTAAGAAGATGTGACGTTCATCAAGGAATCCTGCTCTCCGGATTATTTCCATGAACACTGAGCTGGAACACATCTACAGTGCTGGAAGTGCCGGTCTCACCACCAACCTCTCTGTGCACATTCACTTTTCAACCCTTTGTGAGACACTAAAGGTGTAAATCTGAGTATTTATCTATGTTAGTTTGAACACCTCTAATAGGTTGGTTTAGTCTTTCCAAGTCATATCTTCCCTTAGATCTGCGGTCCAGGCTCCTAAAATCATCCTAGTTTAACAAGCACTACAATCTAGAGGACAGCTGCACTAACAGGTGTGACTGATGAGATCTGACCTGCAAGGATACTCATGTTTATGTGTATCAGGACAAGCAGGGAAGACCTGGGGCCTGTTCTTCGTACGTCGCTTACTACATCCAAGATCAAATGACACATCCAAGACCAAACCATCGCGCTAACCGTGAGCTCGCTAATCCGGTTCCCCGAACACACCTGCTGTTGACGATTAGTACAGCTGGACGCAGTAATGTGACATCACTGGGTGTCGTAAAAGGGGCTACGCATCGATAGTAGAAACATTGATCGGCAACCCGCTGATTGGTCGGCGAAAATGTCGAAGGGGCGTGCTCGGTATTTTCCGGCAGCAGAGCAAGAACTCATGAGTGAGGGATTTCAGGAGTTTCAGAGTTTAATTAAAACGCAAGAGAACACTGCAAAGGCTGCAAAAGCAAGGAGAGAGGGCTGGCAGAAAGTTGCTGACAAATCAAACTCGTAGGTAATTTAATAATAATAATGGATTGGGTTTATATAGCGCTTTCCAAGGCACCCAAAGCGCTTTACGATACCACTATTCATTCACTCCCACATTCACACACTGGTGGAGGCAGCTACGGTTGTAGCCAGGCTGCCATATCGCGCCATCGGCCCCTCTGGCCAACACCAGTAGGCGGTAGGGTAGATCTATCATATGACACTATATTGTCCAATATCATATGGCATTATATTATATTATAATATGTTATATTATATCCCCTTTCACATTAGAGCCACAACAGGACCCACAAGAACATGGGAACAAGTAAAAGTGGAATACAGGAGTATTCTACAGAATGGTAATATTTATCTCTTAGATTGCTTTGCGTCTCTTGGCAAGGTAATACTGGCCTGTAATACTCTGTTAGTTTGTTCATAACAGCAACCAAGAAAAGGGCAGAGCAACAAAAGACAGGTGGTGGTCCTGCACCCCCTCGTCAACAAGTTGGTTAAGTAAATAATACCCTCACGGGAATATCGATATCTCTCAATGAGCACACTGTCGCGCTGAGCTAAAGGATCCTGTCTATCCCGCAATATACGCTGAATTCTGACAACTCTCCTTATCAATCCTGCACCTTCCGCAATGGGTTGGTCGCGTATACGGACAGGACATGGCTGCGACAGGCTTCCCAAATCCACCTTCGCTTTTATAGCCGTGGTCTCTCATCTTGATTACACGAAGTAATTTACAATTACTACTCTGAAATATGAATTACATCTGTAATAATCACATACATGTGATAGAATGTTAATAGTTCATTTCCCTTTTTTAGGAAATGACCTGTATGTATCTGTGTGACATCAATAAAAGGATCAAGTGCTGCATTATCTTTAGTTACATTGATGTTATTTATTTATGGTGAAACAGTGGTAAAATATCGCTGTTGCTTTCGTATACATGAAGCGGACATACCTGCGTGGCCGCGATCTAATCCTGTTTACATAAAGTAAACCTGCTCCCCAGCAGGTTTACGCTTACGGCTCTGTTGCTATGACAGCAAGTCCCGGATGAGCTTCGGGGAACCGAACGATCCAGGATCACGCGAAATCGTCAACAATCTAATCCAGCTAACTTACTTAGCGAGGTACGAAGAACAGGCCCCTGGACATCAACTCTGTCAGGCTGCCTGAGTCCTCTCACCCACATCAGCTCAGAACTCTGCATTATCTACTGAGTCAGACTCAGAGGATCAGGGATCAGAAGTTCTACAAAGAGTAGAACCAGACTTCCTGTATAGAGGTGTGTGGGCCTACTGATCCACAGTGTCAGCACAACTTTCACATCATATTCATCTCAGCACAACTAAAACATGTGACTGACCTCAGAGTTTCAAATCGACATCGTGGATTCTCCAGAAGAACACACAGCTGCTTCACTCCTGAATCCTGCAGGTTGTTGTAGGTTCCACTCAGGTCCAGCACTCTGGGATACGAGGGGTTGGACTTCAGCGCTGCTGCCAGATAATCACAGCTGATCTCTGACAAATCACAGTCTTTCAATCTGTAAAAAGAATGAAAGATGTAAGTTTATTAGACAAAGTGTGAGCTTGAAATCATTCAGTGTTTCATCATCTGTTCAGAGCTGAAGAAGGTTCAGAATGTAGAAGTTTAGAAAATGGAAACTCCAAACAGCTGAAGCCAACAGGAAGCAGCTTCAAACAAACAAGAGAAAAAAATGAATTTTTCACATTGAAGTCGTACATTTATCATAAAGTTGTCAAGTTTTGCCGTGTGAAATAAAAAAAACTGAACAGGAATCCTCAGAGTTGAACCCTCTGCACAGAGGTTCAGGTTCCTCTTCAGGTCCCAAAGTGCAGAACAACAAGGTTTCAAACAGCTTCGTTCCAGCAGCATCAGCCACAGAAATGCAGAGATGATTCTTTGGATCTCTTGGTTGTGTTGTATGATGCTGTGTTTGCATATCTGGTGTCTGTGTTGCTTTGTGAGGACGGATCATTTACTGCAGCTCCAGATAAACAGAGCTGGACCTGAACCTGGTAGCTTCACTTAGAAGACACTTGTGATGGGAACGTCAGGTCAAAAAAGTGCCCCTCCGACAGCCAAACCCATCTGTTCTCTGATTGGATAGTTACATTTCTGATTGATATGACATTGACCAATCAGATGAAAGGAAGAAAAATAGGGTCAAAATTCGTACTTGTAACTTGCAGGGTTTTTTTTTTGGCTAAGTCCACACACAAATCTTTTTTTACACACACACAAATCTTTTTTACACACACACACAAATCTTTTTTACACATACAAATCCTGATTTACAAGTACAAAATATTTATGACCACATTTTGGAGCCCATACAAATGTTCTGCAGACGAGTCCATGCGCTCACAACAAAGCTCAGTGTGGACGACGCTGTGCACGCTCCAATGCTGATTGGTTAGAAAGTGGGCGGGAACAGGGAAGAGAGCGACAGCAGTGTTCAGCACAAACACGAAGGATCAAAGAAGAAGAACATGACAAGCTCAGATGGAGGCTGCAGTGGACACTTTTCATTGTTTTAACATTCGCTTTCACTTCAGCTTCACCAACAACAGCACAAGCAGAGCAGCCCACTGACTGCGTGGCCGTGACGGCGCCCCCTGGTGACTGTAAACCACTACAACATGTAGACGGCCGTCTGCTGCTCATTTCTTTGCCACCATCACAGGAGCTCTTTATCATGTTCTACACTCTCATTGGTTCTTTGTGTGCTTGTTTTTTAGAACAGTAGTCATTGTGATTGTTCAAAGAAGACAGTCAGCTGTGACTAAATGTAGCTCCTACAGCAGTGATTTGAATAACTACTGAAGCTAATCCAGTATCAAAGCTCAGGAATCAGCAGCTCCCACCTCGTTTTCTTTGAACAACTATTTTTAGCTGCTGTGTTTTTGTGTTTTTGTGGACCTCAGACATCCTGCTGCTCTGGAGAACTGAAGCTCTAAAAGCTTCAGCCTTTATCTCCAGGAAACAAAGCTGATCATGGAGACCCAGCAGGTCAGCTGATCTGTGGACAGCACCAGCATCTTTAAGTAAGTCTGAGAGGTGAGCAGTCTTTGGAAGCCTTTACTGTCTGATAGTCTCAGAGCAGGATTTGGATCATTATTTGGCTTTTCTTCTATTATTATGTTTAGTTTCTGCTTCACGGATATTCTCTGAGATGTTCTCTGAAATGTTTCCCACTGTTGGACAAACTTTCACAGTTTCTTCATAAAGGAGATCTCCTGTGCAGTCCATCTGTGATAATATGTTAAACACTGAATTATGATTCATATCTGAATGTACTGACTGTTAATTATTGATGAGAACATAATCAGTAAATATAAATATGTTTGAGTTTGGCTTTGATGAATCAGAATAAAAGTAATAAAATAATGATTTTAGAGACAGGCCGAACTCAGGCCAGCTGACAGCCTGTGTACAAACAGACTTCAGCCATATGAGAGTGAGTGTGAGTGAATGAGAGCACACACAGGACACTCTGATCTCTGAATGTGTGTGACGCAGTGAAAAAGAGGATTGTACTGGATATACTGTGACTGACAAACAGAGTTTAAAGAGAAAGGTGTTTGGATTAAAATGGATTATGCTAAAGTGAACGTGCTAATGAAATCTGAACTGACTGAAATGTGAAGTGAAGATAATTAAGATGTAAAAGAGAGAGAAACTGATAATAAGGTGGGGCTGGAGATCAGTGAAGGGCATGTAAACACCTGATTGGTTGAGTAGATATCAGATCGACAGTTTCACAGTTTTCCCTGTGGATTATAACTCTAAGAATATGTGACATTCATCAAGGAATCCTGCTCTCCGGATTATTTCCATGAACACTGAGCTGGATCACATCTACAGTGCTGGAAGTGCCCGTCTCACCACCAACCTCTCTGTGCACATTCACTTTTCAACCCTTTGTGAGACACTAAAGGTGTAAATCTGAGTATTTATCTATGTTAGTGCAAACACCTCTAATAGGTTGGTTTAGTCTTTCCAAGTCATAACTTCCCTTAGATCTGCGGTCCAGGCTCCTAAAATCATCCTAGTTTTACAAGCACTACAATCTAGAGGACAGCTGCACTAACAGGTGTGACTGATGAGATCTGACCTGCAAGGATACTCATGTTTATGTGTATCAGGACAAGCAGGGAAGACCTGGACATCAACTCTGTCAGGCTGCCTGAGTCCTCTCACCCACATCAGCTCAGAACTCTGCATTATCTACTGAGTCAGACTCAGAGGATCAGGGATCAGAAATTCTACAAAGAGTAGAACCAGACTTCCTGTATAGAGGTGTGTGGGCCTACTGATCCACAGTGTCAGCACAACTTTCACATCATAGTCATCTCAGCACAACTAAAACATGTGACTGACCTCAGAGTTTCAAATCGACATCGTGGATTCTCCAGAAGAACACACAGCTGCTTCACTCCTGAATCCTGCAGGTTGTTGTAGGTTCCACTCAGGTCCAGCACTCTGGGATACGAGGGGTTGGACTTCAGCGCTGCTGCCAGATAATCACAGCTGATCTCTGACAAATCACAGTCTTTCAATCTGTAAAAAGAATGAAAGATGTAAGTTTATTAGACAAAGTGTGAGCTTGAAATCATTCAGTGTTTCATCATCTGTTCAGAGCTGAAGAAGGTTCAGAATGTAGAAGTTTAGAAAATGGAAACTCCAAACAGCTGAAGCCAACAGGAAGCAGCTTCAAACAAACAAGAGAAAAAAATGAATTTTTCACATTGAAGTCGTACATTTATCATAAAGTTGTCAAGTTTTGCCGTGTGAAATAAAAAAAACTGAACAGGAATCCTCAGAGTTGAACCCTCTGCACAGAGGTTCAGGGTCCTCTTCAGGTCCCAAAGTGCAGAACAACAAGGTTTCAAACAGCTTCGTTCCAGCAGCATCAGCCACAGAAATGCAGAGATGATTCTTTGGATCTCTTGGTTGTGTTGTATGATGCTGTGTTTGCATATCTGGTGTCTGTGTTGCTTTGTGAGGACGGATCATTTACTGCAGCTCCAGATAAACAGAGCTGGACCTGAACCTGGTAGCTTCACTTAGAAGACACTTGTGACGGGAACGTCAGGTCAAAAAAGTGCCCCTCCGACAGCCAAACCCATCTGTTCTCTGATTGGATAGTTACATTTCTGATTGACATGACATTGACCAATCAGATGAAAGGAAGAAAAATAGGGTCAAAATTCGTACTTGTAACTTGCAGGGGTTTTTTTTGGCTAAGTCCACACACAAATCTTATTTACACACACACAAATCTTTTTTACACACACACACAAATCTTTTTTACACATACAAATCCTGATTTACAAGTACAAAATATTTATGACCACATTTTGAGCCCATACAAATGTTCTGCAGACGAGTCCATGCGCTCACAACAAAGCTCAGTGTGGACGACGCTGTGCACGCTCCAATGCTGATTGGTTAGAAAGTGGGCGGGAACAGGGAAGAGAGCGACAGCAGTGTTCAGCACAAACACGAAGGATCAAAGAAGAAGAACATGACAAGCTCAGATGGAGGCTGCAGTGGACACTTTTCATTGTTTTAACACTCGCTTTCACTTCAGCTTCACCAACATTAGCACAAGCAGAGCAGCCCACTGACTGCGTGGCCGTGACGGCGCCCCCTGGTGACTGTAAACCACTACAACATGTAGACGGCCGTCTGCTGCTCATTTCTTTGCCACCATCACAGGAGCTCTTTATCATGTTCTACTCTCTCATTGGTTCTTTGTGTGCTTGTTTTTTAGAACAGTAGTCATTGTGATTGTTCAAAGAAGACAGTCAGCTGTGACTAAATGTAGCTCCTACAGCAGTGATTGGAATAACTACTGAAGCTAATCCAGTATCAAAGCTCAGGAATCAGCAGCTCCCACCTCGTTTTCTTTGAACAACTATTTTTAGCTGCTGTGTTTTTGTGTTTCTGCGGACCTCAGACATCCTGCTGCTCTGGAGAACTGAAGCTCTAAAAGCTTCAGCCTTTATCTCCAAGAAACAAAGCTGATCATGGAGACCCAGCAGGTCAGCTGATCTGTGGACAGCACCAGCATCTTTAAGTAAGTCTGAGAGGTGAGCAGTCTTTGGAAGCCTTTACTGTCTGATAGTCTCAGAGCAGGATTTGGATCATTATTTGGCTTTTTTTCTATTATTATGTTTAGTTTCTGCTTCACAGATATTCTCTGAGATGTTCTCTGAAATGTTTCCCACTGTTGGACAAACTTTCACAGTTTCTTCATAAAGGAGATCTCCTGTGCAGTCCATCTGTGATAATATGTTAAACACTGAATTATGATTCATATCTGAATGTACTGACTGTTAATTATTGATGAGAACATAATCAGTAAATATAAATATGTTTGAGTTTGGCTTTGATGAATCAGAATAAAAGTAATAAAATAATGATTTTAGAGACAGGCCGAACTCAGGCCAGCTGACAGCCTGTGTACAAACAGACTTCAGCCATATGAGAGTGAGTGTGAGTGAATGAGAGCACACACAGGACACTCTGATCTCTGAATGTGTGTGACGCAGTGAAAAAGAGGATTGTACTGGATATACTGTGACTGACAAACAGAGTTTAAAGAGAAAGGTGTTTGGATTAAAATGGATTATGCTAAAGTGAACGTGCTAATGAAATCTGAACTGACTGAAATGTGAAGTGAAGATAATTCAGATGTAAAAGAGAGAGAAACTGATAATAAGGTGGGGCTGGAGATCAGTGAAGGGCATGTAAACACCTGATTGGTTGACTAGATATCAGATCGACAGTTTCCAGATCCAAGATGGCGCCGCGTATGGATGCCCTGGTGCTTCAGTGCGTTACTTCTGTTTTGTTTTTGTGCATTTCTTCTGTGTCTGGGCACTCCTCTGGATATTCTTACACCAGAGAAGAGCTTCTTAACTACAGGACTACAACGCCTGTGGATTTATTCCCAATATTTGTCGCATCTGCGGCAGATTTACTGCAGACTCTGATCAGGAAAGTGAGACGCCGAAAGAGAGGAAAGCGAGCCGGCGCACTCGTGCGTCTGAGGAGACGCGGACTGCGAACTGCTCTTCCTGGGATCTTCCTTTCCAATGTACGCTCACTCGGGAATAAGATCGACGAACTGGCCCTGATGAGAAGCATGAACAGAGACTTTGCCTCCTCCTGTGTCTTATGTTTTACGGAGTCGTGGCTCAGTGAGAACATCCCAGACCGCCAGGCCTCTCTCTCCGGTAAGAAAAAAGGTGGAGGTGTCTGCTTCTACATCAATAGTGGCTGGTGCACAGATGTAACAGTGATTGCTCAGCACTGCTCTCCCTCTCTGGAATACCTTTTTATTCACTGCAAACCGTTTTATTCTCCGCGGGAGTTTGCTTCATTCATCCTGGCCGCTGTTTACATCCCGCCAGATGCGGATGCGCAGGCAGCTCAGTGCGCACTCGCGGAGCAGACACTGCACATGGAGCGGACATACCCGGACTCTCTCATCATTGCTCTTGGGGACTTTAACAAAGCCAATCTGAGCCATGAGCTTCCCAAATACAAGCAGTATATTAAATGCCTGACCAGAGAGGAGAGGACATTAGACCACTGTTACAGCACAATCAGCGGGGCCTATCGTGCGGTGCCCCGCGCTTCACTCGGACTTTCTGACCACGTCATGATCCACCTAATCCCCGCGTACAGACAGAGGCTGAAGCTCTCCAAACCTGTCGTGAGGACCAAAAAACTGTGGAGCAACGAGGCTGTGGAGGAGCTTCGCACGTGCTTGGAGTCTACAGACTGGGACACACTGAAGGCTGCTTCTAACAGCTTGGACGAGTTTACGGACACTGTCACCTCCTATATCCACTTCTGTGAGGACAGCATTGTGCCATCACGCACCAGGGTGAGTTATAACAATGACAAACCCTGGTTTACTCCTAAACTCAAAAAGCTGTGGCTGGAAAAGAGAAAGGCGTTCAGAAGCGGAGACAGGGACTGCTACAGAGAGGCCAAGTACAGGTTCACTAAAGAAGTGGACATTGCTAAACATCAGCACTCTGAGAAGATGCAGCAGCAGATCTCAGAGAATGACTCGGCCTCTGTGTGGAAAGGTTTTAGGAATATCACAAACTACAAGCCTAAAACCCCCCACTCCACTGACGACTTGCTCTTAGCCAACACCCTTAACGATTTTTACTGCCGTTTTGACGAGCCATCAGGCAGCCTTCACACCTCCAACGGCCCCAACAATAGAGACACTTTGGACACTCATTCCCCCACCTCTCCCCCCTCCATAGAGCCATCACCACCTTCAAACTGTTCACCTACAACACCCCCCTCCTCACCCCACACAAAAGAGGATTTCACACCACCTCCTCCCACCACAACTCTTCATATTCATGAAGCAGATGTGAGGAAGCAGTTTAAGAGTCTGAATGCTCGAAAAGCTCCCGGCCCAGACGGTGTGTCTCCTGCCACCCTCAGACACTGTGCAAACGAGCTGGCCCCAGTGTTTTCTGGCATTTTCAACTCCTCACTGCAGGCATGTCATGTGCCTGCCTGCTTCAAGTCCTCTACCATAATCCCTGTCCCCAAGAAACCTAGGATCACTGGACTAAATGACTACAGACCCGTGGCTCTGACATCTGTGGTCATGAAGTCATTTGAGCGCCTAGTTCTCTCCCATCTCAAGACCCTCACGGCCCCCCTCCTGGACCCCCTGCAGTTTGCATACAGAGCCAACAGGTCTGTAGATGACGCCATCAACATGGCCCTACACTTCATCCTGCAGCATCTGGACTCCCCAGGAACCTACGCCAGGATCCTGTTTGTGGACTTCAGCTCTGCCTTCAACACCATCCTTCCAGACCATCTCCGAGGCAAGCTTTCCCAGATGAATGTGCCTAATCCCATCTGCCGGTGGATCACTGACTTCCTGACGGACAGGAAGCAGCATGTGAGGCTGGGAAAGAATGTCTCGGACTCTCGGACCATCAGCACCGGCTCCCCTCAGGGCTGTGTTCTTTCTCCTCTGCTCTTCTCCCTGTACACCAACTGCTGCACCTCCACCCACCAGTCTGTCAAGCTAATAAAGTTTGCAGATGACACCACCGTTATTGGGCTCATCTCGGACGGGGATGAGTCTGCCTACAGGAGGGAGGTTGAACGTCTGGTGTCTTGGTGCAGCCACAACAACCTGGTGCTGAATGCCCAGAAGACAGTGGAGATTATTGTGGACTTCAGGAAGCACATAGCCCCACTCCCCCCCATCATCCTGACTGATACCCCCATCACCTCTGTGGACTCATTCCGCTTCCTGGGTACCACCATCACCCAGGACCTGAAGTGGGAGCCCACCATCACCTCCGTCATCAAGAAAGCCCAGCAGAGGATGTACTTCCTGAGGCAGCTGAAGAAATTCAACCTACCAACACGGACGATGATGCAATTCTACACTGCAATCATCGAGTCCATCCTCACCTCCTCCATCACCGTGTGGTACGCTGGAGCCACTATCAGGGACAAACAGAGACTGCAGCGTGTTGTGCGCTCTGCTGAGAAGGTGATTGGCTGCAGACTCCCATCTTTGCAGGACCTGTACACCTCCAGGACACTGTGGCGTGCAGCTCGGATCTCAGCTGACCCTTCTCACCCTGGATACAGTCTGTTTGACCTGCTCCCCTCAGGCAGGAGGCTCCGGTCCATTCACACCAGAACCTCTCGCCACAAGAACAGTTTCTTCCCCTCTGCTGTTGGACACATGAACAATAACCGTATGACTGTTCCCACCACTAACACATGACCCTACGCTGTGTCACTGCATCATTCCATGTTTGGCACTGATCACCACCTGCACTCATGTATATATCTTTCTACGTAGCACTTTTAATTCTTATTCTCATGTATATATCTCATGTATATCTCATGCATATATCTTTCTACGTAGCACTTTTAATTCTTATTCTTACTTTTATTTTTTCATGTCTACTTAATCGCAATTTATGACAGTATGTTTGCACTGAAGCACCGCAGCAATTTCCTAATGTTGTAAACCTGCTCAACATTTGGCAAATAAAACCCTTTCTGATTCTGATTCTTCTGATTCACAGTTTTCCCTGTGGATTATAACTTTAAGAAGATGTGACATTCATCAAGGAATCCTGCTCTCCGGATTATTTCCATGAACACTGAGCTGGAACACATCTACAGTGCTGGAAGTGCCCGTCTCACCACCAACCTCTCTGTGCACATTCACTTTTCAACCCTTTGTGAGACACTAAAGGTGTAAATCTGAGTATTTATCTATGTTAGTTTGAACACCTCTAATAGGTTGGTTTAGTCTTTCCAAGTCATATCTTCCCTTAGATCTGCGGTCCAGGCTCCTAAAATCATCCTAGTTTTACAAGCACTACAATCTAGAGGAGAGCTGCACTAACAGGTGTGACTGATGAGATCTGACCTGCAAGGATACTCATGTTTATGTATATCAGGACAAGCAGGGAAGACCTGGACATCAACTCTGTCAGGCTGCCTGAGTCCTCTCACCCACACCAGCTCATCAACTCTAAACAGGAATGAGCAGCTCATTTCAAAATAAAAGGTTGGAATTGTAAAGAAAACAAACAGAGCCTATAAACTGAAACTGATTTCATTTTTTCAGCTGGAACATTTTAGTTGTTCCTTTTTCAATTCATACATAATTATATTTACAGTAAGTCTTATCAATCCCCTTTTCCCTGCCAGTCACCGCCAATGTTCCCTCTAATGTTTCATGTGTCTGAGCGAACACACTGTCAGCCGGTGATCGGCTGTGATCAGCTGATCACGGGGCCGGGGTTAAAAGAGAGACGCCACCCACCTGTTCGCCGCTCAGACATCAGTATCCTCGTGTCAGGAGCTCCGAAACTCTGCCGACGTCAGTCTCCGCCTGATTCAGCAACTGTGAGTTACAATCCCTTTCAATCCTTTTTCTCTTCCCGGCTCCGCTCGCTCTCTGTCTGTAACGACCGTTCCGAAGCCACGCTTCGTGCTCAGGTCATTACTAGAATAACTGCGTGTCTGCTCCAAACCCACCGCTAGCCTTCGCCGCGCTTGGGTCTAGCCAGCACGCCACACGGGCACGCCGCATTACTGTGTGCGATCCGCCCGGCCGTGACAGGATGTCTGAGCCGCATATAGACCCAGCGGAATTCGAACGGCTGAAAGCCGAAGTGTTATATCTTCGCGGTGTGGTGGATCGGATGAGCACAAAGATGGAGTCTCTCACCGAAACTGTCCTCCAGCTTTCCTCTTCCGTCACCTCGCTGCAACGTCAGCCAGCGCCGGTGAGCGCTGAACCCCGGATCGGACTACCCGACAAGTGGAACGGAGTAGACGGCCGGCCTGATGGATTGCTCGCCACCTTAGACATGATGTTTGAATGTCAACCCACTAAATACGCCACTGCCCGTGCAAAAGTGGCGATGCTCACCTCTCTCTTGTCTGGCCAGGCTCAGGAATGGGCCGCGGCTCTCTACAACAATAAGTCTGCAGCGTGTAATGACTATGCTCTGTTTGTGGAGGAGTTAAAAAAGACTTTCGTTCCCCCCAGCAGTGAAGTGGAAGTGGAGTCACAGCTGCTTCATCTACGCCAGGGCAGCCGACCAGTCTGTTACTTCGCCTCCCAATTCCGCACCCTGGCTGCTAAGCTTCAATGGGGAGATGCTTCTCTGCGCTCCATCTTTCTAGAGGGGCTGGCTGATTACATCAGAGACGAGATGGCCGGCCGTGAGGCCCCAAAGACCTTGGATGAGGCCGTGGACCTTGCCCTGAAGATCGACCAACGCGTGATGTCGCGGCCTCGCCATGCCCCTCGGGCCTTAAGACCCTTCCAGCCTCAGCGGACCACGTCGTCGCGACCTCCTCCCCCCTCTGATGGAGCCACGGCTAGCCCAAGCAGCACATCCAGCGAGGAGCCCATGCAGCTGGGTGGACTCCCCAAAGAGGAGAAAGAGAGACGCTGGCGTGAGGGCCTCTGCGCCTACTGTGGATCAGCTCGACACCGTCGTCCCCAGTGCCCGCTACAGCCGGGAAACGACGACGCCAGGTAGACTGCGGGGGTGTCCCACCTGGCCCTTCCCACTCCTCCGATCCCTCTCGTTTTCTGTTACCGGTCACATTTCACCTGAAACACCAACAGCTCTCATCCGAAGCCCTCCTGGACACCGGAGCCGCCGAGAACTTCATCGACCAAAAACTAGCCTCTCGGCTCCGCATCCCATTGACTTCCGTCGACCGATTTCTCCCGGTGACCTCAGTAGACGGGCGACCACTCCAACCCTACCCGGTCCAGTTCCAGACCCAGCCAGTCCGCATGTCTGTCGGGGATCATCAGGAGGAGATCCGGTTTCTAGTAGTCTCGGCCTCTTCCTCTCCTCTCATCCTCGGATACCCCTGGTTCCGTCGACATGACCCCCACGTCTCCTGGTCTTCCTGCCAGATCCTGGACTGGGGTCCCCGGTGTTCACGCCGCTGCCTTCTCCTCCGGACTGGACAGGACTCAAAGCCAGAAGAGGCGTCACCCCCGGAGCCCGTCGATCTGGATAGGATCCCTCCGGCTTACCATGACCTGTCCGAGGTCTTCAGTAAGAGGCGAGCCTCCGCTCTCCCTCCTCGTCGCTCCTACGACATGGCCATCGAGCTCCTCCCGGGAGCAGTCCCTCCTCGTGGTCGCCTGTTCTCGCTGTCAACCGCAGAGAACAAAGCCATGGAGGAGTACGTCACTGAGGCTCTCCAACAGGGCTTCATTCGCCCTTCTACCTCCCCTGCAGCTGCGGGGTTCTTCTTTGTAAAGAAGAAAGACGGCGGGCTTCGCCCCTGTATAGACTACCGAGGCTTGAATAAAATCACCGTTAAGAACCGCCATCCTCTTCCTCTGCTATCCACCGCGCTCGATTCCCTCTCCCAGGCCTGCATCTTCACCAAACTAGACCTACGCAGCGCTTACAATTTGGTGCGGATTAGAGAAGGGGACGAATGGAAGACGGCCTTCATCACCCCTAACGGGCACTGGGAGTATCTGGTGATGCCCTTCGGCCTCTGCAACAGCCCTGCTGTCTTCCAACACCTGATCAATGATGTCTTGCGGGACATGCTGGGCCGATGGGTGTTTGCCTATCTGGATGACATCCTGATCTACTCCCGCACCGAAGTGGACCATATTCGCCATGTGCGGGCCGTGCTAAGCAGGCTGCTCGAGTACCAGCTGTTCTGCAAACTGGAAAAGTGTGCCTTCCATCAACGGTCCACTACCTTCCTGGGCTTCACCATCTCCTCCAATGGCCTGACCATGGACCCGCAAAAGCTCCAAGCCGTGACCCAGTGGCCTCAGCCTTCCAGCCTTAAGCAGCTACAGAGCTTCCTGGGCTTTGCCAATTTTTATCGGCGCTTTATCCGCAATTTCAGCACCATTGTCGCGCCACTGACATCCCTCACTAAACCAGCTAACCTGCCCAGGCCCTTCTGCCTCCCCCCTGGTGCGAAACTGGCCTTCCGAGACCTTATCCGTCGGTTTGCTACAGCTCCCGTCCTGCTCCACCCTGATCCTGCCGGAGATTTTGTGGTGGAGGTGGATGCCTCCGATGTTGGCGCTGGCGCCGTCCTCTCTCAACATGGCCCGGATGGAAAACTTCACCCGTGCTGCTATTTTTCAAGGAAGTTCTCTGACACGCAGCGACGGTATGGTGTCGGCGACCGGGAACTCCTGGCCATCAAGTGGGCCTTGGAAGAATGGCGGCATTGGCTCCTGGGAGCGAAAGAACCATTTCTGATCTGGACTGATCACCAGAACCTGATCCACATTCGTTCTGCCAAGCAGCTCAACCCAAGGCAGGCCCGTTGGGCCTTATTCTTCGAACCGTACAACTTCCACCTCGCCTACCGCCCTGGCTCCAAGAACACCAAGGCAGACGCCCTCTCCAGGCAGTTCGCCCAGGACGACTTCACGTCAGACCCTGGACCTATCCTACCGTCTCATTGTTTCGCTGCCCCCCTTCGGTGGCCCTTGGAGGACTCTATCCGGGACGCCCTGACCGCCGAACCGCCTCCGCCGGAGACCCCAGCTGGGCGGCTCTATGTGCCATCCCGGTGCCGTCAGGAGGCCTTGCTCTGGGCTCACTCCTCCCCGCTCTCTGGTCACCCAGGGCCCGACAGAACCCTCCAGCTCCTCCGTCGTGCCTTCTGGTGGCCCTCCATGACTCGGGACGTCCGTGACTTCGTTTCCGCCTGTGACACCTGTGCTCGGGCCAAGTCCTCCACCCAGCCGCCCGCTGGCGACCTTCACCCTCTCCCGGTGCCGAGACGTCCCTGGTCCCATGTCGGCCTTGACTTTGTTACCGGCCTTCCATCTGTGGACGGTCTTGACACCATCCTCACCTTTGTGGACCGGTTTTCTAAGGCGGTGCACCTGGTCGCCCTGGCCGGCCTCCCCTCCGCCAAACGGACGGCCGAGCTCCTCCTGGACCATGTCGTCCGGCTTCACGGATTCCCCAAGGACATAGTCTCCGATCGGGGGCCACAGTTCACCGCCAGGTTCTGGAAGGCCTTCTGCCGCCTGATAGGAGCATCTCCCAGCCTCTCGTCCGGCTATCACCCTCAGACCAATGGGCAGGTTGAACGGACCAATCAACAGTTGGGGCGCTTCTTACGGTGCTTCGTCTCCGCCCAACCGTCGCTATGGCCTCGTTACCTGGTGTGGGCTGAGTTGTCTCATAACCTTCACATCTCTTCCGCCACCGGTCTCTCGCCCTTTGAGGTCTGTCATGGATTTCAACCTCCTATCTTCAGCCATCAGGAAGCGGAGGTCGACGTGCCGGCTGCTGAACAGATGGTCCGCCGCTGTCGCCAGGCCTGGATCAAGGCGCGGGCTGCCATTTCCCGGGCCAACGCTCTGTACACCCGGCAGCATCGTCGCCGCCACCGCCCGGGTCACCCCTTCCGGCCGGGGGACCGCGTCTGGCTCTCCACTAAGCACCTACGGCTGCGCGGCGAGTCCAAGAAGCTCGCTCCCCGGTTCGTCGGCCCGTACGAAGTCACCGCCCGGCTCAACCCCGTGGCTTACCGTCTCCGGCTTCCGCCCGCCATGAAGGTCCACCCGGTTTTCCACGTCTCGCAGCTTAAGCGGCACGTCGCTTCCCCACTGGCGCCCCCCTCCCGGGCCCCGCCCCCGCCCAGGATCGTCGATGGGGGTCCTGTCTACACTGTCCGTCGGATCTTGGACTCCCGTCCCCGGGGCCGGGGGGTCCAGTATTTGGTGGACTGGGCTGGCTACGGCCCTGATGAGCGCTCCTGGGTGCCGTCCCGCTTCATCTTGGATCCTTCCCTCATCTCGGATTTCCGTCGCCGCCGTCCTGGCCCGTCGGGTGCCGGTCCTCGGGGGGGGGGTCCTGTCAGCCGGTGATCGGCTGTGATCAGCTGATCACGGGGCCGGGGTTAAAAGAGAGACGCCACCCACCTGTTCGCCGCTCAGACATCAGTATCCTCGTGTCAGGAGCTCCGAAACTCTGCCGACGTCAGTCTCCGCCTGATTCAGCAACTGTGAGTTACAATCCCTTTCAATCCTTTTTCTCTTCCCGGCTCCGCTCGCTCTCTGTCTGTAACGACCGTTCCGAAGCCACGCTTCGTGCTCAGGTCATTACTAGAATAACTGCGTGTCTGCTCCAAACCCACCGCTAGCCTTCGCCGCGCTTGGGTCTAGCCAGCACGCCACACGGGCACGCCGCATTACTGTGTGCGATCCGCCCGGCCGTGACACACACAAACTCCCTGAGCGTCCCTTGGACCACTGTGAGCAACAGCAGACGTGTGCACTGTGGTCACGCCAGCATCTTATCCATCCAAGTTACATAGTTTATTAAAGTAATCAAATTACAGCATTTACATTTATGTTAGACTACTTTTAATTAACTGCTTTAGCCCACTTACAATGAAAATTAAAAACAACCTTGTTCATGACCAGTAGCATGTTAACACTATTGGAAGTAAAAATAACTTGAACTCCAATTTTGAAAACACAACTTTATTTTTTCTATTTTTATAAAGCTCTGACTTGTATTATGAGTCTGTGGTCTGGGAGAGAGTCTGTAACTCTGTCTGCAAAATACAGGATATAATGACCAATGTTGAGAAATTAATTATATAGTTACTTCTTCAAAAAAGTTACTGAGTTTTGCAAACAACAAAGTTTGTTGCAATAAATACTGAATACTATCGTTGTTATAAACAACGATACTATTCAGGAAGAAAACCAAACATTGCAGATATTTTATCATAACTCTGGTTTTACGTGGCCGATCAACACAATTTAAAAACTTGTATAAAGTCCACACTTTGTCCGTCAACATGCAGCTACCAACCCAAATGGTGAGGTGGTGGTGTCAGGGTTCCTGGGTCGTTGACCCAGTGATTTCAGTTTGTTCATGTTCAGTTTAGTTCGCCACATTAATGTTCTCACTTCCTGTTTTTTCCCGTGTCAACTTGTCTCCCGTGTCATTAGTCAGATTATGTTCAGCCCTGTACTCACCTGTTTCCAATCATTGTCATCATTCAACCTGTGTATTTAAGTTCCTCGGTTTCACCAGTTGTCTGTCGTGTCATTGATGTTGATGTTCATGTCGTCCCTCCGTCTGTATGTTCAGTTAGTCAGCCAGCCATTCTTCCAGTCTTTCAGCCAGCCAGCCAGTCACTCCGTCGTTCCTGCTTTGTTCACTCACCCTCCAATAAATCCTCTTCATTTCTGCACCGTGAGTCCAGCATTTGGGTCATCTCTTCCACGCCTCCACACACAACCTCTGACAGGTGGTTAGTTATTACTGTCGTTTATGATCCCCTACATTCTCCTACATTCAAATATTCTCCAGCTACAATAGTGTTTGTGTTCCTAAAAGGATTTCATGAATGTGTTATTGTTCATGTCACATCTGTATGAAACAAAGAGGAAGTGAGGTTTATCCTTCATGATCACAAACTGTTCCAGCATGTAAACCTGAGATCTGTGTGGAGCAGCTGACCTGTACGATGTGCTCAACACAAACATTAATTACCATCAGTTACTGTGTGACTGAACCACGTGGGTGTATGAAACATCGCTTTCAGTTTTAATAGCACATGGCAACATTCAGATGTGAATCTATACAGTAACACTTTGATTTGTTACAGTGAGGAGACTGTTGAAGGAACGATGAGGGGAAACTGTAACAGCAGCAACAGAAACCAGGAGACAAAGCTGAGGTCTGGGTTCCTCTATGCTACACACAGCCTCCTGCTCCTGGACTTTAGTAAACACATAAATGTCTCCAAGTACACTTACTTCAGAAACTCTATTAAACTCATTACAAGTTTACTTCAGCTTTAAATTACTCACAACATCAGCACACATGAGTAAACAAAGTAACTCACAGCTACTGTTCAAGTTTAGTCATCTTTAATACAAATATACCTCATTATTATGAATCTCACAGCTACCTGCTCATTGAACTGAACAATAATTCTGTTTGACCATTAAAACAAAATATGTGACTGCAATAAAATCTTCAGACAGTAATTAAGAATCTCCTAAGCAATCCGAAGATAACGAAAAGTTCACCTGCCAATTCTATAAAGCTTGGTTGTTTAAACAATGATATCATTTAATGATATGTTTGGATCCTGACCTGAGAGTTTCCAGTGTACAATGTGGACTCTGCAGTGCAGCAGACAGAAGCTTCACTCCTGAATCCCGCAGGTCATTGTTACTCAGGTCCAGCTCTTTCAGACTAGAGGACTGGGAGTTGAGAACTGAGGACAGAGCATCACAGCTTCTCTCTGACAGGTTACAGCCGCTCAGTCTGGAAGAAAACAAACAAACAATTAAATCAGTCAAATAAAACATTTTTAATGCCAGCATGCAATACAATTATTGGTTAACTAAATAACTTCATTAAAACACAACTATTCTTCTATAGCAGCACTTACTCCTTGTAAGCTCCACCTGCTCCACCATCTGAGTCAGACGACATGAAAACAAACTGTAAATCTAGTAGAAACATGATTGGAAAGCTTCTCAGATCCATTTGTACATTTAGAGCCTGATACTGAAATATAGCAGCACGGACATTCACAGCAGCAAAGGGTTCTTGCTGATCTGAGCTGGCTTGGCCCTGGCTTATTGAAGATTAAAGAAAGCGGAATCAGCTGTTCAAAACCCCACAAGGCTGCCCGCTGTGACTGAAACAATGGGACGGGTCGTGACTTCTCAAAATGGGCTCATTGAACGCAGCACGGATAAGATCTTGAAGAAGCTCATGGCGGTCATGAGTTCTCAGACTTTGCTCTTTGAGCGCAAAACCGATAACCTCTCGAAGAAGCTCGTGGCTCTCCAACGGGAGATTGAGAGACGAGTGACGCACTGTTAGATCAGCTGTGAAATTGACATGCAGTTGTTCGGACCAAAGAAAGCCACCATCATCTCATGCGGCTAACATACCGGCGCGAGCTGTGGTCTCAAGGCTGGAGCTGAACAAATCTCACCCTGATAACAGACGGTGTTTAGACTGTTCCTTCCCATCCTAAGCATGCTTATCCCCTCCCGGTGCAGACGGTGGGTCGAGGGGACCAGCGCAAATGCTGCAGGCCCGGATGCGCTGTCTACACCGGCTGTCTCTCACCTTTTACCCATCCCTGTTGCTTGTCATGTGTTTCTATGGCGCATTAAGAGTTTTCATGTGCTCTGCGCTAAGGTCATTTTTTTTGTCTGTTCTCAAACTGATCTCCCTGCTGGAGCTCAGTCTGGGAGGAGTTATTTTTTCTCCTCATCTTTCCTGATGTTGTGCATTTTCTGCTGTTCGGTTCCGGGTCGCTGCTCTAGCGGCTGACCGGCCAGCTACCTAGCCTGACCCGTCTCCCCAATGTGATGTTTGTGTATTGTATGTACGGTTGGAAAGCTCGGTATCCTAATTGCCCCTTGAAAATAAATACAGTGTTCTGAAACTGAATCTGAAAAGATTACAGAAGACGACTCTGTTCAGTAAATATTACGCTCATGCTGTCACGAAATACCAAAGGTAGGTAAAACTCTAGTTGTTGCAGCCATCCAGTATGACATGCTTTGTACTGTCCTGCTGCAGTTTGTGACACCTGGTTGATGAGTTGTGAAGGATGATGAAACAAACAGTTCACTCAATGTTTGTCTTCTAAACTGGATGTAATTTGGGCAGCCGATAGGTTTTCTTAATCTATCCCAGCTGCAAATAGGAACACAACAAATAAATAACTTTACCCACTTGGATCCTTATCATTCAAGATTGTGAAAAGATTCTCTACACAGAGAATACAGGTGATGTTAGATGAGAGAGATGATTTGGAAGATGATGAAGGGGAAGAGTTTTCACAACTTGAGGCCTTTTGTCTTCACTGTATAGGACAGAGAAGACAGGAAGGGAGGGAGAAGTGAGGAGAATAACACACAGGAAATGGTCTTGGGCAGACTCAAACCAGGCCCTGGAGTCACGACTCTAACCTTCAGTACATGGGTCACCTGCTCAGCCAGGTAAGCTACAGCAGTCAGCAGTGTGTGAGTTAATTTGAAGACAATGATGACTATAAGTCAGGTAAAAAAAAAATACTATCATCAACCAACAAGGGGAAAACATTGAGCTTGAATGGCCAAGCTTTGACCAAGGGTGGCTCACTCCTCGGTCTCCTTGCCCAAGGAGTGAACCACCCTGCATGGCTATCAATGTGGTGCAACCAAGGCCATCATACAGTACAGGCCATCCAAGCTGATTCTTAACTTTTCCTCCCAGATACCACCTTAGAAATCATCTAGATTAGGATATGTTGGCTGTTCTAGATCCAATCACAACAAACAGAGAGCTGCTGTGTGTCCAAGGTGAACAGGAAGAATATATACATGCATAAAGTCAATAAAGTCAGAAGGTTTGCTTTAGACTGTGCTGCAGTTTATCATCAAAGACTAACAAACAGGCACCATGCTGCCAACAAATGGCATCAAGTCTGACTTGAGGTTTTTTGTTCTTTTTTTTAAATCAAGATTGAATTTTATAGCAACCACAGCAGAGATGACCAGGGAAGGTGTGCTTGAGGGGATATAGCTACAACAGCTGGTTTCAGACTGAAGATGAACTGAGGTGCTGCACCCAAGTCTGCAGGTTCAGGGAGGGACAAACATCTGCTGCAACCAGATTGGAGTGAAAGGAGAGAGCAGGCCAACAACAACAAAGAAACAACAAACACACTGTGGAAGACCGAAGCAGAGTTTAGTTTAAAGTGGAACTAAGGATGTTTCTCTGGCTGCCAGGATTCACTGAGTAATTCAAATGCTTTCTTTAATGCAGGACCCACCATGCATGTAAAAGCAAGTGTTTCACCAACATTTGTGACTAAAGATAGACCTGCAGTAGAAATGTATCTAGGAGCATGCATGTGAATATAAAGTATCACAACATCAGGCACATGCAGCCTAAGTGTTTAAACAAAGACTGATAACATAACAGCAGCAGTGATGATCAGAGTTCATGGTGAATCCAGCGTCTCGAGTACACCGAGTTCTGGAGGCATCAAAGAGGTTAAAGTTGTATTGGAGAAATCCCAAAACTTTAGGATACAAATTCATAAAAACACAGAAAACCTGGTGAAATAAATTACTGACACAGTTGGATGTTAAAATTCAAATTCAAATTGAATAAAAGTTATAAAAGTAAAGACATGAGTACAAATATACTCACAGAGCTTTGTTGGAGGCTTTGACCACTGGCAGCAGCCTCAGAAGAGCCTCCTCTGAAGCAGAGTATTTCTTCAGGTCAAACACATCCAGATCTTCTTCTGATGACAGTAAGATGAAGACCAGAGCTGACCACTGAGCAGGAGACAGTTTATCTGTGGAGAGACTTCCTGATCTCAGGGACTGTTGGATCTCCTCCACTAGAGAACGATCATTCAGTTCATTCAGACAGTGGATCAGATTGATGCTTTTCTCTGCAGACAGATTCTCACTGAGCTTCTCCTTGATGTACTGAACTGTTTCCTGATTGGTCTGTGAGCTACTTCCTGTCTGTGTCAGCAGGCCTCGTAGGAGAGTCTGATTGGTCTGCAGGGAAAGACCCAGGAGGAAGCGGAGGAACAAGTCCAGGTGTCCATTTGGACTCTGTAGGGCCTTGTTCACAGCACTCTGGTGGAGAGATTGTAGGTTTGGTTTGTTAAATAGTTTAGACCATGTAGAGGTTGTTTGTTGTTCCATCAGATTGAGTCCAGAGTTGATGAAGGTCCGATGGACATGAAGAGCAGCCAGAAACTCCTGAACACTCAGATGGATGAAGCAGAACACCTTGTCCTGGTACAGTTGTTTCTCCTCTTTAAAGATCTGTGTGAACACTCCTGAGTACACTGAGGCTGCTCTGATATCGATGCCACACTCTGTCAGGTCTGATTCATAGAAGATCAGGTTTCCTTTCTGCAGCTGATCAAAAGCCAGTTTTCCCAGTGACTTAATCATCTTCCTGCTCTCTGGACTCCAGTGTGGATCTGTCTCAGATCCTCCATCATACTTGACCTTCTTCACTTTGGCCTGAACCACCAGGAAGTGGATGTACATCTCAGTCAGGGTCTTGGGCAGCTGTCCTCCCTCTCTGGTTTTCAGCACATCCTCCAGAACTGTAGCAGTGATCCAGCAGAAGACTGGGATGTGACACATGATGTGGAGGCTTCGAGCTTTCTTGATGTGGGTGATGATCCTGCTGGCCTGCTCCTCATCTCTGAATCTCTTCCTGAAGTACTCCTCCTTCTGTGGGTCAGTGAACCCTCTGACCTCTGTCACCATGCCAACACAGTCAGGAGGGATCTGATTGGCTGCTGCAGGTCGTGTGGTTATCCAGAGGCAAGCAGAGGGAAGCAGTTTCCCCCTGATGAGGTTTATCAGCAGCACATCCACTGAGGTGGACTTTCTAGGGTCAGTTAGGATTGTAGTTTTGTGGAAGTCCAGAGGAAGTCGACACTCATCCAGACCATCAAAGATGAACACAACCTGGAAGTCTTCAAAGCTGCAGATTCCTGCTTCTTTGGTTTCAGTAAAGAAGTGATGAACAAGTCCCACCAAGCTGAACTTTTCCTCTTTCAGCACATTCAGCTCTCTGAAAGTGAATGGAAATATGAACTGGATGTCCTGGTTGGCTTTGTCTTCAGCCCAGTCCAGGCTGTATTTCTGTGTTAAGACTGTTTTCCCAATGCCAGCCACTCCCTTTGTCAGCACTGTTCTGATTGGTTCATCTCTTCCAGGTGAGGCTTTAAAGATGTCTTCTTGTCTGATGGTTGTTTCTGGTCTGTCTGGTTTCCTGGATGCTGTTTCAATCTGTCTGACCTCATGTTCATCATTGACCTCTGCAGTCCCTCCCTCTGTGATGTAGAGCTCTGTGTAGATCTGATTCAGGAGGGTTGGGTTTCCTGCTTTAGCGATGCCCTCAAACACACACTGGAACTTCGTCTTCAGGGTGGATTTAAGGTTACGATGACAAACTGCAGCTTGAAGCTCTGAATGAGAAGAAAAATAAACACTCAATTCCAAAAAGAACTAATCTTTAAAACATGTTGCTCCATCTTCCATCTCTGGAAAATGTTCATTTATCCAAAAGTTTAAATCTTTAGATAAATCCTCTTACGTCTCTGCAGACGGTCAGCCAGCTCCTCCTGCTTCATTCTCCTCAGGAAGTCCACTGTGATCTTCACAAATGCCTCTCTGCTGCTGCTCCTCTGACTCTCAAAGCATTCTGGGTAATCTGGACTCAGAACCTTCTGGATCTTCTTCAGCTCGTTCTTCACAAAAGTGATGATGTTGTCCTCCAGCAGCTGGAACAGAATATTTATGAATGAGCCAATCAGACTGAAATCATGGAGCCAAACATCAGATCCATGTTGGACACACTGACGATCCACTGGTCTACAAAGAGCAGCATGGAGATGACTGTGAACAGAACAGATGTAACAGTAGTTGTTGTACATGTACAGACCATAAATATGGAGTCCAGCTGTGTTTGATGCTGCTGGGCAGACTGACCACTGGGAACCTCTGAGCTCTGCTGGTCCACCCTGTGGAGGAACCATGAAGGATTAGATCAACACAGGATAAAAATCCAGGAGTTTCTGCTCAAATAACTTCATCTGAATCAAGTCTGTCAAGTTTTAAACTCTCAGATTGTGAACATATCAGTAATTTTCAGTCTGTTTTCATGGACGTCCTTTCAGTGGTGATGTCAGGGATGATTTTGAAGAAGCTCATTAAACTGAACAATCAGCAGATCACTGCTCCAAAACCAGAACATGATCCGAGTCTCCCTCCACCACCAGAACACCAGCTTTACTAACGTGGTAGATCAGTGTAGTACAGATCAATAACTGATGAGTCATTTGATCAAAATCACTGAGTGCTTCACGTCTGACCCTCTGATGCTTCTGTAGACATTTTGCATATTTAATGAATGTCTGACAGTTTTACATTCATTCTATGAACACAGTGGAAATGTTGTGTTATAGTCTCCATGTTGTTTCCAGCATCATAAATTCTTAAGTTCAGAAAATTAGATTCTTTCTTCACAGCTGAAAAACAACAACATTTATTCTCTATTGAAATCTGCATCGTCCACTCCAAAGGTCACAATCTGAAGGTAACATCTGGTTTTGTTCCCTGTGGTTAACTCTGAGCATCAGTATGGTGGGATTTATCCACTACATCCACACCACTGTGGTTCAGTGTTGTCCTGATGGAGTAACAGCAGCCAGTATGATCCAGGCTTTAGCTGCTGGGTCTCTGTGTGACCTCTCAGACTGTTTAACAGATCAGACACAAAGAGAATCAGAGCAGCTCTGTTCTTTAAAGACAAACATGAACCCACTCAGGTCACACTTTCCCCACAGATATGAGCATCACTGTCCTCAAACAGCAAATGACCAAGTCGAACATTTGGATCTTTTCTCTTTCATTGTTTTCTTTTTAATGAATCTTTGTAACAATCTGAGGATGTTTCAGGTCATATTTATCCAGGAAACACAAACATGTAAAGGAGTCATCACAGCTCTCTGACCTCGTTGCTCCAGGTTCACCACTGAAGTCTGGATTTAGCTCTTTGGACCGGTCACTCCTCACAGACGGACAGCTGGACCCTGCAGACTGTGACCTCTGACCTCTGCAGACACAAACATGATTGAAGCAGCTGTGATCACACAGACTGCAGATAATGCAGCTGTTTCCTGTCAGTAACATCCTCTTAGATTAGAGTTCAGCTTTTTACAGGAAAACAAATGTCCCTGAATGCAACAGTGAGACACAGTCTGCCTGTGTGGCTGTTATAGCTGCCGTTAGGAGCGCTCATGTGTTTGCAGTTAGACGAGGAGATGTTACCATCATGGACATATTAACAAATCCTGCAGCATCACGTGGCACAAACACTTTGTGTTCCTGTCTCACACGACGAGCCTTTGTCTAATGCTCTCTGAACACTTTTCTGAAGAGGAGCTGCACAAACCTTTGTTTGCTTTCTAGAGCAGCATCTCATCCTCACAGAGCACAGCTGGCACACTTGTTACCGTTAGCTTAGCCACCAGGCTAAAGTCAAACTACCCACTGCTAGCAGCTGTTTCTATCATAGTTTAGGATTGAGATGTGTGAGGTCGAAATTTACACCTGTGATTAAAATAAATAGTTAAAAACAGCCAATTGTGTGTCTATAATAATAATGTGTCTTAAACCAGATAAAATGACAGTTACAGCTGAGCCTGTGTGTCCTTGGAGACACTACTGCTACAGAGATGCATTTTAGAAACCGGGAACCATCAAAAGCGTCAGAGAGTTCATCTTACTAACAGCTCACCTCTCTGCAGCAGAGACTTTAAAATCAATGTAGCCATCTTTAGACCGGTCACTCTGTAAGGACACAGAGCTGGGTGGAGGTCCAGGCTGGTTCCTGTGAATAATGATGCAGCAGTGATGTGAGTGCTAAGCTGTGACATGGAGAAGAGTCATGGACAGTTAGAGATGGTCATCTCACCTCTGAGCTTTGGTCTGGCTCTCATGTTCCCCACACAGAGTGCTTTTAGAGGGAGGGGCTCCCTCCTCTCTGTCCTCACACTGATCCATGCTGCTCAATTCAGCTCACACACACTTTCTACCTGCAGAGGAAACACAAATCATTCATGTGCACACAGTGTTGGTCAAGTTACTTGAAAAAAGTAATCAGTAATTAATTACTGATTACTCCCCCCAAAAAGTAATCCCGTTACTTTACTGATTACTTATTTTCAAAAGTAATTAATTACTTAGTTACTTAGTTACTTAGTTACTTTTTAAAAACATGATTTACAACCTGAAGAGGTGATAAAGTGATAGATCTTTCAGCCCAATTCTACTTTTTCTACATAATCCATCATACAAAATGTAATCAAATGGAAAAGTCTCTTTTTTTAACTTGTTTTATCAGTTTTAATCTTTTAACTTTATGCATCAAGCAAAACATTTAATTATATGCAACATTCTCTGACTTGAATAAATTAGTTTAACATTTAAACCTATTTTCTACACATTCCAGCACATAAAATAAAATATTTTTTGTGTTTTCACTCACTCTTTCAAACAGATGCAAGTAAAACACAGCAGAAAATAAATAAAGTCAAAGACTCAGCGGTCCTTTTGCTCTATTTTCACCTGTAAAGCAGGAGCAGGGTAGGCGGAGGGTTACCCTGGTGTAGGTGTGCTGCGGTCAGTTGAAGAATCTGCGCGAGTGTCTCTGTGAGTTTCCCATCACGTCGTAGCTACTCGGTGCTTGCTCGGAAGTTTAGGGGTTTTTTTCGCTGTAAAAAGAAGTTTTCTTCCCACGCACGATGGACGCTAATGTTTTTGTCACTTTTTATGGAATCAAACTCAAAGTAAGGTCAGTACTTCCACACTTTAAACGATGCACGCTCATACTCTCTCCCGCACTCGATATATTATCCATTGTTGATCTGCACACAGCTGCTGTCACCAACGTCGCACTTGCTTACGTCACTGTCATGAGACATTCTCGCAAAAAAAATCACGGTTTTAGTAACGCAGTAACGCAGCGTTCCTACGGGAAAGTAACGGTAATCTAATTACCGATTTTGCAATAGTAATCCCTTACTTTACTCGTTACTTGAAAAAGTAATCAGATTACAGTAACGCGTTACAAGTAACGCGTTACTGCCCATCTCTGTGTGCACATCAGCTGAAATCCTCCTTTCATCATGTGTGCTGTCCAAATATCAGCTGCTTCTTTCCTGCTTCATCTCAGTGTCAGCTGGATGCAGTCAGACAGCAGTGTGAGGCAGAGGAAGCTGCCATCAGCTGCTCTGCTATCAGTCCACTAGATGGAGCCTGAAGCACACACGATGCATTCACTGACACACACTGATTCACTGTGACTGGAAGCTTCAGTCAGTCCAACACGTGTGAACAACATTTTAAACATTTCAGCTGATCCAGGATTCAAAGAGGATCAGCAGAGTTAAAGCTTCACACTAATTCTTGCTGCTGAGTTTGCAGAGAACTGCACACACACTGATTCACTGCTAATGAGAAGCTTCTTCCATCCAGTAATTCATCATCCATCAGCTGCTCTGCTATCAGTCCACTAGATGGAGCCTGAAGCACACACGATGCATTCACTGACACACACTGATTCACTGTGACTGGAAGCTTTAGTCAGTCCAACACGTGTGAACAACATTTTAAACCTTTCAGCTGATCCAGGATTCAAAGAGGATCAGCAGAGTTAAAGCTTCACACTAATTCTTCCTGCTGAGTTTGCAGAGAACTGCACACACACTGATTTACTGTTTGGGAAACTAGAAAAATGTTAGTCTTGAACTGGCTAACAGTTCAAGACAGTTCAAGCAGCTTTTCTTTCCAAGCTCCTTAAACTATGATGACCTGGATGACTGAGAACCTTCACAGGAAAAATGAAACAGACTGAACAAAGAATGCAAGACTTTCACAATAAAACAGCAAACAAAGGAACGCAACACTGACACGTGAGCTTGACAGAGGAGTGGAGGAAAGGCAGACGAGAGTGAGCGAGGGAAAGAGGAGAAAAGAGAGACATGACAGGCTGAGGAAATATAGAATGGAGCACCAGGCCTCACACAAACACACACAAACACAGACACACACAGAGACACACACAGAGACACAGAGGGAATCTAATCATCAAGGAACTAAACAGGAAGTATAAGAAACTCAAAGCAGCATAAATAAGACTGTAAATGAACCAGAACATAAACCATAATACAAAACATCACCAAAACCACAAGAAATGCAAAGTACTTGGTCAAAGGGACCCAGAACCATTAAAGTTCTTTTCTTTGCTCTTCACTGTTTGAGTGCAGACAGACTCCACGTTAAACTATGACAGCATCGTCCCTGCTGCTGCTGTCAGACCTGTTATTCACTCACTGCTCGCCAGTGTTTCTAATGAGTTTTACTCATCCATGAGAGTTTAAAGCTTGCACTTACAAGGTCACTACCCATAAAAACGAGTGTGCTTCACTGTCAGAGCTACGGTGATTCAACGAGTAGGTCGAATGACTTGAAATATTTGTTTGATGCTTTGCATTGAGGCGCATTGTTGAATTTGCAGGGACACAATAACCACAGATCAATCAGGGCTCTAGACTAACTTTTTGCCATGGGCGTACCGGTACGCCTAACTTTAAAAAGCTAGGCGTACCGGCACAAAAGTTAGGCGCACACAAATTTTATAATAATTGATATAATATAATGTGTTTTTCTGGATAACCTGTGCTTTTTCAGCATTCAAAGATTGATGACACCGTGTCAGAGCACTGGCTATGAATTTCAGAAGGATCAGGCCTTAACAGAAAAGTTATCAATAGTTCTTTTCCTATTACAGCTACATCCACTTCTGTCGTGCCTAGGCTGCTCACTAGGGCTGGGTATCATCACTGATTTCTATAATCCATTCGATTCCGGTTTTCAAAGTCCCGATTTGATTCAACTTAGCCTCAGACAGTCAGAAATATTATAATTCTGATCATTTATCAGTACTGACTTCATCAGCATTGTGAACATCACAGCAGATGCCTTTGTGTGAAAGTAACTGAGAATAAAACACAGAAAAACATGAAGGAGATTTTCCTGGTCTGGCTTTTTATAGCAGATAACCTTAAAATATTCTACAATGTTCTGCATATAAAGTTTAAATTTCTTCAGTATTGAACAACAGAAAAAATAGGCTTTCTTGTCCGAGGTCATTTAAGTGAAAAAAGAAAAAGACAGCAGCCACAGCGCTGTAAACAACGGTAGACTGGTGGGTAATAAGCGAATGAATAATACAGAAAACAGAGATTGGAGACGGGAAACTGTTCTTGAAGTACAGAGAGAGATAGAGAGAGAGCTAGCTGTGCATGAAGTGCGATTTTAATAGTCGTGGAAGCAAAACAGCAAAATTCAGCTCGGTGAATTTTGGTTGGAGAGACAAAACCTGCAGCTCAGAATCAGCGCAAAAAGACGTAAACACATCGCGGACCGGACGCATCAGGATCGCTAAGCTCCGACAGCGTGTCCGTCTACGGGCCGTCGGGTGAGAAAGCCGAGAAAGACAAAGTTAATTCTGATGCGTCGGGTCTGTGCTGTGTTTACGTCTTTGTGTGGAGTCCGTGTACCTGCTCTCATTTGCTGTTTGGTTGTTGTTGAAATGGTTTTGTGAGCTTTAATCTGAGAATCTGGCGTTTCTGGCAAAACACAGTTATATTTAAAAGTCGATTCAGGATTTAATGAATCGATATCGCTTTATTCAAGCTACTCACCTCCCACTTCCACCTGCACTTTCAACTGGACCACGGCCAATCAGAGAGGTCCCACCCCTTACTATCTCTGATTGGTTTAGTCCACGATAGGGGCAAAATGTGTGTCTGTTGTTGACCACAGGGAAGGTTGCAGACTTTTTTTTTTGCTACCCGAACAGTTGGTCGCACAGGTGCAACCAAATATTTTTTTTTATTCGCACCACTGAAAGATTTGGTCGCATTTTCGACTAGCAGAATTTAGTTATTCAGCATAATATTTAATCCTTATTATCTGCTCCTCTCACCTCTGTTTACATCTGAAAACAAGAAAATTTAGCCAACAGTTTATTAGCTTTGGTGAAATTATAAACAGGTATCAGCGCGGTCACCTATACTGTGCTTTAATGCTAGAGCAGCAGGAACACCAGTTAATCTGAAATCTCCTTTTCTCTCTAAAAAAAGTGACAGCAGGCTGAGTCAAAGACAGAAACCTTATTTAAACACCAAATATTCACTTCCTGATCCAGGATTCAAAGAGGACGTTGAACTTACTCAGCTTCATCTTCTCTTGAACGTCTTCACTCTGCAGCTCTCTGCTGTCTGGACCAGGTCAGTGTAGAAACAGAGAAAATCCTCTGCTTCTTCTCCGTCAGCAGTCGTCTGTGTCTGCAGACTGCGTCACATTAAACACTTCACACCAGCAAAGAGTCTGAAGCTCACAGGTCAAAGGTCAGCTGCTGCACCTTTTGTGATATTAATTTGATCAATAATTAACCTGCAGCAGGTTTCTGCTCCAACTCCAACACACAGAAAACAACCCTGAAAACAAATCAGATGATGTGTGGGTGTGTCTGCAGGCTTCAATAGATGAGCATTAAACACTCAGCAAAGAGGCTGAAGCTCACAGGTCAAAGGTCAGCTGCCACACTGTATATAACAATTCACTTTTGAACAGTAGATTCATTCATTCATTTCATTCATTTATTTGTTCATTTTCAGGCACAACAAATACCTATATTGAACATAAAATACACAAAACAAAAAACAAAAATTTCCTGAAAAAGGAGTGGGACGAAGAAAACTTATTAAATCCCACCCCTATACTCACTCATCAACAAAAAAAACAATAAACTTCCCGCAGCTACGCCCATCATTGCATACAGACCCATCAACAGCCCCGGGCACATACAAGCATCTAAGCGGCAGCTCGCAACCAACAATTAGAGCCTTCATAACTGAATACAGAATATATAAATTATAAATTGCATTACCACAAGTAACAGGCAGTAATAACTACAAGTAACAAACACACATACATATACATACATATATATCTACACACACATGTACATATATGTACATACATACGCACACTTTATTTATTTTTTTTATTTTGGAATCCATACCAGCAATGGTAAGAGGACAGACATTACAGAGCACACTAAAACCCATCATTGAGTATACTGTGACCAGACCAACTGTTTGTAGAGAAATTTAAATCTATGAATATTTTTGCATTGTTTCAATTGTAAACTGAGACTGTTCCAGATTTTCACACCACATACAGACACACAAAAGCCTTTACGGGTTGTTCGAGTTCTGGGTAATTTGAATTCTCCAAAGCCTCTCACATTATAAACCTTTTCTCGAATTTCAAATCTAGTTTGTAAATTTGCCGGTAAAAGTTTAATAAAAGCTTTATACAAAATTATGGATGTATTGTAATTAACCAGATCCTGGAATTTAAGTAACTTTGCCTGAAGAAAGAATTTGTGAGTATGATCTAGATAACCAGCCTTGTGAATAATACGCAGTGCTCGTTTCTGTACTGTGACTAATGGATTAGTTGTATTTTTATATGTGTTTCCCCACACTTCCACACAATATGTAAGATATGGAAGAACCAGGGTACAGTACAGAGTACGAAGTGCATCTTTATCAAGGAATTGTTTCACTTTGTTCAAAACTGCGAGGCTTCTAGAAATTTTGGTTTTTATGTGTCTGACGTGGGGTTTCCATGAAATTTTATTATCAATTACGACTCCCAAAAATTTGTTTTCACTCACATTATCAATTGGTACACCTTCAATGATAATTGGTAATTCTATATTATATTTTAAATTACAAAAAAACATTGCTTTAGTTTTATTTATATTTAATGATAATTTATTTATGTCCATCCATTTTTTTATTAATTGTAGCTCCCTGTTTACGGTCATTACAAGATCAGTATAATCATCGCTGCTGAAAAATATGTTGGTGTCATCTGCGAACAGTATGAGTTTAAGTACTTGAGAAACATCAAAAATATCATTTATGTATACATTGAAAAGTTTTGGTCCCAACACTGACCCTTGGGGAACACCACATGTAATACCAAGTTTCTCTGAATGGTAATGCCCTATGCTAACATATTGTTCCCGACCTGTTAGGTAACTTTTTAACCAGTTACCAGCTTTCCCTCGAATACCATATCTTTTCAATTTATCCAGTAAAATTGAGTGATTGATTGTGTCAAAGGCCTTTTTGAGATCAACAAAAATACCAACTGCATATTTATTTTTATCCAGTGTATCAGTAATTTCTTCTACTGCCTCAATTATCGCCATTGAAGTGGTTCTTTGCGTTCTGAAACCATACTGACCAACATTTATTATTTGATGTTTTTCAAGGAATTTTTCTAATCTTGAATTAAAAAGTTTTTCTAGAATTTTTGAGAATTGAGGCAGTAGAGAAATAGGCCTATAATTGGTAAAACTGTGTTTGTCATTACTTTTATATAGCGGTATTACTTTCGCAATTTTCATTTTTTTTGGAAAACAACTGGACTGAAATGATAAATTACAGATATATGTTAAGGGACTAGCAATATTCAGAATAACCTGTTTAACTACAGACATATTTATGTCATGATAATCCATTGAAGACTTACTTTTACATTTTAATGTGATATTTATTACTTCTTGCTCATTTGTAGCTGAGAGGAACAGTGAAAAGGGATTTGATTTTATATTACTGATATTTTCATTTTTATGACACGGGATGTCCGCTGCTAGTTCCGGGCCAACATTTATGAAGAATTTATTGAACCCATATTACCAATATTACTCATGTTGTGATTTTCATCATTTGCATCAGTAAAATATTCAGGATATGATGTTCCAGAAGATCCTTGTTTAATTAAGTTGTTTAACACATCCCAAGTTCCTTTTATATTGTTTTTATTTTCATATAATCTTCTTCTATAATAAAGTTGTTTGCTCGTTCTTATAATATCAGTCAATTTATTTCTATATGCTTTATATCTTTGTTCCACTTCTTTTGTAGCCTGTAGGCGTCTCTGCAGTGATAAACAGTTTACACATTAAACACTGAACCATAAAAGAAGCTTGAGCTGCAGCTCATAGGTCAAAGCTCAGCTGCTGCAGCCAGTTATGAGTTTAAATAAATCATTAATCATGATTTTTTCCCTCTCAGCACTTTCACTTGGCCTTGGAGTCTTTTGACGGAGCTACACTGTATGTTTCAAATGTTGTAAATAAATTGGGAGTTAGGGCTGGGCAATATGGCCTAAAATCCATATCGCGGTATAATTTGAAGCATGTGAGGTAACGATATATATCGCGATATATTCTTTTCTTCTGTATATCGTATTTTCCACACTATAAGGACACCTGGATTGGCTGGAGGACTGTTTACTTAGCCTGATAGGCCGAAGGACACTGTCTCAGCTAAACTATGGACTCTTATAACTCTTATTACACTGATAAGCACTCACTCATCCCCCTCCCTTTCCAACGCCTTCGATGCTTGTGCCCTACCGGGGAAGATAGCAGTCAACTGGACCAGCACAGATGCTGTAGGACCGGATGCGCTGTCTACACCGGCTCTCTCTTACCCTTTACCCGCCCCTGTTGCTTGTCTTGTGTTTCTATGGTGTATTGATAGTCATGTGCTTTTGTGCTGAGGTGTTTTTTCTGTTATCAAACTGTTCTCCCACTAGGAACTCAGTCTGAGTGGAGTTTTTTTTTCTCCTCCTCTTACCTCATGTAGTGTATTTTCGTTGATTTTCCTATCAGCCTACCTTCTGACATGAGATAGCGCCTCCGCCAACAGGTGTGAACCAACTCAGTCATCTTGGGTCCCTCTGTGCCTTCTGGTATTCCTGCAGTTCTGAAATTATTCCTCCTGGAGTGCCTCAAGAGCTCCACATCTCTCATCTAACTTCTTTACCTCCGCAGACAAACGCTCCACAGTGGCCTGGAGAGTGGCGATGGTGTCAGAGTGGTTCGAGGCACAGTCCTGCAGTTCAGTCAAAGTGTTATCATGCCTGGCCACGTCGCTTTTTATGTCCGAAATTGAGGGCTGGATGCTCTGGTTCAAGGATGATATCTCGCCTCCTATGGTGGTAGAAATCTCTAATATGCAAGTGTCCAGTGCTAGTTAGTTAGTTCTAGTTCTAGTGGTTAGTGGGGCTTTATTTGATGATTCTAGTGTGTGTTACATTGTTGTCATATTGTTGGGTCGCAGAGCTGTACAGTGTTACAGTTTCTGTAGAGTCTGGTATAAGGAACTCAGATCCCTCTGTGAATAATGTTCACTGAAACTGATCTGTAGTTAATGAACTAGTCAGGATTTACACTAGAGAATGTTTCTGCCATTACATGGCCTGTATTTGTAGAGTGCTTTACTCGTCCCTAAGGACCCCAAAGTGCTTTTTTGCCCAAGGACACAACGACCGAGACTGTCGGAGCCGGGGCTCGAACCGGCAACCTTCCGATTACAAGACGAGCTGCCAACTCTTGAGCCACGATCGGCCCACATATTGTTGTCTTTTGTTGCAGACACCAAGTGTTGAGATCCTGTCTCAACCTCCTACATTCTTCCAGCAGGTTACACATTATTTTTTGTATTTGGAATCAAATATATGTGTCAGTTGGGCCTAGTGCAGGGGTCAGTAACCTTTAACACCCAAAGAGCCTTTTGGACCCGGTTTCCACGCAAAGGGTCAGGGTTCGGGAAAACACTGGGAGCCGCAAATACTTTGTGACATCTAAAATGAAGATAACACTGTGTATATTGTTTTTACCTTTATGCTTTGTGTGAACAACTACAGTGTGTTGCTTATGAAATCCATGAAGTGCTACAGAGAAAATTACATTTGATTTATGTAATGAACACATTTTGAGCTCTTAAAGAAATATAACAAAGGAAAGCTGAACTACAATGATCCATGTAGCAAACACAAACTGTTATATCGCCTTTGGGCTTTTGGAGCCTTGACCTGACTTTTAAAAAATAATTGGAAAAAAGCTCTATGCTGCTACAAAATGAAAAATAGATATTTGCAAAATTCTGCCTAAGTATGTATTTTATGCTGACATAATGTGGATCCGAAGATCCATAACTGGCCTACCTGGGGCTGAAAGTCTCCATAAATGCAGGCGTTTCGGCGGCTACACCGGCTTCCACGAGTGTGACGCTTATTTTGAGAAAATAATAGAATATAAATTTATTTTTATATTTCAATATCACAATAATCTTCCAATGTAGAACTACAAGTTAAAAAAGAACTAACATAAATCAAATCCACTTCAGCTAAATACTTCTCATTTATTTCCATCTTACATGCTGTGACTGCAGCCATTCCCACATCTCTGTGAATGGGACTCATGGACATGGATCAGTGGTTGTTGATCAATGGTCCTGAGAATCTGCATAATTAAGATGAAGGAACGGAGCTCCCAGCCCATCGTTCCTGCAGCTGCTTTCAGTCTTTATGCAAATGTCCTGTTTGTAAGACTGAAACCTGCAGCTGAGACTGAAGACGTCACCTGATGATGACGACACGTTTCTCCCACAAAACGCTGCGTCCAGATGAACAGAAGCAACAGACTCACTTTCCTGGATGATTGAGATGCATCAAGACTTCATTGTGTGTTACTTCTCATTCAGCACAGACACATTATTCCTGTTAGGTCATGTCAGCTGTCACTCAGTACAAGCACAACTGTGAACAACACAAACTTCTCTTCAATGTGTCACAGAAACACTAAGTGTGAGAGCCTGTATGACACACAGGACAGACTGTAAGCTCTGCTGGCTGCACAGCACTTTGTAGCAGTTTTCCAACATGTCCTCCACCCGTGATGTCAGTGGTGGGAGCCCAGTCACAGCACTCAGCACCACCTCCTTTAAATGTATTTTATAGCAGTTCCTCCCGTTACTCGGTGCAACGCTTCTTAAATGTGTTTTTGCAGGATAAAACACAGCAGGTGGTGTAGAGAGGACGTCAGCTGACGGAGCAGAGGGAGGCAGACTGTGGATAAATGACAGAGTGAGAGGAGAGCAACCATGACAGAAGCACAGGTGTGGCAGATAGAAGTGGCTTTATAGACACTTATTGTCAGTCCTCGTGCATGCTGTGGAAATAAGTGTCTGTGTCATGAGGTGACATGTGAGCTTATCTTTGGTCAATAAAGCTGAACGACCAGTTTTCACTTTGCTTGTTACGCTTGTTTAGTGACGTCTGGGTTTCTGTGGAGCCCGAATTTTGATGAGTTCTGGTGAAATCATCTGAGATCATCTGAGCATCGGTGAAGAGTCAGCAGAGAAAGTGTGGGACAGAAGTTTGCTTTGGACACATGGACTGAAATCAAAAAGTAACAAACAGGATTTCCAATGGACAGTATGGAGAAGTGAAAGTACACAAAGGCTGTGCTGGAACACGTGTGTTACACTTTTTGACAGCTGAGAACAAAACACAATATTTTGCATCATCTCTGCAGTGTCTCTTCTTTCCTCTGCTGTTGTGCTTTTAGCTCCAAACTGTTTCAAATGGTTTGTCAGCAAGCTGACCTCTGACCTCTGCAGTACTAACTCCTGACCCGTACAAAGAGCGGGCGTTTCTGACCTTTGACCTGCAGCTGTATGTCTCTCAGTCTCAGTTCTTCTCTCCGTCACTGATGGAGCAGGTGTAGTTGCTGCTGACAGTCAGTCGTTTGTTTTCTCAGAGTGAGGCTGAAGTCTGAACTGTTCAGAGCATCAGGTCTCATCAACGTGCGCTGCTGTAACGCCGCTTTGTCCTCTGAGATCACCAGGTATGAAACCTGAGTGCTGACAGAGCAGCATGTTCCCCCTCATTCACCTCCACCACCACAGCCAAGGCATGCTGGGAAACTGAGGACACACAGACGGAGAACTGAAGTGTCTGCTGTGTGTTCATCTCAGAGTCCTCACAGGTGACACATTAGCTCCAGAACACCAAGCCAGGTGTTTGAAGCCTGACAGGGATTCTTCCCATCCAGAGGGAGGATTTAGCTGCACAACAATGAACATTAGTGTGTAGTTTAGAAACACAGACTGTGCCTGCACTGCATCTAGTGAAGAAAAGTGTTACTGCCAGAGAACGAGGCTCCTTTAAAGCAGCTGATATTAAGGTTGAAAAATCAACAATAAGCTGATGTAATCAACGTTTCACAAAATGGTCAGCAGCTAAAATCTGGAGCCGTTCTTTGGTGGTAATTAACAGTTTGTTCTTGTTAGCTAATTATGTCATTAAAGGTAGCAGCAGAAGCCTTGTGTTGAAAGCCCATTCACTCACACATTCACACAGTATGTGTGTGTCTGTGTTACACTGTGGACATCCCTTCTGTTGGAGCGCCATCTTGTGGCAGGTTTAAGAAATGTTCTTCTTGTAAATCCAAACTGATGCACCTCCATAGCAGACTGTGGAGGCTTTCAGTGACATGAAGACTTGATTTATACTGTCATATTCTCCTGTTACACAAAGCACAGCACGCTGAACATGGATGAAGTGAAACTCCCAGCATCTGACTGAGGAAAAGCACAAATCATTCTCACACTGACTCCTGCTTGATTTTAGATTTGCTTTCAAATCCTCACACTTTCATATGAAGCACTAAATGGGCTCCAGACTGTTTATCTCAGCTTCCTGTCAAACACACTGCTGCTCACACCGAGGCTCAGTTTACTCCTCCAGCCTGGCTTAACCTGCTGTCTGTTAAAAACAGTCCCACACTCCTCTGTTTAATCCTTCTGATCAGACTCTTTGATTTTGTATTGTTTTTACCTGAAGTTGTGTTTTTGACATGGTTCTGTCTGTGAAATAAAGCTCACACACACACTGCTACAGTCCTTCATACACTTAGAAACGAAGCTGCTCCTTTCCTCAGTGCTGACACATAAAGAAGAGTTGGTTTTATATCCAACACGTCTCTGTTCCAGAAAACAGCTTCAGCAGCCTCTGAGTCTGAACTTGGAGTTGGTTATAAGCCACAGGCCTGTGTGCACAGCAATGAGGAAATATAATGCAGTAAGTGAAACATGGATGTGTGGAACAGATTATCCCAAAGGTTGATTCTGTTCATCTGGACGTTCTCAGTGAAACATTTGGTCTCTCGGTCAGGTGACTCCTTTAGTCTCAGCTGACTGCAGGTTTCCAAACCTTTGTCACTGGATCACTCACTTCATCTCCAACGTGTCCCTGACACAGACAGCTGGAGCCGTTACAGCAAAATCATTGATCATCGTTTTTAGAACATTAGCTGGTGTTGGTGGGCAGGCTAGCAGTGCTAATTGTTAGCACTAGTTCTGCTGCTCTCCCTTTGTCTCTGTTATTGTTGGTCTTTAGTGAACAATAGAAAGTGTCTTCATGAGACTGTTGCCTAATGTTCAAATGTAGATAACACCACCTGCACCAACCTGTTACACAGCACAACCCTCTGGTGTAGCTTTGGCTGGAGCACATATTGGCAGCTCCAGTGACATCACCACTCCATGGTGACATCATCTCTACAGACTGTGGCTGTTACATATCCTGTTGAAATCTCCCAATTCTTTGAATCTTTGGGCTGAAGGAAGGACAATACTCGGTGTATAAATGCTCAATCAACAATCATTTATTTCCATACAATTCAACACTTATGAGCATTTGAACCATCATGATGGGGAGATATGCCTGAAGAGGGTCACAGCAAGTCTCAAAATGGTAGCAACTTTCACAGACTTTTATAGCTAGTAACAGCCCCCCTCCTTGTCATAAAAGCCCAAGCATTCACATTCTTTCTCTCACGGCGCCTAAATTATGACCTCGGCTCTCTGTCTTTCTGTGTGAAGTAGGAAGGGGGGTAAGGAATGTGGTTTTATCTCTTTCTCCACAGACATCAAGTCTCCTGCTCACAACCTTCTTCATATGATTCAGCAGTAAAACATGTCAAGAAACAATGTAATACATTCAACAGTGTTGAGTAATATAGGTCAAACAAATAGATCGAATGATTTTCCCACTCTTTTAGGTCAGAAGTATAATGCAAACTAAAACTACATACTAATCACACACTCTATGTTAAAGGGTATAATATGATCTACAGCAGTTAACATAATTCAACTATTTTGATTACATATATAAGGTAACATATAATAACAGAATAATATCACAATACCCTCTTTTGATCTCTTAAAAAAGAGATCACTTACAACATACACTCCAGCATTGCAAGGTCCAGGTCTTCTTGGTCCTGAGGCCCTCTGTCCCCCTTTAACGGGTGAACCATATGTGAGATGACCTCTGTGTTCACGCAGTTCAGATGCAAGCAAAGTTAGATTTACAACCATAACAGCAGTTACAGATGACACTCCCATCACTCCCAATTTTCCCACAGCTTTATTTTGGTGCTCCAGTTTTCCACCCCATTTTGATGCCCCCTTACACCTCTCAAATGTACTTAGACTAGAACCTCTGTCTAAGGAGCTTTTAACCTTCATTTTTATTGCTGCAGCTACCAGTGTCTTCCAGTTGGGTGATTCTCAGCTTCTTTCTTCGACCTCCGGGGTTAGACCACCCTTTAGTCATTGCACAGTTCTGGGGATTATTCTGCCCCGATTTCAAACAAAGATCTGTGTGTTTTGGGTTCACGTCCGTGTCCCCCTTTTTCGCCAAGAGCCTCTCGAACCTCGTTGGTCTGGTGTTCCTGGTTTTCGCCAACCCCTTCATGGTTATTGCTGTGTTTATGGGATCCATCTTCTCAAGGAGCCCAACCGTCATGACACTTGACCCCAGTTGCTGTCTCGGCAGTCCCTACATCTGTCTCTGCTGTGAAGGGTCCCCATATCTCCGTGTCCTCGTCTGGTGTCTGTTCCTTTCTCTGCAAGAGACAGAAAACCAAAACGCCTCTCTCCCTAGCCTTGATAATCTAATATCGTTATCCATTGTTCTTCTAATGATTCAAATTTGGTTCAAAATATTATGTTCAGGACTTATTCTAATTATAATCTATGTGTGTAAAAGTAATCAAAAATTAATGAACCATCTAAGTCTAACACATTATAAGCTTAAGTTTTACCATAGCTAAATTATTAAACACAAAAATAAACTCATAGAAATTTTCATGTCACCATCGTTTGATGTTCAAACTCAACTTCCACTTCCACCTTTTTTGACACACTCCCATGTGTCAATTCACCGGAGCTAGAAGCTTAAAAGAAAAGGTTAGTGACATCATATCTCAAAAAGCATCAGAAATTCTCCTCTTCAGTCTCTCTTATCGTCCTGCTCCTGCAAAAACAAAACAAACCAAAGCGAAGCATCCACCCTTCTCTTGCCAGCTGGGTGAATTGTTTGTTGGCATTTACTAATCCTTAAAGTTGGTTCAGTCATTGTCTCAGTCTCAAGTCAGTCAAAACTTTTAGTCCGTCCATCACAGTCCAGTCACATGCATTCATTCACACACATTCATACCAGATGTTGCTGATAATGGAGTCTCACGCGCAACCTATTCGAGCATCCATCACCAGCAAGATGATGTCATCATTTTAAAAGGAAAACAATTCCTTGTTGTTTTTTGGACCAGATTGACTCGGTGCAATCCTTTTAGATCAGTGTTCCCTATAAGTGAATTTCTCCCAAGCCAATTACAATCATGGAGAAGCACACTTTGCAACTGTTTACAGTAATAATATTTTATAGCGCTTTAAATCTCAATCTTTCAGGCCTGGTTTCAAGAGCTGATTGTTAAATCATGAACTCACAAAATATCACCACATCACCACATCACCACCGGTGGATCTCATATGTGTTTTTTTTTCTCTGTGCACTGTAACAAAAACAAAAACAGACGTAACAAACAAAATACTAATAAAAATAACACCAACTAGGGCCCGTTGCAGACATGTCCAAGCATCAAACTATCCTCTCTCGCTTACGAGAAAGAACACAAGCCAAAGCTCACTGATAAAATCAAGCTAGCGCTAAGCAAAACCAAAAAATAAACCAAACACTCACAGGAACGTTTTGCTTCCTGCCGGGACAATATTGTGTGGGAATGAGCACCTCAGGTGCCGTAACACCTTTTGTTCCTCCTTGAATTAAAACTCAATCACAGAAAATGCCGTACTCTGACCTAAAACTTACACTATTAATTCATCATTTTCACTCTGTGCCACTGTTCCTCATCAGGGCTGTGTGAAGCACAGCAAAGAATTCAGTCAAGGCCTTGAGCCATAAACAGACATCACGCACAGACATTGTTTTCATAACCAAACCGTTTTAAACCTTATTAACTCTACATAAATGCCCTCTAGGTGACATATAACACATTCTAAGTAATCAATGGTAATCAATGGCTTCTCATTAAAATCATGTATTGGGATGTTTGTGTGCAGCATTTTGCATATCAGCATAAGCAAAGCATTCTTCATTGCATCAGCGTGTATGTGTGTGTGCGTGTGGATCACTCTTCATTGCACAAGCGTGTGCATGTGTATGTGTGTGCATCACTTCTCAGTGAATCAGCATTCCAATGTGTGTGTGTGTGTGTGTGTGTGTGTGTGTGTGTGTGTGTGTGTGTGTGTGTGTGTGTGTGTGTGTCATTTCTCACTCAATCAACGAGTGCACATGTGTTCATGTGTGTATTTCACTTCATTCTGAATCTGTGTGCGTGTAGACGTTTGTGTGTTTGTTCATCACTTTCCTGTTCTGGTGTTCTGGGTAAACCACGGCCTGAAGCATGCCCTGGGGTCCTGCCCTCCTCCTTTTCAGTTCGTTTGCGACCATTGCTGCTGCTGCTGCTCAAAGTTCTGTCCGTCCTGGTTCTGACCCCAATTGGGGCAGTCCTTTCTCCAGTGTCGATGCTCACCGCAGGTGAAACCTGCATCTTCTCCTGTGTTTTTTGTCCATTCTGAGGTGCCTTCTGTCCTCAGTTACTCCTCCTGTCTCGGTCACGCCCTTTTTGCCACCCGATCATCCGTGTTGGTCCATCACTGTCCTGCACAGTGTTAATGCAGAGTTATCAAGGTCAGCATTGTTTTGCTCGGCCTTACTTTTCATTCGGGCTTGGCGGGCGTCTCGTCACAGCTCTGTCAGCTGAAGCTGTCTGAGAATTTTCCCCCGTGTAGTGAAACGGGCCTTAGGTTTAGTGCTCTCCGTCTCTGCTGCATGAGATCACATTCCTGCAGCACTGTTGACATTTTCAGATCGTTGTTGTGGGTCCAGCTGTTGCAGCATTTGGTCAGTGTCACGTATGGGGGAGAGCAGGAGTCCAGTCAGCCTCGGCTTTCAGGGCGGCAAAGCAGCCTGTAATTAAATATGTATAGAAAAAACAAAAACAAAACAAAACAAAAACAAACAAAAAACAAAAACAAACGAACAGGAAAATGATGTTGTGTTGGCTGTGTTATTCAGAGGGGAGACAACGGGGCCAGGCCCTGTGTCAGCCTTCTCTCCCCCCTTTTTTTTTGTTTTGTTTTTTCTCACCATATAATCCACTCATGACCCACCAAGCTGACAGGACAACACAGGTACATATTAAAATTCTTAAGATCATGTTTAAAAGCCCAAAAATAGAATTTTCTTTCCTTCAGTAATCACTTTTATTAATCAATCAACAGAAAACATGTCACAATTTGACTCTTTTTACCACTAAATTTGTTGCGTCTTGCCTGGTTGGTTAGACCAGTGCTTCTTTTTTTTTTTTAGTTAAATTGTTGTCCTGCAACCCAGAGGGTTTCTTTGTCAGTCATGTATAGACTTCATCATTTAAGTATGTTAATTTTTCTTTAACCTTGCTGGAAAATCTTCACATGTTCGTGAGTGTAAGCTGTTTCTTCATTGCGTGTGTGTGCATTTGTAGGCAAGCAGGTTAATTTTAACTTTTTCTCAAACTAGGCGTTACCTTAAAAGGAGCCTTTCTCTCACATTTCTCTGCTTGTGTGTGTTTTTGTTTCACCTTTTGTTGTGATGCTCCGGACGCCTTCCCAACCTCCACAAGTCTGTTGGCCCCAATTTTATGTGTTAAAACTTCTCTTAATTCCTCCTCTAATTCTCTCCTCGCTGCTGTCTGTTTCACAGCTGCTGATTCGTGCTGGGTGTGGTTCCCATTACCTATAATTTTACTTCGGCCGCTGTGCTTGTGGGGGCAGTTGGTCCGGGTCCGCAGCTTCCTGTATTAACACACTAAGAGATTTATTTAATTTCATTTTCATCACTGTTAAACAGATAAGCAGGCAACCCGCCTACCTTGACAGCGTAAACTGCACGCCAGTCTCCCAACACATTCCTCTCTCTACTCCTCCATAATTCTCCACTACACACCTCTTACTATCTCTCCTTTTTATTTTTATTACACCACAGAGTAATACACCCAATTATGCCCGTCTATCTCTATGTGGCTCCAAATTCCCTCTTTATTTAATTTCACACTCGTCAGGGGACAGGCACACAACAATTTCAACCACTGAAACGAGGAATTCAACCTTTTTTATTTCTTTACTAATCTAGACTCAACCTTTGTTCGCAAAATGTGTCTTGTTCTAGTCCAGAATAAATGTGAACCCGTGGTTACACGGTCGTTCCAGTGTTATTCTGTAGCTATGCGGGGGTCCTCACCTCCCCAAGTCACCACCTCGGCATCCGGACGCCGCCGGTCCTGCCCGCGCGTCCACGAACAGGAGGGTCGCCACTCCTAGGACAAAATTATTTTCCACAGGTACACTAGACATCAACCTTTGATCCTAAACTGTGTCTTTGCTCTAATGTCCTCCTAATCAAACACATCAACCGTCACTGTCGCTGTGTTTCACGCTTCACCCTCACAAAAAAACACACTCAGAGCGCGCTTCGCCGCTTCGCACACACTCACTCAGAGCGCGCTTTCGCACACACACAACACTTTTCCTCAGCGGGAGTTTTACACAGAAACCTCTGAGCTCAACTGTTAGATCTCTTTAAAGCACACTGCACCATAGACAAAAATACCCCTTTCTCTGCGCTTATGGCCGCCACAACGGGGCAAAATCGCATCATAAAAGTGATGCCTACGTCCCCTGAAGTTATACTGATACCATAAACCAGGTTTTGCTCTATGTACTTCTTGGCAAGTAAAATTTTACTTTGTTTTATGACCGCAGCCCTTGAGACTCGACTGACGCCATAAACCACCGTCAAACCTCTATTCAATGTACTGAAACCAGCACCAACCACTACTGCACTTCACGGCCGTACCACCAGAACACGGCCGTATCATAAACCAAACCTACGGACGTGTTGCGCTCTCGCGTTGCCAGTGTTCAACTGCACCATGAGCCAGCATCTGCTTTTCCTTAAATCAACTTCTATTTCATAGCCGGCAAGAGCCAGGACTTAACCGACACCATAAACAAACTTCAAAACCTCGACGTCAATGTACTGAACTAATGGCCGCGTCTCCAGAAGAAATTCTAATGTATTATTGCTACAGAAGCCAGTCTTAGACAAAATTAAATGCGGAAGGTAAAGTGGGCTGCAACTAGCTCAACGTAGTGTCTTATTAGTATCTCGGTAGAAGCAGTTTACTTAACACACTGGAATTCAGCCTCAACTTTTGTTGTTAGTATCTTGCGCCAAAAACCAGACACCGACAAATTTACTGTGAAAATACGTGTAACTCAGTGAACAGATTAATTTGGAAAGCCCAATATGCACATTTGGTATTTATAAGACAACACGCTGTGCTTACCTTTCTGTTTTAGGACATGTCCTCTGTTCACCTCACCCCACGATCTCACCAAAGGCCCAATTTGCACTTCCTCAGCACACCAAAGATCCGGGTCACACGGCACCAAGTTGTTGAAATTTCCCAATTCTTTGAATCTTTGGGCTGAAGGAAGGACAATACTCGGTGTATAAATGCTCAATCAACAATCATTTATTTCCATACAATTCAACACTTATGAGCATTAGAACCATCATGATGGGGAGACCTGCCTGAAGAGGGTCACAGCAAGTCTCAAAATGGTGACGGGTTACTCAGCTTTTTATACTCTCTAGTGGCCCCCACCTAGTCGTAAAAGCCTAAACATTCACATTCTTTCTATCTTACGGCGCCTAAATTGTGACCTCGGCTCCCTGTCTTTCTGTGTGAAGTAGGAAGGGGGGTAAGGAATGTGGTCTGTCTCTTCTATTATCGGCACAAGGTCCTCTGCACCCAACATTTCTCTTCATGATTCAGCAGTATGAAATGTCAAGAAACAGTGTAACACATTCAACAGTGTCGAGTAATACAGGTCAAACCAATAGATCTAATGATTTTCACACTCTTTTAAGTCAGAAGTATAATGCAAACTAAAACTACATACTAATCACACACTCTATTTTAAAGGGTATAATATGATCTACAGCAATATCATAATTCAACTATTTTGATTCCATATATAAGGTAACATATGATAACAGAATAATCTCACAGGCACGGCAACATAAGCTGTCATTGTAGTTGTTATCATCTTTGAAATCATTACTCTTAGACATGGCACCACACACAGCACTAGTATGAGCAGTGCTACCATGATGAAACCTAGAAAGACAAACGGCTTTGCTGCAGCAGCCAACCACGAGCCGCCAGATAGCCAGTCCAGCCAGCCTATTGGTGTAGCTGCTCCAGATGTGTGGTCAGTGACATATTTCTGCAGAACGGTCAAATTCTGCAGAGCTTCATAAATGTCTCCTCCAGCTTCGTATCCGTCAGGGATAAACGTGCAACATGTCTCCCCTATCAGCTTGCAAACTCCTCCTTGTGATGCTGTTAGCAGGTGTGACCAGGAGATATTTTATTTTGTATTCTTATAATCAGTTATCATTGATTAATCATTTACCATTGTTGAATCTGTTGACAGAATAATCTTTGAATCACATCTATGTTACTTTGACCAAATATTAATGCACACAGATGATCAGTACTTGGACACTGGCCTGTCTGCGTTCAGTTCTGCACGTACGCCGGCCTGTAACCACATGCACGCACTTATATAACACACGCACGTTTACACTCACACTTAGTAATAATAGGAGGGTCGTCTGAGGACAGTTTTTCTGATAGATACACTTTCACAAAATGCACAATGTAATACACACTTGTTTTTCTTTAAGAGTAGCAGTTGATGTCTATATTAGGACAAGGTTTTGAAGAGGAGGGCAATTGTTATCATTTCCAGTAAAGATCTAACTGTGATGTCATAATGGCAATATAAGGAGACGGGACGGTCCAGTCGACGAAGGATTGTATTGCAAATTGTCCTTCCCACACTGACTGCGCAAAAGTGTGTAATAAAGATCACTATTTTTTGACACCTACTTCGGCCTGGGCTTGCTTTCTTCTCTTACCTGAATCGAACGAACCATAACACAGGTCTAGAGTCAGTCTGTTCTGCAGCACCATCGTCCTGATGGCCTTCTGTTCTCCTGCTAAGGCCGTTCCCAGGGTCTTAGTCAAGTTGATATGTCGTAGCAGAGCATATCGGTTGATCTCCACATGGTCCCGCACCTCGGCTACTCCAATGCCGGGGATCAAGCTCTGCAAGAACTTCACTCCTCCTCCCCAGATGCGAAACTCTCCCGGCACTCCAGTGTCCACTGTGATTCCAAAAGAATTGGGTGAGGCGATGTCCACCTCACGTCTCCGTCGGCTGCTGGGGTGGTGTTCAATACTTTGCATGAAGAAGACGTGATCTGATAATTGCACCAGGGCGCACAACCCCCCCCCCCCCCCCCCCCCCCCCCCCCCATCTCTCAGGGAGCGACAGATAAGCCTTATTGCCACATAGGAAGTACCAGTCGGCCAAAACTCTGGTTCCTCTACTGCTGGGTGCTGTCCGTGCACATCCTGTCTGGTACTGAGTCTTTGTTTGTAGTGGCATCCGGTAGCTGTAGTTGGAGCGACAGTTGAGGCTCATCAGCGTCGTGTTTCTGGCACAGGTTGCATTGATTGAACAGGCCATACACTTCCTCTCATTCCTTGGTGCGCAGAAAGTGTATATGTATTTACATAGGTGAGTAGGCAGCTCCCCCACTGCCCGCGATCCATTGTTCATCACACATACTGCCAGTTGCGCTGCATTCAGTTTGTTCAGTAGAATTACATCAGGCAGTGGGTCTGAGACTTGGGGCCAGGTCAGTAGGTTGGTCTGTCCGGAACAGTTCACATTCGTGAGTGACGATGACCTCCAGGTCGCGTTTGCTGGGATGCTGTAGTTGGCCTTGGACCAATGGGTACCGTAGCCTGGATGCGTTGCCAGGCCCAACAGGCACCAACTGCGATCTTCCGGTATGCTGTATGGCTATAGGCCAGAGGTCTGCGAGGATAAGGGCATATGGGCACATACATAGCAGTCAGTTTTATTATTCAAGTGAGCTGTAGTGTTCATAAACTGCCACCAGAAATTAGTGGCGTAGCCATGGGGAAACTTGGTGTGCTTTCCTTTGTCATACAGTGTCTGCCTTCTCTTCATGTAGCGTGACTTGTTGTCCCTCACTGAAACAATGATGAGGAGCCCGGCCAGGGTCAAGCCCGCTGCAGTGATAAGCAGCCAACACCTCATGACAACAGAACACACCCTCCTGTTGTGAGTAGAACTCTCGGCCAGAAAGGCTGATCCCTCCACCGAGCAGGATCACAACAATTGGGCGAGCCTGTGTCGGCTGAGTTTAGATGGCTTCACTTACTCTCCTGCAGTGGCTCTGATGGATCCAATATGGTCGTTCCGCTATCTTGCAAGCGGTGGGCGTGGTGAGAAGAACTTGGTATGGTCCCTCCCACCTTGGTGAGCTCCAGTTTTTCCTTTGGAGCACCTTGATCAGAACCCATTCACCGGGCTGTAATCTGCAAGACACTGGAGAGACATCATCAGGCTGTTGATTATGTACAATGATCTCTTTGTTTTCCAACAGCTTAGACATCCATTCTGCTAATGTGGTTTCTCGGATTGATTTATCTATTGGTTCACTGGTGATGGGCAGTGGGAATGGCCTACCATGAATGATTTCAAATGGAGTTAGTTTCTGGGAGCCCTGTGTTAAACGCATCCACATTTTCACTAAACCCAAACATTCAGGCCACGGCCTTCCTGTTTCTGCCATGCACTTCCTGAGCCTTTGTTTTATAGTGCCGTTAGTTCTCTCTACAAGGCCAGCACTTTGTGGGTGATAGGCACAGTGGTGTTTTATGCTGAAACCGAGTGCTTCAGAGACCTTGGTGATGACATCATTTACAAAATGAGTGCCGTTGTCTGACCGTATCAAAGCTGGGATGCCATATGTGGGTATGAAGTGGTTGCACAGACACTTTGCTACTGAAATTGCATCAGCCCTTTTCACTGGGTAGATTTCTGGCCACTTTGAGAATACATCTATAACCACTAGGGCGTGTTTCGACCCTTGGCATTCGCTTAGCTCAATAAAATTCATATGAATTGTGTGAAAAGGATAAGGTGGAGTGGGAAAATAGCCTCTTTTAGGTCTTAGATTTCCCTGAGCATTATATTTTTGACACGTCATGCACGTTCTGACAAATTGTTTTGCTGAGGTTTCAAAATTTACAGTGTAGAAATGTGTGTTGACAATACTGGTCATTCCCGCCGTTGACAAATGCGTTGAGCCATGTGTCACTAATGCCGCTGTTTTGTGGAGAGATTTAGGCAACACTGGCTTGCCATAGCACATCATTAAGTCGTTCGTCAGAACTGCACCGTGTTTTAGCCATTTTGCCTGCTCTGCTGTGCTTGCTGCTTTTTGTTCATTTTGTAACACATCCAGTGGAATCTGATGTGTGTTTACTGCCATCATCATTTGAGCCGCCTGTTTTGCTGCTCTGTCAGCAAAGTTGTTACCTGTAGTAATGAAAGAGCCGTCAGTTTTGTGTGCCGCACATTTACACAATGCGAGTTGTTGTGGTAAATGTATTACAGTCAGTAGGCGTTGTAACAGGTTGGCATGCTGAACCGGTTTGCCGGTTGATGTAATCATTCCTCTCTTTTGCCAAATTTTTGCAAAATGATGCACAGCAGAGAAGACATACTGGCTGTCTGTATGTATGTTTATTCGCTTGTCTTTGTGCATCTCACATGCGCGTATCACAGCTATCAGCTCAGCGCTCTGTGCAGAATATGAAGAAGAAAGTGGTTTTGCTTCAATTATCTTACTGTCTGTGGTCACTGCGTAACCTACACAATTTCGGCCTGTGTTGTCTTTAGAGGCTGATCCATCCACAAAGACATCACTAAAACCAGCTTGTGGTTCAGTATAGATATCTGGGCGGGGCTTGGTCTCTTTGTCTAATTCGGCGTGGCAGGCATGTAGATCTCCATCACCTGGTGTGCTCACTAGAGTCCCTGGGTTCAGTGTGCCACATTTCTCCAGTGTGATGTGAGACTGTGATAGTAAAATGCCTACATACGATAGCTGTCTGGCATGAGTTAGGTAAGAGAGATTGGCTTGCAGCAGTATGGATGTGACAGCATGTGGAACTTTGACAACTAGTTTGTGCCCTAAAACAATGTCTGCTGACTTCTTCACTGCTTCTGCGGCTGCTGCACAGCTTTGCACACAAGTTGGCAGGCCCGAAACTACAGCATCTAACTTACATGAGTAGAATACTAGAGGTCGCTGTTTGTCACCAAAAGCCTGTGTCAGAACTGCCTTCATGTAGCCAGCCCCCCCATTAACATACAGCGAGAAAGGCTTGTCATAATCAGGCAGTGCCAGGACTATGTTTGTTTGTAAAGCCACCTTTAAGTTAGTAAATGCTGTGTCTGCCTCTACCGTCCGCGTTATTGTGTCGCGCAAAGCAAGGTCTCTGCCATAGATCATGTCTTGCAATGGCTGAACTGTCAGTGCGTACTCTGGGATCCAAGCTCTACAGAAATTACACAAGCCTAAAAAGCTCATCATCTGCTGTTTTGTTGTTGGTTTGGGTGTGTTTTGCACTGCCAGCTTTCTGGTTCCCAGCAGTGTTTTGCCCTGGCCTGTGAGTGTGTGTCCGAGATAGATAACCATATCACTCCACAGCTGCAGCTTGTGCTGTGAGACTTTGTGACCTTGTTCAGCCAGATGCTGTAACACAGCGAGTGTGTTATCTTTACACGCCTGCTGTGAGTGACCGGTTATTAAAATCTCATCTACATACAGCAAGTACTGACCTAACTGTGGGAGTTTACAGTTAGACATTGACTTCTTCAGCGCCTCTGCATAGAGAGTTGGACTATTCTGAAAACCCTGTGGCAAACGAGTGTATGTGTACCTCTGACTCTCAAAAGTGAAGCCAAACAATGGATGTGAGTCTGGATGTAGTGGTACTGAGAAGAAAGCGTTTAAGAGGTCAATTACTGAGAACCACTGTTCTTTTGGTGTGACCTGATTTAAAATAGTGTGTGGATTCGCAACCACAGGTGGAATCTGTTCAGTCACTGCGTTTATAGCTCTCAGGGCATGTACTAGACGGTATGTACCCGTGGTAGCTTTTTTAACAGGAAAAATAGGAGTGTTACAGGTGGCTGTCTTTGTTTTTATTAGAATTCCTGCCTTCTCCATGTCTGCTATCACTGGGCGGATGCCATGTCTTGCCTCTTCAGTGAGTGGGTATTGAGGTATCACTGGTCTGTGTTTTGAGAGGGGTCTTACTCTTACTTCATCTGCATTTTTTATAAGTCCTACATCAGCAGGGCCTATAGACCAGAGAGTTTTAGGCAGCTGAGCTAGTGCTGTCTGGTGTCATTCAGTTAGTTGGGCGTGTGTTGCAGCAACATCGGCTAGGTGCACTGTAGGTCTGACTGCGACCAGCCAACCCAGTGTGTATCGGAGACAACCCGTCCGGCGGCCTTGCAGCCAGCCTTCATGAGTGTCCTCCGTTTTTTCATAAGTGTCTGCTTCAACCCTGGCTAACACCTTTCCTAAATCCTTCCAGTCTGAGTGATTGTTATGCGCTACAGACACGTGTGGCTTAGGCATGCAGTTCAAAGCCCTCACCTCTGCTGACTGAATTACAGAGCACACTGCATTTCCAGACTTCGTGACATACAGGTGCTGTAAGGTCAAACTCTGTTTTCCTAGCCTCCACACTTGCTGATCATAAGGTGGATCTGGGCCTGGAGTTTGTTTAAATCTCAACGGGTTGTGATACTCAGTTGGTTTCTGGAAAGAGGATGTGGCGGGTGTATATTGGCGGGCCACATTGTGTAGTGCTTTTAGCTCTGGCAACGCGAGAGTCCAGCAGTAATGTGGAACACCGTGGCCTTGAGAGAGACACACGTGGCTACTGTGTTCCGCGTTAATGCTATCTGGCTCTGGTGTGGTGTCATTTAGCATGCACTCAGCAGTCATGCCATTCTCTTCCGGTATCACACCTATCTTAAGTTTTGTCAGAGCGTCTCTACCTAGCAGATTTACTGGACACGAAGGGTCATATATGCATTTAATGAAGCACCTGCGGCCACTTTCTGTATGTACCAGTTCTAACGGGGCAGTTAGTTGTTGTACAGTGGTGTGGCCTGTTGCTGACTTCACAACTAATTTGTCCTTTGAAAACTGTAAGTTCTTAGGTGGCTGCCTCAAAACTGTTTTGCATGCTCCTGTGTCGCATAGCATTTGGATTGGCTGCCCATTCACATGAATTAGCAGCGTTGGCTTGTATTCTGACCCTAATAGCAATTGCTCTATGTTGAAAACTTCTCCTCCCTCATCAATGTTTACTTCTTGTGTGCTGTCTAGTCACATATCACTGTTCTCCATAGATTCGCCACTGTTTTGCCTGACATCGTGTCTGCTGCCATTTTTTCTGTGTGGCTTACTCCTGCAGTCTCGTGCAAAGTGACCTTCTCTAACGCAGTTGAAGCAGGCATTGTCTCTGTTATATCTGCTGTCTCTGTGTGAGTGTTTGTGGCCTTGATGTCGGTTACCTTGCTTCCCTCTCTGCCTCTGATAGCCTCCTGCAAATGCAAGGAAACCCGTCTCTGAATCTATGGTGAAGACGTCACCTTATTTTTCTGTTTGTGCACTTTTGTGGCGTGTTCAGCGTGCAACAGAGCGTCTGGCAGGTTGCCAGTGTTCATTGTGACCCAATGTTTCTCTACATGTGCTCTGATTGGTGGGAGCAGCCCGTTTAGAAATGCATTTTTTAGCTGCTGCTGGAATGGCGTTGCATCGCCATCGGCATAGTCTAAACCTGAATGCTGCCTGAAAACTGGGCGCAGGCGGTCTAGAAAGTCTGATGCAGTTTCATTGTCTTTCTGCTTCACCTCTCCTATTTTATTGTAGTTAGGCTTGGGGGCTAGTTGTAGCTTCACACGTTCGTAGAAGTTATGCAGTTGGCCCTCTAGGTCAGGGTCACCTGCGCGCAGAGGTTGTGGCCCGTTTCCGATTACTAAAGAGTCTAAGGGGTTATTAATTGCACCCCCAGTGAAAGAGCCTTTCACTGAGCCAAACTTCAAACCTAAAAGATCTTGAAGTACCTGGTACATTTCATGACCGTTTAAATACCACTGAGTCCTAATGGCTTCAACTGCTCTCTTCCATGTGTCAAATCCCTCATTCAGAGGCGGGACATCTTTAAGAACGTTTTTTCGATCCTCATGTGACCATGGTCTAAACACAAGAATTGTGGGCTGGGCATCTCTATGCCCCATAGGTCCAGTCGGCTGACCATATCTGGGGTTTGGCGAGCTTATTAATGGGAATACTCCTGGGGGGCTTGGGGGGTCAGGCCATCTGTCCCTGCCTGTATGTTCTTCCCCTATATCTGCTTTGGGTTCATGTGTTAGTGACATCTTGGCTAAATCTGCCTGCACTGGACCATATGGGTTATTCACACCTGCATCATTCTCTATGTGCTGGGGAGTTGATGCAGGGGCAGTAACATAAGGGGGAGGGGCTGCACTCGTCTCTACAGGCGCCTCACAGCTTTGCTTTTGTTTTCTATTCTGTCTCTTTTCTTTATTCTCAGCACGTCTCTGTTGCTCTTTTTTCCATGCATCTAGGAATTTTAATTCATCTGTGCGTTTTCCTTTCTGTCTTAAGTTTGTGGTTTCACTTATTTCTTTTAATAAACTGTCTTTGAGCTGCTTTAAAGCTGTGGGGCTGCATATACCCTCCCACACAGGACATGGCGTCTGTTTAGGATTACGCCATCTCCTTGCGCTTATTTTCCCTGCACCTGGATATTTATTTTCTATCCACTGTTCGTCATTGGTGAGTTTGGGTGTGTACTGTCCATTACTGGCAACAGGTTTTGAGGTCTCATTTCCCATTTTATTATTATTTGTTATTTGGCGTATCTTACTTACTTATTTACTTATTTATTTATTCTAGTTATGCATGTACTTATGTTATTTATAGTAAATTGACAATACAGCTGCTATCCACCTTCGCTGGTATTAGGGATGAGAGTGGTTGCTCACACGCCCTTCGACTTTCGGACTAGTTCCAAAAGCGGTGTGAACTTTACGAGACGGAACTCGACCGTTCTCTCAACTCACCAGCACGTCAGTGAACAGCAGTAAAAGAAAAACACAGTAGGAGCAGCTCAGTCTCGTATTGGACCGCGAAAATTCAGCTTGCTCCGTTAATTAAAACAACACACACACATTCACATTCACACCTGTTCGCGCGATCTGAACCCTTATCGTAAGGGGAGCTACCAGTCCTTCTGTGGACGAGCTACTTTCTATTTTAAATTCCCTGAATTTAAAATACTCTCTAGACCCAGTCTAGACCCAGCTGGGGAGCTACCCAGAGCTCTAAACCCACAAAAATGGGGAGCTACCAGTCGACGAGCTACTTCCGCTATTTTAAATTCCCCGAATTCAAAATACGCTTTTACGCAAGATTGTGTCAGTGTGTCTGTATCTACCTGGTCAGTGTCGCCGGATCCGGTCCACCTCGATCGGGCCCCACCGCCGTGGGTCGCTTTCTAAAACGTTGGCCAAGACTCGAATTTAACGCTTATCACACACCTAGTATGTGAGCTGTCGACAGTCATTCAACGTGGACTGGTCACGGAGATGGGACACGATGGAGGCGCTCCGGCATCGAAGGACCAAGAAATGTTGGGAGAAAACCCTGCAAAATAAACCCAGGAGGAATAAAGACACAATGAGACAAAGTTACTTTTTTATGCTTAACGTGTACACGGGTGAGCTGCTGAAAACAACCCACACCCATGAACAGAGGCTTGGCATTTTTATAGGCACAAATCACAGAGACAGTGAGAACAGGATAAGAAAATAATAAACAGATAAAATAAACAACTCCATATATGGTGCTAGTCTCGTCAGCAGAGATCTGGGAAAGAGCTGTGAGAGATAAAACAATCTAAAACAATATGTCCCAAAACAATATGTCTTTGCTGGGAAAGTCTAAAAAGACACTTCTAAACTAATCTAAACACAGACAAAGGACATCTTTGTACATTTAAAAGAAGGTAAAGAAACATAGAATCATTTTTCCTCTAACAGCTGAAGTGTATTTTATTTATGTTAGTTCTTTTTTACTTGTAGTTCTACATTGGAAGATTATTGTGATATTGAAATATAAAAATAAATTTATATTCTATTATTTTCTTTCTCAAAATAAGCGTCACACTCGTGGAAGCCGGTGTAGCCGCCGAAACGCCTGCATTTATGGAGACTTTCAGCCCCAGGTAGGCCAGTTATGGATCTTCAGATCCACATTATGTCAGCAGCTGTTCTCCACCGTGAACTGTGTTAAAACAAACACGCTCACGCCTCACAGACGACAGCTTACAGTCCTGTAGAGATAAAGTGACTTCGTACAGCCCCGACCTGCAGACGCTGTGCGCAGAGGTTCAGGAGCAGAAGTCCCGTTGTAAACATATCACGGCAGACCCGACGATGTTTGCATGAACGCGCTTTTCAGCATCTCTTTATTGACCACTTTACACACACGGTTGCTGTGCGCACACAGCCGGCTGTAGCTTTGCAGCTCACAGCCCGACACACACCAACAACAGCAGAGAGAGCACAGACGTTAAGGCGTGATTGCGGGTGCCGCTCAGGTGCGTCCGCCTCCCCTGCAGCGGCGCTGCAGACCACGCCCGCCACACGCAGTAACCAGGTAAAATACATACTTGGGCAGAATTTTGCAAATATCTATTTTTCATTTTGTAGCAGCATAGAGCTTTTTTCCAATTATTTTTTAAAAGTCAGGTCAAGGCTCCAAAAGCCCAAAGGCGATATAACAGTTTGTGTTTGCTACATGGATCATTGTAGTTCAGCTTTCCTTTGTTATATTTCTTTAAGAGCTCAAAATGTGTTCATTACATAAATCAAATGTAATTTTCTCTGTAGCACTTCATGGATTTCATAAGCAACACACTGTAGTTGTTCACACAAAGCATAAAGGTAAAAACAATATACACAGTGTTATCTTCATTTTAGATGTCACAAAGTATTTGCGGCTCCCAGTGTTTTCCCGAACCCTGACCCTTTGCGTGGAAACCGGGTCCAAAAGGCTCTTTGGGTGTTAAAGGTTGCTGACCCCTGCACTAGGCCCAACTGACACATATATTTGATTCCAAATACAAAAAATAATGTGTAACCTGCTGGAAGAATGTAGGAGGTTGAGACAGGATCTCAACACTTGGTGTCTGCAACAAAAGACAACAATATGTGGGCCGATCGTGGCTCAAGAGTTGGCAGCTCGTCTTGTAATCGGAAGGTTGCCGGTTCGAGCCCCGGCTTGGACAGTCTCGGTCGTTGTGTCCTTGGGCGAGACACTTCACCGGTTGCCTACTGGTGGTGGTCAGAGGGCCCGGTGGCACCAGTGTCCGGCAGCCTCGCCTCTGTCGGTGCGCCCCAGGGTGGCTGTGGCTACAAGTTTGCCATCACCAGTGTGTGAATGTGTGGATGACTGGATGTGTAAAGCACTTTGGGGTCCTTAGGGACGAGTAAAGCGCTCTACAAATACAGGCCATGTAATGGCAGAAACATTCTCTAGTGTAAATCCTGACTAGTTCATTAACTACAGATCAGTTTCAGTGAACATTATTCACAGAGGGATCTGAGTTCCTTATACCAGACTCTACAGAAACTGTAACACTGTACAGCTCTGCGACTCAACAATATGACAACAATGTAACACACACTAGAATCATCAAATAAAGCCCCACTAACCACTAGAACTAACTAACTAGCACTGGACACTTGCATATTAGAGATTTCTACCACCATAGGAGGCGAGATATCATCCTTGAACCAGAGCATCCAGCCCTCAATTTCGGACATAAAAAGCGACGTGGCCAGGCATGATAACACTTTGACTGAACTGCAGGACTGTGCCTCGAACCACTCTGACAAAGTGTTCAAAATTAAATAAATAAATAAGTCATGATGAAATAAATAACTATGTGAATAAATAAGACACAGATATGTAATACGAGAATGATATTGTGAAATAATGGAACACATTTTGAAAAAAAGCTCATTATTGTCAAATATATTGTTCATTCTGCTATATACATTTACTTATTATTATGAAATAATGACAGAGATTATTCCTGAGGCATTTTATGTATTTCCAGCCGTTTTTATTCCAAAATGACCTATTTTCAAAGTCAGTCTTTATTTCAAAATCCCGTTTTTCCCGATGGTCTATTTATTTCATAATGCGACTTTCACCAATTCTGACATCCTTTGAAAGCCTGACTTTGAATCTTCATCACTCGTCATGCACACAGATGTTAATTCTACATATTCCTGGTACTGAACTCTAAATCAATATGAAGAAAATGCTCCTGCTAATCTGCATCTATGTTGATATCAAATCCTTTTCCAGCACATGGATAAATCTCTATAAATCTTTCAGTCTGATCAGAATGGGCACAGTGTTGTTATTGCAGCTCCCTGATGTTTGAAAAGCTAAATGTCCATTTTAAAGTGCTCGTGTGTAGGATTGTGTTTCCTTCCTTTTGCAGTTCTTACAGTAAACATGTTTGAATGTTTCCTGTTCCCCTGATGCTTCTTCCTGTTGGATAAAATTGGTTTGAATAACATGTTCTTATAGGTTATAATGAACTTCAAACTGGGATCCACTCACAAAACTGTCTCATGTTATTGGAACGATCCACATTTGCATCCATTCACGGTACATTTGACATTTGAACACGTTTGTACACATGATGAAAGGACAGGTGTTTGTGTGTCCTTCTTATTCTTTATTATTATGAAGACTAAAGTGCACCTTAATGCTGCCGATGAACACACATGTTCTTTGTGAAAGCATGTGTGAGCACAGCTGACATGCACCACACTGACCCCACTCGCCCCATTTCTTCATCCACTTCTTGCTCTTGTGCTTGAAATGAGACGCAGCAAAAGTCAGAGGCTCTAAAATCCACAAAAAGGGGGCTCGTTAGATCAGGATACTGGATGTGATCCATAGAAAACATGGATAATACACCACTTTATTTGAAGCATCTGTAGCACTGCCTCAGTTCTGGATGTTTCCACAGACTCCTCTGTGCACCTAAAGGAAAGGTCAAAGGTCAGTAGCACATGTAGTTGGGACAATTCTTCAGTCGCACAAACTACACAATCATTTTCCTCCAATGACGACTTTTCACTTGCAGAAATGGTCCTGTGTGATTTCCAGGCTGTGATATAAAAACTAGTTCCTAATGGCAGCGACTCACTCTGTAAACATGTGTTTCCTTCACCAACCTCACACACAGATCCAATAAGATCAGGAAGTGGGCAGTATAGTACAATATGTGTTATTCTGTGCTGCACTGCCCAAACTAAAGATCTGCTGAAGTGTTGGAAATGATCCAGATGTTTATTTTGGACGATACAGCAGAAGATCAGACATGAAAGTGGAGATAACACAGAAGACCTGCAGCAAAGGTCAGAGGTCAGACTGGGCCCTGGATTCAACAATGAGCCAATGATCATCAAGCAGTGACTAAAGCAGAGCCCTGACCTTCTGACATTCATCACACAGTCAGAACAAATGTCTGCTGATGACTTCATCTCATGAAACGACTGATAGATGTCAGTTCATTGATCAGCTGAGCTGCTGATCTTCATCGTCACAGAAACATTCAGCTTGTTTCAATCAGTAAATAACTCCCACTACTCCCAGTTTGAACTGTTCCCACTCAAAATGCTGTGAGAACAATGATCATTGTAGAACTTCACAAACATCACGTGTTGTTTTCCACATGTAAGATCAGCAAACACACAGAAACTTCCTGTTGCCACACACGGCCTCTAAAATCTCTTCCACGCTTTCTGTCTGAAGTCCACTCTCTGTGTCGGATCCACAGGAAACAACAAGATCTTATTAACATGGTTTTCAATGTGTCTCCTTCCAAAAAGTCCAACCAATGAACAAATGTGTGTATTTGTGGAGGCCGAACAAAAGCATGACACATTTCTCTGTTTCTATAAACTGGAGTCAAACACAAACATGAAGAGTTTCACTGACAGACTCCAAAATGCCCCCACAGTGGATCAAAGGGAAATCCTACAGTGTGGCCAGAGACTCTTAATGGCTCCAACATCAACACATCCACAATGTTGGATCCAGTTCTGCCTCACAGAGTTACTAAGACACACCCTCTGCCAGCATCACAACAGCTCCACCTGCTTCACCTGCCTCCTCAGCATCTGTACACCTGAAGAGAAAAGAAAGGCTCCAACAGCTCAAATCTACAAAGGATTCATGAAGTTTCATCCAACAATAACATGTTTGCCTTCCACAGTGTGCTGTTAGACACCACTGTACCTCTGCCATTTCAAAAAGAGCAGCTTGGGAACATTTTGGCTCCAAACACTTTGTGTTTAAGTTCTTTGTTTTCTTTGTGAAGCCGACAACATCTGGAGCTTTGTGACTCATAGAAACATCATTTTGTTCTTTCGATGACAGCAGATTGGGACTGAATAATCAATCACTATCAAACCAATAAAGACAAACATGCTGATTTTACAGGAACTTTGTTGGAGAAGCTGCAAAGACATGAAACTGGTGGAGATCCCAAACCAGTTGATAGTGCTGGTTATTCCAAATAAAGCTGTTTCCCTTTGAGATGAAACGACTTTCTGTCCTGATATATAATAAAGATGTTGTTGTTTTTGAGCCCCTGTATTAAAAGTAGTTTAAAGTCAGCTTGAGTTTGATGTCTTTATGTCAAAGCTGCTCATGATGTTGAGCTGCTGATGGAATAAAAACAATATAAAAGCATGTAGTCCAGACTTAAATGTAGCCTGTTGTTAGCTGAGGTCCACACACAGTGTTTGACAGTGTAAAGTGTGTGAAAGGGCTGCTGGTGGAGCTCACTAGGATGAGCAGGTGACCACGAGGTGGAGAGCAGCTGGCCTGGCTTTGACCCGGGCCACGCCCCCTTTCTCTCTGCTTTGCTGTCACTTATCTTCACTGCTCTGTCCAATAAAGCTGAAAAAGGCCCCGAATCAAAGAAATCTGCTGCAGCCTCTGAAATGTCTTCTGTTTCCTTCCCGACGGCTTTTTCACCGTCAGCCCATCAGACAGTCCAGCAGCATTTATGATGATGTCATGATGTTGAAGAGGCTGCTACGGTGGCCTCCCATGACCCCCAGCCTCATCACAGCTGAGATGCAGACATTTGAAAACATTCAGCAGACAACTGAATAACAGTCCAACACAACAGTCTGTGTGCAGACACACACTGACCTTTCATAGAGTCAAACACAGCTGGTTGAGTCATTTCTCTGTGAGTCTAAAGTGAATCTAGTATTTGAAAGTCCACTTCCTGTATTTGTTGTTGAAGACTTCTTCAGCTTCTTCTCAAGGACATCAGCTGCTTGTTTGGCAGCAGAGGCAGTTAAGAAGCTTCCTGAAAAACACTGAACAGTGAGTTCACTGTGGCATATGACAGATTCAGCTTTCTGTGTGCAAATGTGTCTGTGTCGACCTTTCAAATGCTGTTGAATCCAAAACATCAGCGGCTCCTCGGCTGCTCACTTCATGCACTTCTGTCTGTGTGACAGTCCAATGACATCACAGCTGTTTCCAGCCCCAGTGTCTCAGGACTGGACACCTTTAAACATGTCGAGGATCAAACAGCGTCCAGCTAAACACACATGAAACTATCAGAGCTGACAATCATTCCAATAACATCTAATGGTTCATGTATGTAGACACAGGACTACAAGGAAATGGCTCTCAGCATCTGGCTGTGGGAACACATGAGTCCCTGTTTGTGTTCAGATTGTGTGCATGTTTTAGACGTGTGTCACATGTAGAAACACAACAATCCCACAATGACACACAGATGTGTTTGACACAGCTGTGCAGCTATAAGTTGTTTCTCATGATTCATTGAAGCTCTTCTAACATTCTGGAGACGATCAGTACATGAATCTGTTCAACACGACAACAATTTGACTTCAGTGTGAACGTTTGCATTAAATAACCTTCTTCATCCAGCTGACAGCATCTTCATCCTATGATGTGAACAGTTCCTCCTGTTGATGACAAACCTCTGACAGGATCTGCTTGAGGAGCTTTTTCATGTGCAGCTCTCTGAGCTCAGGGCTGAGCTGCTGTTTCATCTTTAAGAGCTGCTGCCTCCTCGCCGGACTTGTTCTCCTCTTCTTCTCCTAATGACACCATTTCTGCTTCATATAAAATTCAATAAAGATGCTGACATGTATCTGTAGCAACAACATCATTGAATCTAGAACAACTGGAGCCAAACCAGTGGCTCTGCTGGGATCACTGGTGAGCCAACACTTCCTTGTTGATGCAGATTTCAGGGCTTCCTTTTGCTCCTCCGTTATAACTGTTCTCTCTTCTCAACACATGATGACACAAAGGAATCAGCAGTGACAAAGATGATGCTGAAGAGAAGCACACACTTCACACATATAACAGACCAGTGCAGTTACACACACCTCTGCTCGACATCAGGCCTCAAACAAAGACACAAAACACTAACTTGACTCTAAACAGAAGAAACGAGCAGCTGTTTCTGTTCTGTGCTTATTTATATTTGACACACATGCTTCTCTTTGTGCAAACACACATCGCACTATAAGGGTAACCTCGCACACAATGATTGGACAGCACAGTGATGATGCTGGGAGATCCTATACGCAGCAACACAGAAACACTGAGAACTTTAAACAATGATGGAAAGTGTTATAAATGACTTGTTGGCCTCTGATCTGTCACAAACAGCTGAAACGTGTCTCTCATGAGTCACATGAAGGTTTTTGACAGAAAGGACAAAAAGTAGCTGCAGTCAGTTTGTGTCATTTTTATATTTATTCATCTGGGAGAAAAATCTGAGGGACATTAAAATGTGTTTTCAACAGAGACAAGAACATGAATATAACAGAACAGGTAAATGAACATGTTTCAAGTAAACAGCTGGACTGATCAGGTCCAAACACAGAGTGATAAACTTGTCAAACAGCTGTCATATCTTTATATAGAAGCTCTTTATAAATGCTGCTCACTGCAGTCTGTTTACTAATAATGTCAAAGTGTTAGAAACACAGAAACATCAGAATGGTCTTTGTTCACAGAAACCTGTCTGGGATCCTTTGTTGTTCTTTTGATGCAGAGTTACATTATAAATATAAAGAGTTATTTCAGAGTCTCATCAGTTTTCCTGCATGTCTTTATTTAACACATCAGCAGGGCTGAAGCTCTCATGTTAAACACACACTGATCTATGGACACGTTCATGTGTTTCTAACAGAACCAGGCTGTTATCAGCCTGCACTAACATTATGTCACACACACTGAATGTAACAGTGACAGTTTACATCATCACACAATCAGCTGTGATTGTTTCACTGTCATCAAACGAGTCAACAGGAAGTAGAATCAATAGAAACCAATCATTTACTGACAGCATGTCTGATGGAAATAAGTGCAGATTATGTATGAAGTCTAACTGCACACAGTAACTGTGTTACAATAAGGACTTAACAGCGCCCTCTGCTGGAGTGTTTCAGTACTGCGTTAACTAGAATACACCACCTCCTCCTCACACCACCTGCTACAGCTCTACTCTTCTATGACTACAGTCATCCACAGCACTGATGTGAGGTCACATGGTTCATATGTAAGGAGCACAGCTGACCTCAGGTCAGTTTAATGACTGTGAGCAGCAGCTGTGTTATTGTCACTGTGACAGGGAGACACTCTCAGACACAGCGCTCATGTCAGCTTGTTCTCATGCAGGAGGATCAGGAGCTCCATGTTTGTCTTTCTGTTTGAATCATGATGTGTTTGTGCCATCAGAGTCTGTCATGAGTACTCAGGGTTTCACAGCAGCTCTTCTGGATGCTGACGAGGACTCCAACCTCATGTTTCACCTCTCTGAGCTTCTGATGTCTGTGAACACTCGTGTTTCTTCTCTGGGCTCATCTGGACAAAAACACCTTTCTGTGTTTGGCTGCAGCCTCATTCTGACTGACAGGAAGTGTGTTATCCATGAGCTGCACTTCTGTGAGGAAGTTTCCTGCTGTGTTTCCTGTCTGTGGACAAACACGAGTGTTCCAGCTGAGGACTTGGTTCCTTCCACCTGTCCATACAGGACATCACGCTGTCTGCAGCTCTGTAAATGCAGCTCCAGGTCCTTCCACGTGCTGCTCTGTATTTGTGCAGTTTGTAGTGTGTCCTGGGAAACGTAGCACACATGGTGTTCTTCTGCTGTTTCCTCCTTTCACTGAGTGTGAAACACTGACGCTGTGCTGTTGTTCACAGAGGGGAGCTGATTCTAGCTGCAGCTGGACTCTGTCATCTAACTGAATGTGTTGGTGCTGATCACGGGGCTCTGAGGGGGGAGCAGCAGGAGGACTCTGGATGCTGACGTCAGTGTATCTGTGGAAGCTCCCACAGCGTGTCTGTCATTCAATATTGTGCTGTATATTGTATCTATGCAAAGATGAACAGACTGTGTGTTCACTGGTCTCTGTGCTGCAGCTCTGATGTCATCATCACTCCCTCCTCCACCCTCAGCAGTCCCAGCATGCTGCTGTGGTGCACCCCACCCTCACTCTACACCTGAGCCACAGACCACACCCTCCACCTCAATATACACCACAGTTTTCTCTGCTGTGGAAATGAGATCAGGAGGAAATCATCATTATTATTATTTAATAAACGCTCACATTAATGTGGGCTTATTTGTTTCATATTAGAAACATTAGTTGAGTGTTTTTAGTATAAAATGGTCAAAGTCCCTCTTTTTGCTCCTCCCCTCACCTGTGGATGGGCGGTGCTGTTACCGTGGTGACAGCTTGGATGTGTTTCAGTCCTGCCTGGTTATCACTGCAGGAATCTTTCACATTTATTACAGGTAATAACTCTGATTTTTCTGTGTATTATGAGCCAAATGTATCCTGATACACACAGAGATGGATGAGCAGAGGTTTTTTTTGCAGTTTATGTAGTTACTATGGACTTAATGCATACATATTATTAAAATTAGGGCTATAACAGTTGTATTGATGTATAGCAACTTGAAATGCTCCCACAAATGGCTCCACAGCATGTAAAAATATAACAAAAGCTCTGGCGGACTTGGTTCTGTGGTCAGTCTTAAAGGGTGAAGTTAAACTCTGTAATCTTCACTGTGTCACAGAGTTCAGTGAGTCCCGTTATTCACAGTATCAATCAGATCATCAGAGAACAGCTGATCAGCAATCAGTGGTGCCAACAGCGCCTCCTGTGGTGAGAGGATGCAATAATGCAATGTAGCATTTTTCCACTCAACACTTGCAGTCATGGAAACTGTCTGTTGGATCTGTGTGACGTTGCTTTCTTGGTTAGAGTTCCTCACAAATGTCCAGATGATTCTTCTAATGAGGCGTCGACCATGTTTGCAGCTCTTTGGAAGAAAACGTCGCCCTTTGCCATCCTTACTTTTCTTTGACTTCTTCAAATGCAGCTGAACTCCAGCTGGTATTTTCTTGGACTTTGCAGCTGTTTCTGGTCATCAGTTCATTCCTGCAAACCTCTGAAGCTGAACAACAATGATGCTGCATTGCTGGCTGATCCCAAAAGGTTGATTCTGTTCATCTGGACGTTTTCAGAAACGTTTGCTCACTGATCAGGTGACTTCTTCAGTCTCAGCTGACTGCAGCTTTACAAGCTTACAAACAGCACATTTGCACAATGACTGAAAGCAGCAGCACCTGATATACAGTGGGGCAAAAAAGTATTTAGTCAGCCACCGATTGTGCAAGTTCCCCCACTTAAAATGATGACAGAGGTCAGTAATTTGCACCAGAGGTACACTTCAACTGTGAGAGACAGAATGTGAAAAAAAAAATCCATGAATTCACATGGTAGGATTTGTAAAGAATTTATTCGTAAATCAGGGTGGAAAATAAGTATTTGGTCACCTCAAACATGGAAAATCTCTGGCTCTCACAGACCTGTAACGTCTTCTGTAAGACGCTTTTCTGTCCCCCACTCGTTACCTGTATGAATGGCACCTGTTTGAACTCGTCATCTGTATAAAAGACACCTGTCCACAGCCTCAAACAGTCAGACTCCAAACTCCGCCATGGCCAAGACCAAAGAGCTTTCGAAGGACACCAGGAAAAGTATTGTAGACCTGCACCAGACTGGGAAGAGTGAATCTACAATAGGCAAGCAGCTTGGTGTGAAAAAATCAACTGTGGGAGCAATCATCAGAAAATGGAAGACATACAAGTCCACTGATAATCTCCCTCGATCTGGGGCTCCACGCAAGATCTCATCCCGTGGGGTCAAAATGATCATGAGAACGGTGAGCAAAGATCCCAGAACCACACGGGGGGACCTGGTGAATGACCTGCAGAGAGCTGGGACCAAAGTAACAAAGGTCACCATCAGTAACACACTACAACGGCAGGGAATCAAATCCCGCAGTGCCAGACGTGTTCCGCTGCTGAAGCCAGTGCATGTCCAGGCCCGTCTGAAGTTTGCCAGAGAGCACATGGATGATACAGCAGAGGATTGGGAGAATGTCATGTGGTCAGATGAAACCAAAGTAGAACTTTTTGGTATAAACTCAACTCGTCGTGTTTGGAGGACGAAGAATACTGAGTTGCATCCCAAGAACACCATACCTACTGTGAAGCATGGGGGTGGAAACATCATGCTATGGGGCTGTTGTTCTGCCAAGGGGACAGGACGACTGATCCGTGTTAAGGACAGAATGAATGGGGCCATGTATCGTGAGATTTTGAGCCAAAACCTCCTTCCATCAGTGAGGACTTTGAAGATGAAACGAGGCTGGGTCTTCCAACATGATCCAAAACACACCGCCCGGGCAACAAAGGAGTGGCTCCGTAAGAAGCATTTGAAAGTCCTGGAGTGGCCTAGCCAGTCTCCAGACCTCAACCCCATAGAAAATCTGTGGCGGGAGTTGAAAGTCCGTGTTGCTCGGCGACAGCCCCAAAACATCACTGCTCTCGAGAAGATCTGCATGGAGGAATGGGCCAAAATACCAGCTACTGTGTGTGCAAACCTGGTAAAGACCTATAGTAAACGTTTGACCTCTGTTATTGCCAACAAAGGTTATGTTACAAAGTATTGAGTTGTATTTTTGTTATTGACCAAATACTTATTTTCCACCCTGATTTACGAATAAATTCTTTACAAATCCTACCATGTGAATTCATGGATTTCTTTTTCACATTCTGTCTCTTACAGTTGAAGTGTACCTCTGGTGCAAATTACTGACCTCTGTCATCATTTTAGGTGGGGGAACTTGCACAATCGGTGGCTGACTAAATACTTTTTTGCCCCACTGTATATGATACTAATATAATACATATACACTCTGTTGACTCTTGGTGGCGCTGTCACTTGGTGTTCGCTCGCTCTGTGGTAGAGTATCACTTCCTGTTCCTGCTCAAACACAGTGGTGTTTCTGAGTAGCTTAATTGCTTAGCAATTTAATTAACAACTTTTAAATACATTCTTCTTTCATAGTATAATCTTCACGTGTTTAATCCGAAGCACACTTTCTGTGTACTCACTACCTAATTTATAGCCAAAGTATTCACTCACTGTCTCTGTACTGTCTCGCTAGCTTAGCTTAGCTTAGCTCGTAGCCGACTCATTAGCACCAAGGCTACTTCACCTGTCCCTCCTGCACTTTCTTGCTCATTGTGTCAGATGTTTAGTTACTCCTCGGCCTCCTTTAGCAGTAATGATATCTGTAACAAATGTAGCATATTTGCAGCACTGGAGGCCAGGATTACTGAATTGGAGACTCGGCTTCGCACCCTTCATTCACCCGTAGCTAGCCAGGCCCCTGTAGCTGGTGCAGCCGAAAATAGCGTAGGCCCCGCTAGCTGTTCCCCGGCAGGTCCCAAGCAGCTGGGGAAACAGGGAGGCTGGGTCACGGTGAGGAGGAAGCATAGTCCTAAACAGAAGCCCCAGGTACACCACCAACCCGTTCATGTGTCTAACCGTTTTTCCCCACTCGGCGACACACCCGCCGGGGGTCAAACTCTGGTAATTGGCAATAGAGACACCGGCAACCATAGTCAATTGTCTTCCAGGGGCCAGAGCAGGCGACATTGAAGGAAATTTAAAACTGCTGGCTAAGGGTAAACGTAAATTCAGTAAAATCATAAGTCACGTCGGCAGTAATGACACCCGGTTACGCCAATCGGAGGTCACTAAAATCAATATTGAATCGGTGTGCAACTTTGCCAAAACAATGTCGGACTCTGTAGTTTTCTCTGGTCCCCTCCCCAATCAGACCAGGAGTGACATGTTTAGCCGCATGTTCTCCTTAAATTGCTGGCTGTCTGAGTGGTGTCCCAGAAACGATGTGGGCTTCATAGATAATTGGAAACCTTCTGGAGGAAACCTGGTCTTGTTAGGAGAGACGGCATCCATCCCACTTTGGATGGAGCAGCTCTCATTTCTAGAAATATGGACAAATTTATTAAACCCCCCAAAATATGACTATCCAGAGTTGGGACCAGGAAGCAGAGTTGCAGTCTTACATGCCTCTCTGCAGCTTCTCTCCTCCTGCTACCCCCCCAAAAAACCCATCTCCATAGAGACTGTGTCAGCTTCCAAAACGACAAAAAACAAACTAAAAACCAGCAACAAACAACTTAAACATAAACAATTACAAAGAAAGAACAATACAGTATCCACATCTGAACCAAAGAGTAAAACAGTGAAATGTGGATTATTAAATATTAGGTTTTTCTCCTCCAAGTCTCTGTTAGTACATGACTTAATAATTGATCAACAAATTGATTTACTCTGCCTTACAGAAACCTGGTTGCAGCAGGATGATTATGTTAGTTTAAATGAATCACCACCCCCGAGTCATTCTAACTACCAGAAATCTAGAAGCACAGGCCGAGGGGGAGGTGTGGCAGCAATTTTTCACACCAGCCTATTAATTAATGAAAGACCAAGACAGACTTTTAATTCATTCGAAAGCCTGATGCTTAACATTGTCCACCCCAGCTGTGAAACTCAGAAACCAGTCTTACTTGTTATCATATATCGTCCACCTGGGCCTTACACAGAGTTTCTGTCTGATTTCTCAGACTTTATATCTAATTTATTTCTGAGCTCAGATAAAATAATTATTGTGGGTGATTTTAACATCCATGTAGATGCTAAAAATGACAGCTTCAACATGGCATTTAATCTGTTATTAGACTCAATTGGTTTCTCTCAAAATGTAAAAGAACCCACCCACCACTTTAATCACACTCTAGATCTTGTTTTAACATATGGCATCGAACCTGAACATTTAACAGTGTTTCCTGAAAACCCTCTCCTGTCTGATCATTTCCTGATAACATTTACTTTTACAATAATTGATTACACAGCGGTGAAGAGTAGACTTTATCAAAGTAGATGTCTTTCTGAAAGCACTGTAACTAAGTTTAAGAATATAATCCACCCACTGTTATCATCTTCAATGCCCTGTACCAACACAGAGCAGAGCAGCTATCTGAACGCTACCCCAACAGAGGTCGATTATCTTGTTAATAATTTCACCTCCTCACTACGTACGTCTCTGGATACTGTAGCTCCTGTGAAAACTAAGGCCTCAAATCAGAAGTACCTGACTCCGTGGTATAATTCTCAAACACGTACCCTAAAGCAGATGACTCGTAATCTGGAGAGGAAATGGCGTGTCACAAATCTAGAGGATCATCATTTAGCCTGGAGAAATAGTTTGCTGCTTTATAAGAAAGCCCTCCGCAAAGCCAGAACATCTTACTATTAATCACTGATTGAAGAAAATAAGAACAACCCCAGGTTTCTCTTCAGCACTGTAGCCAGGCTGACAAAAAGTCAGAGCTCTTTTGAGCCAACCATCCCTTTAACGTTAACTAGTAATGACTTCATGAACTTCTTCACAAATAAAATTTTTATCATTAGAGAAAAAATTACCAATAATCATCCCACAGATGTAATATTATCTACAGTTACTCTTAGTACCATTGATGTTAAGTTAGACTCTTTTTCTCCAATTGATCTTTCTGAGTTAACTTCAATAATTACTTCCTCCAAACCATCAACGTGTCTTTTAGACCCCATTCCTACAAAACTGCTCAAAGAAGTCCTGCCATTAATTAATTCTTCGATCTTAAATATGATCAACCTATCTCTAATGATCGGCTATGTACCACAGGCCTTCAAGCTGGCTGTAGTTAAACCTTTACTCAAAAAGCCATCTCTAGACCCAGCAGTCTTAGCTAATTATAGGCCAATCTCCAACCTTCCTTTCATATCAAAAATCCTTGAAAGAGTAGTTGTCAAACAGCTAACAGATCATCTGCAGAGGAATGGTTTATTTGAAGAGTTTCAGTCAGGTTTCAGAGCTCAGCACAGCACAGAAACAGCTTTAGTGAAGGTTACAAATGATCTTCTTATGGCCTCTGACAGTGGACTCATCTCTGTGCTTGTCCTGCTAGACCTCAGTGCAGCGTTCGATACTGTTGACCATAATATCCTATTAGAGCGATTAGAACATGCTGTAGGTATTACAGGTACTGCGCTGCAGTGGTTTGTATCATATCTATCTAATAGACTCCAATTTGTGCATGTAAATGGAGAGTCCTCTTCACACACTGAGGTTAATTATGGAGTTCCACAGGGTTCAGTGCTAGGCCAATTCTGTTTACATTATACATGCTTCCCTTAGGCAGTATCATTAGAAGACATAGCATACATTTTCACTGCTATGCAGATGACACCCAGCTCTATCTGTCCATGAAGCCAGATAACACACACCAATTAGTTAAACTGCAGGAATGTCTTAAAGACATAAAGACCTGGATGGCCGCTAACTTTCTGCTTCTTAATTCAGATAAAACTGAGGTTATTGTACTCGGTCCTGAAAATCTTAGAAATATGGTATCTAACCAGATTCTTACTCTGGATGGCATTACCTTGGCCTCCAGTAACGCGGTGAGGAATCTTGGAGTCATTTTTGACCAGGACATGTCCTTCAACGCACATATTAAACAAACATGTAACACTGCGTTCTTCCAAATTAGAAATATCCTGTCTCAGAGTGACGCTGAAAAACTAGTTCATGCATTTATTACTTCCAGGCTGGACTACTGTAATTCATTATTATCAGGATGTCCAAAAAACTCACTGAAAAGCCTTCAGCTAATCCAAAATGCTGCAGCAAGAGTCCTGACAGGGACTAGAAAGAGAGAGCATATTTCTCCTGTTTTGGCTTCCCTTCATTGGCTTCCTGTTAAATCCAGAATTGAATTCAAAATCCTGCTCCTCACATACAAGGTCTTAAATAATCAGGCCCCATCTTATCTTAATGACCTTGTAGTACCATATCACCCTATTAGAGTGCTCCGTTCTCGCTCTGCAGGCCTACTTGTTGTTCCTAGAGTATTTAAAAGTAGAATGGGAGGGAGAGCCTTCAGTTTTCAGGCCCCTCTTCTGTGGAACCAGCTTCCAGTTTGGATTCGGGAGACAGACACTATCTCTACTTTTAAGATTAGGCTTAAAACTTTCCTTTTTGCTAAAGCATATAGTTAGGGCTGGACCAGGTGACCCTGGATCCTCCCTTAGTTATGCTGCAATAGACGTAGGCTGCCGGGGGATTCCCATGATGCATTGAGTTTTTCCTTTCCAGTCACCTTTCTCACTCACTATGTATTAATAGACCTCTCTGCATTGAATCATATCTGTTATTAACCTCTGTCTCTCTTCCACAGCATGTCTTTATCCTGTCTTCCTTCTCTCAACCCCAACCGGTTGCAGCAGATGGCCGCCCCTCCCTGAGCCTGGTTCTGCCGGCGGTTTCTTCCTGTTAAAAGGGAGTTTTTCCTTCCCACTGTCGCCAAAGTGCTTGCTCATAGGGGGGTCATATGATTGTTGGGTTTTTCTCTGTATCTATGAAGCGCCTTGAGGCGACTTTTGTTGTGATTTGACGCTATATAAATAAAATTGAATTGAATTGAACATATATAATCCATACTAATGATGAAGGAACTGAGCTCACAGTCCATTGTTCATTCAGTGAACTACTCAGTTTATTTTGGGCCTCAGAAATGCTCACTCTGTTTGTACATCACTGTCAGCAATAGACTCATTCTGCTGTGTGGACAGGAACACATGTGACATCACTTCCTGTTTGTTTGTGACTGAAGAGGAAGAAGTTTACAAGGAATCATTTAGAAGAGTTTCAAACATCAACTGATTGAATCCATGAATCTGAAAACGTGTTTGTGAGTGAAAGAGACAGACATGTACAGACTGAACTATCTGTTCAACAGTCAGAGTGTTTCTGTAACAGGAGACACTCTTTACACTCCACTCAGCACAGGGACACTGAGCCACCAGGATACCAGAACCTAAACCCAAACCCAGGATAAAGAGTTTGAGTGAATGTGGTGTTGAAGGTGTGGAGGTGGATCAGAGTGTCAGAGGAGACTCTGTAGAAGGACAGAGTGCCAGCAGGACAGTCCACATACACTGCTGCTCTGTTAGAGACAGAGGAGGAGGAGGAGGAGGAGGAGATGGATGTTTGTATCTTATTGTGCCTGACATGATGAGGACCATCATCAGAGCAGCTCAGACTCCAGGACTGATCATTCCATCCAAACACACAGTCTCGGTCTCCTTTCCTTCTGATGCTTCTGTAACTCACTGATATATAAACGCCTCCTCTCCACTCGACCTCCCAGTAACAGCGACCAGTCAGACCATTTCTACACAGCAGCTGTTCCCAGTAATCAAATCTGTCTGGATGATCAGGATATGACTGAACCTCCTCCAATTGTGTCACCTTCCTGTTGTTGTCAGACAGTTGGAGGTTTGTGTTCACTGTGTTTGTGTCGATTGTGAGTTGACAGGAATCTGATGGAGAGAACAAACACAATCCAGCTGCAGTTATTGATCCATCATCTGTTCATTGATTGACACTTTGATGATGACTCCTGACATGATGAAGATGGTTGAATGTGTGCTGCTTTGTTTTCATGAATCCCATTAAAAACACACTTACACTTCCTCAGACCTGGTCTCAACCATCGGACTCCAGCAGGCTCCACCCTGAAAGGAGGAGGGGGGTCAGAGCAGCACAGTCAGCATGCACACATGGACATTACATGGCTCTCACACACACACTGTTACACACTGAGCTCAAAGCTCGGCTCCACTGTTTTATTCAAAGAAATCTACATTTATTTATCAGCACATTTAAAAACAGCTTGAGCCAAAGTGCTGCACAGAGTAGAGAGAAAATAGGAAACATACACAGTAATGACTATAAAGACTGGTCAGGATTGAAAGCTACAGAGTACAAATGTGTTTCCAACCGGCTTTTAAAAATGTCCAGTGTTGGTGACGACCTGATGTGAAGGGTGACTGTTCCAGAGTTTGGCTGCAGCCATCGATAAAGCTCACCTCTGTTTTTACGTCTAGTTCTGGTCAGAAGCTGCTTATCTGCAGACCTGAGGGCTCCACTTGGATTCTTTTGTTAAAGAGAGATAAGATGGAGCCAATCCATTCACAGATTTAAAGACAACCAGATCTGGAAGTGGATTCTACCACGTACTGGTAACCAGTGGAAAAAGCTGGTGATGGGTCGTCTAGCACAGACCCACCGCTGGAACCAGACAATTGATGAGGGAGAGAACTGTGACAGCGCCGTTCCTTCACTTGACCTCAGTCGCTCTCGTCTGCTCCCTCGTAACACTGCTCTTTATTGAGCTTACATGAATATGCACAAGTTCATTATGACGTCTTACACAGGTATGAACAAAGAGTACCAGTCTGTGCATAGTGTGTGTGCGCGTGTGTGTGTGTGTGTGTGTGTGTCTGTGTGTGTCTGTGTGTGTGTCTGTGTGTGTGTGTGTGTGTGTCTGTGTGTGTGTGTGTGTGTGTGTGTCTGTGTCTGTGTGTGTCTGTGTGTCTGTGTGTGTCTGTGTCTGTGTGTGTGTGTGTCTGTGTGTGTGTGTGTGTGTGTGTGTGTCTGTGTGTGTGTCTGTGTGTGTGTCTGTGTGTGTGTGTGTGCGTGCGTGCGTGTGTGTGTGTTCCAGATGTGACCCTGTGACCCCAAAGCTGGTGCTAAGAGTCCAGCGGTCCCCCTAACAAAGGGCTCTTATACTTAACCAGACACAGAGCAGGTGTCCTCCTACACCAGGGGTCTCAAACTCGCGGCCCGCGGGCCAATTGCGGCCCGCAGGACGATAGTTTTTGGCCCCACCTTAATATGAAAATGTAATGTTAGTTTGATAATGTATGACACTTTACAGTGTTGTGGGCGGAGCTGAATTAACCCACCAATCAGGGTGGGATATGGATCTCAGGGGACACCAGCCGGGCTTGATGCAAGCAGGGAAACATTTCTCAATGAGTCAAAGTTCCAGCAGCGTTGCCCTGGAGTGTTTCTTTCTTTCCTGTGCCTGGCTGGCTTCCTCCTTTCTATTGGGCAAACGCCGACATTCGCCCCAGCGCGCTGCGTTCACAACACTTCAAAAAAAGTTGTTTTTTTAAGTTGCTGCCCAGCGGGACATTATACGTATATAGATTTATACACACGTCAGTGGGATTTAAAGTTATTTTCCACAGAGAGAGATCTCATATTAACTCTCACAGTGATGCGTAGGCGGCGGGATAAAAGAAAAGTCATGAACTCAATGCAGCCCAATTTAGTCTGCAGTCACATAGCGACACCTGTTCATCGGCAACAACAGTCCCCGGTAACCCGGACTAATTATAGGGTCGCACCATAATTTGTGGCTCCATGTTTTTATTTGCATCACTGCGTTTGCATTGCAGCAAACATGAACATTACATATATTTCAATATAATGTAAAAGCAGTCAAAACAACTAACATCAGAAACAGCTGATGTTATTTGTTATATGTCACGGTGTCATTTCCGTTTCTTTCTCCTGTAACAACAGCCCGGCGCCGTGAGCAGTCGCCTTTTTTGCGCTCGCTATCCCTGCACTTTCTACCATCTGCAAACGCCACGGTGTTCGTGTCGTCATGAAAGACATGAACATCGAGCGTAAAAACAAAGGAGACTGCTACCGGCTTTTTATCTGCCGATCGCCGTGCTACGGTTGCAAGAAAAAGAAGCAGAAATGACCTTCTCTACGCGTTGAGACGTTCCCCGTCCGTCGGCTAAACGCTTGATTGAAACTTCAATGCGACAGTGACACCAAGTAGAATTATAAATGTCACATAGCCCCAAACATGTCTTTTTCAAAGCCTGCGGTGAAGAGAAAGGTTGGTGATGAGCACCGACAATTTCAGGAAAAGTGGGAAATGCAATATTTCTTTGTTGAGCACAGGGGCACCCCGACCTGTCTTATTTGCACAGAGAAAGTTGCGCTGCACAAGGAATACAATTTGAAACGTCATTACACAACTAGACATGCTGAGCTGGATGCAGAATACCAGGGAGACGAGAGAGCGAACCGGGTTGCCAGTCTTAAAACAGATCTACTGAGGCAGCAAGATTTCTCCAAGAAAGCAACCAAAGAGAATAATGCAGCAGTCGGAGCCACGTGGTTAGTGAGATGATTGCTAAAGCAGGGAAGCCATTCACAGAAGGTGCATTTGTCTAAAAGTGCATATTGCAGGCTGCAAATATAGTCTGTCCGGGAAAGAAAGGTCAGTTTAGCAACATCAGCCTTTCTGCCAACACCGCAGCAGATCGCATTTCTGACCTGTCAAGTGACATTTCTGACCAACTGTGTGAGAAAGCCAAATGTTTCAGTGTATACTCAGTCGCTCTTGATGAGACCACAGACATCACCGACACTGCCCAGCTCCCAATGTATGTCCGTGGTGTTGATGACAGTTTTGAAGTGATGGAGGAGCTGCTCACAGTAATTCCAATGCATGGCCAGACCACCGCTCAGCAGATATTTACAAGCTGTGTGATGCCATTGAGAATGTTGGTTTGCCATGGAAGAGGTTTGTTGGAATAACAACAGATGGAGCGCCATCAATGACAGGGAGGAAACATGGACTGGTGGCACAAAACAAACTGGAAGAGGAAGGCGTGGAGGAGGCCATTGCTCTGCACTGCATCATCCATCAGCAGGTCCTTTGCAGCAAATGCCTGAAGTTTGACAATGTGATGTCTATTGTTGTGAAATGCATCAACCAAATCAGATCCAGGGGCTTAAAGCACCGAAGGTTCTGTGCTTTTTTAGAGGAAATGGAGTCAGAATATGGGGATGTGCTCGACTTCACTGAGGTACGTTGGCTCAGCAGGGGAAATGTATTAAAGAGACTTTTTGAGTTGAGAGCAGAAGTGAAGCCTTCATGGAGAAGGATGGAGTTAGTGTTCCTGTGCTAACTGATCCCAAATGGCTCATGGACTCAGCTTTTCTTGTTGATATGACACATGAGCTTAATGTACTGAACAAGACGTTACAAGGCCAGGGGCAACTTGTCAGTGCTGCCTATGACAACGTGAGAGCATTCTCCACAAAACTGGCGCTCTGGAAAGCTCAGCTCTCTCAGACAAACCTTTGCCATTTCCCAGCATGCAAGGCACTCGTGGATGCAGGCACACCATTCAGTGCTGACGAGTATGTTGATGTCATTTTGAGGCTACAGGAGGAATTTGATCACAGGTTTGCTTACTTCAAGACACACAGAGCCACCTTTCACATTTTTGCGGACCCCGTCTCCTTTGATGTGCAAGATGCCCCTTCTGTGCTTCAAATGGAGCTCATTGAGCTGCAGTGCAACTCTGAACTCAAAGCAAAGTTCAGGGAGGTGAGTGGAAAAGCAGACAAGCTTGGACAATTTTTGAGAGACTTGAGCCCTAGTTTCCCTCGGCTTTCCCGAATGTTCAAGCGGACCATGTGCCTTTTTGGTAGCACATACTTGTGCCAAAAGCTCTTCTCCACTTTGAACTTCAATAAGTCCAAGTACAGGTCCAGACTTACGGATGATCATCTTCAAGACATACTGAGGGTCGCAACTGCTTCCTCCCTCAGGCCAAATCTGGCTCGGCTATGCGAGAGGAAACGCTGCCAGGTCTCTAGCAGCAAGGAGTAGGCAAGAGAAGCCATGTTCAGAAGAACAGTTCATTTTCTACAGTGTTCCATTCATGTTCAGAAGAAGGTTATAGAACTGTTAATACAGACATTTCAATCTAAATACAGCAGATATAGAAGACTGAAAGATACACACAAGTTCACTGACTAAAAATATCTTATTATTATTTTATTTATGTATTACAGATTGATTTATTTTCTTATTAATTCTTAATTTGTTTATTCATTTTTCATATTTTGTGTTAAAAAATAAAAATAAAGAGATTTGAGAAGATTGGAATTTTTTAACCATGCCTTTCTTGTAGAAAACCTAATGCGGCCCAGCCTCACCCAGACTCTGCCTGCAGCGGCCCCCAGCTAAATTGAGTTTTAGACCTCTGTCCTACACCATAAATCAGTAAGAGAGGGTACGACCTCTCTCATGGCCCCAAGTGGTGTGTGCATGCCAGAGCACTCTGGAAGGCACACAGAGTCTTTACAGACTACTCAGGATCAAACCTCTATCATTATGCAATCGATTATACAACTCTAAGCATATATGAGTAAATATTTCTAAGCATAAATGACAATCAACAATATAAACCTTACAGCTGGTTTTAATAACAGAATTCATTTGTTTCTCAAACGAGAAAGAGCTATCGAGAAACACTCCTAAATCTTTAGTTCTTAACTTTTCCAGTGGGCCAAGGTCAACATTATCTGCTAATGCTAAATAGGCTGCCGTTATTAACTAATGCTAATTTGACATGAATTAGCATTATGCACTAATGCTAACACTTACTTTTTTTAAAAATGTGAGTAGCTAATGCTAACACTATTTCCCTTAACTTTATAACAATGTGAACGGCTAATGCTAACACTCTTTTTCCTAGCATTATAACATCTGAGCTGCTAATGCTAAGTAGGCTGCCATTAGCACCTACGTCTAATTTAAGGCAAATACGCATTAGAACCTAATGCTCATATCGTTTTCCTTTGCTTTATAACAATGTGAGCAGCTACTGCTAAATAGCATTAGCTAATAACAGCAGTCTAATTTAATGCAAGTTAGTCTCATTTGCATTACAACGATGTGAGGAGTTAACGCTAAGTATGCTGCCATTAGTGGCTAATTCTAATTAGGGGTGAATAAATATTACCAGCTAATGCTAATATCGTATTCTCTTCCCTTTTAACAATGTGAGCAGCTAGTGCTAGGTAGGCTGATGCTAGCAGCTAATGCTAAAGCTAATTTAATGTGAATTAGCATCACATTAGTGAGGAGTTAATGCTAAGTAGACTGCCATTAGCAGGTAATGCTAATTTTAGGTGAATAGGAATTGGCAGATAATGCTAATACCATATTTTCTTGCTTTATAACAATGTGACCAGCTAATGCTATGTAGGTTGCCGTTATTAGCTAATACTAATTTGAGGTGAATTAGCATTATCCCCTTATGCTAACAATGTTTTTTCTTACTTTTTAACAATACAAGTAGCTAATGTGAACACTTTTTTTTTTTATTGAATTCTAATTTTTCCCTTGCGATGTGAAGAGTTAATGCTAAATAGGATGCCATTAGTGGCTAATTCTAATTTTAGATGAGAAAGCATTAGAAGCTAATGCTAATACCATATTTTCTTGCTTTATATCAATATTAGTAGGTAATGCTAAGTACGTAGCCATTATTAGCTAATGCTAATTTAGGTGAATTAGCATTATCCACTAATGCTAACACTGTTTTTGCCAACTCTTTTCCCTTGCATTATAACAATATGAGCAGCTAATGCTAAGAAGGCTGCCATTATTAGGTAATGCTAATTATTATGTGTGTTAGCATTATCCGCTGCTGCTAGCAATGTTTTATCTTACCTTTTAACAATATCAGCAGCTAATGCTAACACTACTTTAATTTCAGTTAAACCTACTTAGCATTAATTAACTTCATTTAGCATTAAGAAGTTTTTGCTATAGGCTACCATTAGTGGCTAATGCTAATTTTAGGTAAATAGAAATTGGCAGCTAATGCTAATACCATATTTTCTTGCCTTATAACAATGTGACCAGCTAATGCTAAGCAGGTGCCATTATTAGCTAATACTAATTTGAGATGAATTAGCATTATCCGCTTATGCTAACAATGTTTTTTCTTACTTTTTAACAATACGCCATTAGTGGCTAATTCTAATTTTAGATGAAAAAGGATTAACAGCTAATGCTCATACTGTTTGCTTTGTAAGAATGACAGCAGCTAATGATATGAAGTCTACCGTTATTAACTAATGCTAATTTGATGAGAATTAGCATTATCCGATAATGGTAACTCTTTTCCCCTGCATTATAACAATGTCAGGAGTTAATGCTAAGTAGACTGCCATTAGGGGCTAACTCTAATTAGGGGTGAATAATTATTAGCAGCTAATACTAATACCGTTTTCTCTTTTTCCTTATAACAACTTGAGCAGCTAATGCTAATTTGATGCGAATTAGCATTATATTAGTGAGCAGTTAATGCTAAGTAGGCTGCCATTATTAACTAATACTACGTTGACGTGAATTATCATTATGCGCTACTGCTAATACTGTTTTCTCTTACTTATTAAAAATGATAGTAGCTAATACTAATACTCTTTTCCGTTGGGTAACAACAAAGTGAGGAATTAATGCTAAGTTGGCTGCTTTTAGCGGCTTATTCTAATTAGGGGTGAATAATTATTAGCAGCAAATGCTAATACCGTTTTCTCTTTCCTTATAACAATATGAGCAGTTAATGCTAATTTGATGTAAATTAGCATTATATTAGTGAGGAGTTAATGCTAAGTAGGCTGCCATTAGCAGCTAAAGGTAATTTGAGGTGAATAAGCACTAGTAGCTAATGCCAATACCCTTTTCTCTTGTGTTATAATGATGTGAAACGTTAATATTGTTCTCAAACAACAGAATGAGAATGAAATATTGATTCTAACAGGGCCCATAAACAGCATTAGCTTAGCAGCATTAGCTTATCAGAGTCTCCATCATGGTCACACAAATCCTTAGCGGAGCAAAGTGGCCTACTTAGCAATAGCTGCTGTAGAAAGCAAAGGGAAAACAGTATTATCATTAGCTGCTAAATGTGCACTTGAGAACAAATCTATTGTGAATTCAGCCGTGAATGTAGTGTTTCCAGTAAGCTTCCATTTCCAAATGTTAGCTGCTCCTGTCTGCCTCTTTGTCACACACACAGACTGAAATGATTCACAGCCTTGTTTCATCCTTCTGTCAGTGTCACTGACTGTCACTGTGACTGTGGACATACAGCATGGGAAACACACACATGGCTGATACTTGTATCTAAAGTTACAAAATGTTGTCTCTGTCCAAATATTACCTAACTGTAAGTCTACTTTTAATGAAACTCTCAACATGACTTATCAGTTATCATTAATGTTCCTGCAAACAGACTCCTTGAAGACCCCCTACATAAATATCCATGTACTATCCAGCTAGACTAGTGTGTCTGTCCCTGAAAATATTCCTGCATGTGTGATTGTTCATGTCTCATCTGCAGGAAACAAACAGGAAGTGAGTGAAAGACACAGGAAATGATTCCAGCTCTTCCTCCTATATCAGACATTCTCTCCATACCTGAGAGTGTCCAGTCTCCAGCCTGGATCCTTCAGTCCAGCCGACAGAAGCTTCATTCCTGAGAGACCTGGATGATTGTAGCTCAGGTCCAGCTCTCTCAGATGGGAGGGGTTGGAGGTCAGAGCTGAGGCCAGAGAAGTACAGCCTTCCTCTGTGATCAGACAGCCTGACAGACTGCAGACACACAAAACAACAATCCATCTGTTATCCATCTCTATAGCAGCATAACTAAGTGATGGTTCAGGGTCACCTGATCCAGCTCTAACTATAAGTTTTATCAAAAAGGAAAGTTTGAAGCTGATCGTCAAAGTAGAGAGGGTGTCTGTCTCCTGAACTCAAACTGGGAGCTGCTTCCACACCCAGTCCAACATAGCCAGGCTTTCTTTGCTGCTTTGACAAAACCTCAAATCCCAGTCAGAGATGGTGAGCATCATCACAGTGATGATCATTTCTCTGTTAACCCAGGCTTTCTGCTTCAGGATCTGTGCACGCTCACAGAACAAGGAGACCTTTAAACATCATTTCACTAAATGGATGGACTGAGCTCAGCCTACAGATGAACTGGATAAATAAAGATTTGACCTCAGTGTGCTCAGTGTTCCTGTCTATTCCTAACATATTCCTAACATGATAGCTGCACTTTAGAGCTCTAAAACTGGAACTGACACATATTTAAACTCCACATGTTACTCAGTACATTCAGTTCTGACACTCGCCCACAGTCCAACAAAGGAAACATGGAGATCACATCAGTTTGTCACCAAAGTCTAATTATTCCAGAGGGCAGTGTTGATACAACTAAAGTTATTTTTAAGCAAAGTTGAGTTTTTTATTGTCGCAGTACTTCATGTCTGAAGTATCACTTAAATGCATTACACGCTGTTGATGGCAGCAAACAAACCACCCAAACAAACAGAGGTGGGAGGCTTGGGCAGACTACGTAGGATCAGCTTGTGGGAGGAGTCAGGATAAAACCAAAGAAAGACAAGCTAACAAACACCACAGTGAAGTGAGTAGCTACAAACTGCAGGCTGATTAGTGTTGTTGAAGAAGTCGGTCTGAGGAACGTTCTTAGGATCAACAAATGACGGCATGTATGAGCCTCCCTCAAGACGCACCATCACAAGAAGAACACATGAGCTGTAGAAAAAGGAGAGACTATGAAAGCCACGGCGTTACAACGTGCACCAGCTGTTGGTCTCTCTGGAGACTACTGGGCGTGGCTGGGTAACCATGGTTACTTGGGAGTTACAGTACATGATATTAATGAAGAGTGGGAGCTGCGTTCTATAGCAAACAATTTGTTATGAGGTAATCAGCTGATCTTAGTTTAACCGGAAGCCCTTCACAATAATTGCAATGCCTTTATTTTGTACAACTACCATCAGTTCGTCTGTACTGATGGTAACTTAAAGTCACACTAATGTCGTTTAGTTTCTATAGTTTATGTAGTGGAAGTATACTACAGTACCCTGATCACTGATAGGACAGATTTATGTAGATATACACCTTTGTGTTTAACATTACTGCATTATAGTACTGTGATCTTTGTCCTTATATATGGCTATATTAGCTATACTGATGTACGTACATATAACTGGATATGTAACTTATCTATTCATCTTATTTGTCATGTATTTGTATTGTGTACTTCCTTTTTGTAAGAAACCACACACATGATCACAGCCGCAAGAATCAATCAGTGAAAGAATAAAGTGTCTCAAACCAAACCTTAAGCTCTTTATTCCACATGCTGGGATCATTTGGCCTTCAGTGGTGTTCTGGCTGACACACCGGAGTGACCAGAGTGCTAAAGAGTGAATCGGACACACCAGTGTCATCTCTGATATCTCCACTACATTTAATCGTCCTTCAGCTTGTGGCTGCCGTTAGCTGGTCTGCTAGTTAGCTGATTTGCTATTTAGCCGGTGTGCTAGTTAGCTGGTGTGCTAGTTAGCCGGTTCGCTAGTCAGCTGGTGTGCTGACCAGCGAACCAGTAGGTTACAAGATGAGCTTGTCTGTCTGATGAGCCAGCTCTCTCTGTCTTGGTCATTTTGTCCTTGGGCAAAACCTAACCTACCACTACAACTGTAGCTTACCTCCACCAGTGTGTGAATGTGAGAGTGAATGAATACAGGGAGTGCAGAATTATTAGGCAAATGAGTATTTTGTCCACATCATCCTCTTCATGCATGTTGTCTTACTCCAAGCTGTATAGGCTCGAAAGCCTACTACCAATTAAGCATATTAGGTGATGTGCATCTCTGTAATGAGAAGGGGTGTGGTCTAATGACATCAACACCCTATATCAGGTGTGCATAATTATTAGGTAACGTCCTTTCCTTTGGCAAAATGGGTCAAAAGAAGGACTTGACAGGCTCAGAAAAGTCAAAAACAGTGAGATATCTTGCAGAGGGATGCAGCAGTCTCAAAATTGCAAAGCTTCTGAAGCGTGATCATCGAACAATCAAGCGTTTCATTCAAAATAGTCAACAGGGTCGCAAGAAGCGTGTGGAAAAACCAAGGCACAAAATAACTGCCCATGAACTGAGAAAAGTCAAGCGTGCAGCTGCCAAGATGCCACTTGCCACCAGTTTGGCCATATTTTGGAGCTGCAACATCACTGGAGTGCCCAAGAGCACAAGGTGTGCAATACTCAGAGACATGGCCAAGGTAAGAAAGGCTGAAAGACGACCACCACTGAACAAGACACACAAGCTGAAACGTCAAGACTGGGCCAAGAAATATCTCAAGACTGGTTTTTCTAAGGTTTTATGGACTGATGAAATGAGAGTGAGTCTTGATGGGCCAGATGGATGGGCCCGTGGCTGGATTGGTAAAGGGCAGAGAGCTCCAGTCCCACTCAGACGCCAGCAAGGTGGAGGTGGAGTACTGGTTTGGGCTGGTATCATCAAAGATGAGCTTGTGGGGCCTTTTCGGGTTGAGGATGGAGTCAAGCTCAACTCCCAGTCCTACTGCCAGTTTCTGGAAGACACCTTCTTCAAGCAGTGGTACAGGAAGAAGTCTGCATCCTTCAAGAAAAACATGATTTTCATGCAGGACAATGCTCCATCACACGCGTCCAAGTACTCCACAGCGTGGCTGGCAAGAAAGGGTATAAAAGAAGAAAAACTAATGACATGGCCTCCTTGTTCACCTGATCTGGACCCCATTGAGAACCTGTGGTCCATCATCAAATGTGAGATTTACAAGGAGGGAAAACAGTACACCTCTCTGAACAGTGTCTGGGAGGCTGTGGTTGCTGCTGCACGCAATGTTGATGGTGAACAGATCAAAACACTGACAGAATCCATGGATGGCAGGCTTTTGAGTGTCCTTGCAAAGAAAGGTGGCTATATTGGTTGCTGATTTGTTTTTGTTTTGTTTGTGTATAGAAATGTATATTTGTGAATGTGGAGATGTTATATTGGTGTCACTGGTAAAAATAAATAAATGAAATGGGTATATATTTGTTTTTTGTTAAGTTGCCTAATAATTCTGCACAGTAATAGTCACCTGCACACACAGATATCCCCCTAAAATAGCTCAAACTAAAAACAAACTAAAAACTACTTCCAAAAACATTCAGCTTTGATATTAATGAGTTTTTTGGGTTCATTGAGAACATGGTTGTTGTTCAATAATAAAATTATTCCTCAAAAATACAACTTGCCTAATAATTCTGCACTCCCTGTAGTGGGATTGTAAAGGGTCTTTGAGGGTCTCGAAAAGCGCTATATAAATGCAATCCATTATTATTATTAAGAGCATCTTTAGGCCTGACTGTGCTCATCCTTCCTCCAACCTCTCCTTACCAAAGATAACAACTACATCAGTATTAGCTCAATAACAATTTCTGCAATTCAATTGTGGACATTCATTTTTAAACCTTGTGTAAAACGATAAAACCTCAAAGTCTGAGCATTATTCTTTGTGCAAACAGCTCTTGCAGGTTCCCCCGGACTTAGGTTATTTTTATTATTTAATTACTTTCCTTTAAGCAGCTGTTCAGGCTACTAAACTCATCCCAGAAATAACAAGTGACACCATTAATAGTAGAGGTGGGAATCACCATACAACTCGCGATACGATATTATCACAATACTTAACGCACGATACGATATTATTGCGATTTTTTTAAATATTTTGCGATATTTAAATTCTGCACATAAAGGTAAACTTTATCAATATTCATTTTATCTAATATCAAAGTCTCACACTCAGTCTTTCTCTCATTTCAGTCAGTTTTATTGTTGACAAACTGAACGGTTTGTATTACAGTCTAGTCCAACTTAACTGAATGCAACCATCTGGTACAATTATAGCTATTCTGAACTATGCAATTTATGAAAACTATGCAGCCCCTTCAGCAACTGAAGAATTTGAAAGTAAATTTAAAAAAATATATAATTTTACATTAAATAAAAAAGTTTCAAACTTAATTAAAATTAAACATGTCTTAAATTAAAATAAGTAAACTGTCATGTTTATTGCTGCCAAAAAAAAAGTTAAACACATTTGGACAGTGAAGGAATGTCAGGATTGTTGCTCAGAAAAAGGATCAACATGCTCTGAAGTCAACATGCTCTGACTCCAGAGCATGTTGACTTCAGAGAAAAAATTGTTTGTAACAAAATATCGATTTCTGCTGTCCCTGTATCGATACATTATTAGCAAACAAAATATCACGATACTACACAGTATCGATTTTTTCCCCCCACCCCTAATTAATAGTGGAGCTAACTTTAACAGGTGAAACTGATTTGACCTATAAGGCTACTGCAGTTACTTCTTATCAGGTTTAGTAGGGAAGACATCTGGATGAGGTAGTTAGTAGTATGTAGTTAGTACCGGGCGACTCCCCTCCCCCACATCGGCACCAGAACCCTGTATTATCTACAGGGTAAGACTGCCTGTTTTATCAAACTATGGCCATTACTACTGTGATCATTTGCAGCCCAGTGTGCCGCTCTCTCTGCTGGGATGAACCACTGGAGCTCACCCAGTCATCCCTTTCTTTCTCTCAAGAAGAAGTGAAATAAATATATTTATTATTTTACGAGTCTAATATTCTTTAAATCAAACTGTAATGAATAAATGAAGCAAGAAGATTTGGTGGCTCCACGTGTTGTAGAAGAAAAGATAAACATCTCATTTTGAGAAATCAGCCTTTAAAATTAAGTACTGTGAATAAAAAAACAAACAGCGAGCCAATCAGCAGTCGCCAATATCCTCCTAATTTCATTCACAAAGAAATCAAATATATATATTATGGGCCCAAAGGAGCCTAAATCTTTAAATTAGGCAGTGCATGAAGTATTTTTTTAAATAAACAAAGACATGACTATAACAACTTTTAGTAATTCAGAGTCCAATTATCCACTCAAATGTAAATAAAAGTTCACTTGACAGCTGTAAAAGTTACCTGTTTATACAATAATATAATTCACATTTCAAATGATCATCTGTGGAAAAGTTTGAATCCTGACCTGAGAGTTTCCACTGCACACTGTGAACTCTTTAGTCCAGCGGACAGAAGCGTCACTCCTGAATCCTGCAGGTCAGAGTTACTCAGGTCCAGCTCTCTCAGACTGGAGGACTGGGAGCTGAGGACTGAGGACAGAGCTTCACAGCTTCTCTCTGACAGGTTACAGCCACTCAGTCTGAAAAATAAAAGACAATCTATAAAACAAGTACTCATGTAGAGTTTGTTAATACATTTCACAACATTAAATGTTGACTTTCTATTTTTAAAGGAAACATAAACATACTAAGATACAACATCATATGTATGAACTTTAATTAATAATTCTAAAAACTAAATGTTTTCTGATCTGACCTCAGAGTATTCAGTTTACAGTTTAAACGTTGTAGTCCAGCAGACAGAAGCTTCACTCCTGAATCCTGCAGCTTTCTGATACTCAGGTCCAGCTCTGTCAGACTAGAGGACTGCGAGCTGAGAACTGAGGACAGAGCTTCACAGTTTTCCTCTGAGAGTTCACAGATGTTAAGTCTGAAGATAAAAACATGAATAAAGATTGTTGTTAAAGTGTAATCAAGGTGCAATAGCTTATTGTCTTGTGCTGAGCAGGTTAGTAAAACTTCCGTTTAACTTTGAAATGAATAAAAATGCTATGAAACAAGGATAACTGGATAAAGACATAAACAAAAACAAACATCAAACACATAAACAAACAGAACTAAACATAATACAAATTGATCTGACCTCAGAACATTCAGTTTGGCATGTGGACTCTCCACTGCAGCAGACAGAAGCTTTACTGCTGAAGCCTTCAGGCTGTCGGTACTCAGGTCCAGCTCTCTCAGACTACAGGACTGGGAGCTGACCACTGACAGCAAATTTTCACAGCCTTTCTCTGAGACGTTACAGCTGCTCAGTCTGTGAGAGAAAGGAAAAAAACAAAAACAAAAAAAAACAAACAATATATGTGATCAAATTAAATTTGTTTATATGTTGAACCCTTTTTTTAAAAAATTTATTTAAACCTATGAGACTATGAGTGCTACCAGTCCAGTGCACATGATTGGTACCTTGATGGTACCTTGCTCAGGGGTACCACAAGGTAACTATTCGGTGGATTCGACCCCTGACCTTATGATCATGGGGCGACCACTCTGCCTACTGAGCTAATAATTCTGTGTACACTGTCATACAATATTAACTAAAACAATTATTTTAGAAAATTTTAGTAATTCAATAATCATGCTCATTACCTGTGTATTGTGAATAACACTTGATTTTAAACACTAGCTGTATAAAACTCTTCCTGTTAAAGGTGTGTATAAAGGAGATGAGCTGAAATGCAGACTTCATGGAGAATGTTTGCTGTCAGGATATATCAAAGACAAAGCAGAGATCCATCCAGTCTCTTCCACTAAGCCCACAGAGGGACAGACAACCACTCTCACTCACACCTGCATGAAGTTTAGATCACCAGGTAACCTAACTGCATGTCTGTGGACAGTGGGAAGAAACTGTAGAGGACCCAGAGTGAACCCACTGTAATTCTGTGATAACACTGGTTATGGAAGCCTTACAGTTACATATGGTTACTGACAAGAAACACGACCTTAGAGGCAATTTCAGTAATGAAGACCGAGTTTCTCCCTCCATACAGGATGAAAACATGACAGCACAGCAGAGATTTATATTTAAAAAGGGAGGGTGTGCACTGAAAGTGAGATACAAACTTGAACTTAAATTATGAACATCAGAAAAAGATGTAGGTGAAGTCTGGCAGGTGACGTTTGTGCATTAGAATAAAACAACCAAACTCCTGGAGTTGGAGACAAATGAACAAGCTGAGGATAATAAACCTGTCAGAGGGGCTGAAGCATCAGAGCTCATGTTCTTATAGGCTGGGTCTGGATTGTCCTTTGATAAGAGTTACAGAACAAAGTGTGTTTTAGAAATGCTGGAGTGAAACATTAAAACTACCATATATTTACCGAGTGACTGATGATCATTTAATTTACTATTTTAAAAAAATGTTACAGTGCTCTTTGAACTCAGCATTTCTGATTTATTTCCCATGATTTTAACAATGAAGCGATGACAACATGTTTACTCACAGAGCTTTGTTGGAGGCTTTGACCACTGGCAGCATTCTCAGAAGAGCCTCCTCTGAAGCAGAGTATTTCTTGAAGTCAAACTCATCCAGATCTTCTTCTGATGACAGTAAGATGAAGGTCAGAGCTGAGCACTGAGCAGGAGACAGTTTACCTGTGGAGAGACTTCCTGAAGTCCTGTATTGTTGGATCTCCTCCACTAGAGAACGATCATTCAGTTCATTCAGACAGTGGAACAGATTGATGCTTTTCTCTGCAGACAGATTCTCACTGAGCTTCTCCTTGATGTACTGGACTGTTTCCTGATTGGTCTGTGAGTTACTTCCTGTCTGTGTCATCAGGGCTCGTAGGAGAGTCTGATTGGTCTGCAGGGAAAGACCCAGGAGGAAGCGGAGGAACAAGTCCAGGTGTCCATTTGGACTCTGTAAGGCCTTGTTCACAGCACTCTGGTAGAAGTGTTTCTCTGCAGATTCTCCTGTTTCAGACTTCTTGGATGTTGTTTGTTGTTCTTCCAGCAGATTGAGTCCAGAGTTGATGAAAGTCAGATGGACATGAAGAGCAGCCAGAAACTCCTGAACACTCAGATGGATGAAGCAGAACACCTTGTCCTGGTACAGTCCTCTCTCCTCTTTAAAGATCTGTGTGAACACTCCTGAGTACACTGAGGCTGCTCTGATATCGATGCCACACTCTGTCAGGTCTGATTCATAGAAGATCAGGTTTCCTTTCTGCAGCTGATCAAAAGCCAGTTTTCCCAGAGACTCCATCATCTTCCTGCTCTCTGGACTCCAGTGTGGATCTGTCTCAGCTCCTCCATCATACTTGACCTTCTTCACTTTGGCCTGAACCACCAGGAAGTGGATGTACATCTCAGTCAGGGTCTTGGGCAGCTGTCCTCCCTCTCTGGTTTCCAGCACATCCTCCAGAACTGTAGCAGTGATCCAGCAGAAGACTGGGATGTGACACATGATGTGGAGGCTTCGTGATGTCTTGATGTGAGAGATGATCCTGCTGGCCTGCTCCTCATCTCTGAATCTCTTCCTGAAGTACTCCTCCTTCTGTGGGTCAGTGAACCCTCTGACCTCTGTCACCATGCCAACACAGTCAGGAGGGATCTGATTGGCTGCTGCAGGTCGTGTGGTTATCCAGAGGCGAGCAGAGGGAAGCAGTTTCCCCCTGATGAGGTTTATCAGCAGCACATCCACTGAGGTGGACTTTCTAGGGTCAGTTAGGATTGTAGTTTTGTGGAAGTCCAGAGGAAGTCGACACTCATCCAGACCATCAAAGATGAACACAACCTGGAAGTCTTCAAAGCTGCAGATTCCTGCTTCTTTGGTTTCAGTAAAGAAGTGATGAACAAGTCCCACCAAGCTGAACTTTTCCTCTTTCAGCACATTCAGCTCTCTGAAAGTGAATGGAAATATGAACTGGATGTCCTGGTTGGCTTTGTCTTCAGCCCAGTCCAGGCTGTATTTCTGTGTTAAGACTGTTTTCCCAATGCCAGCCACTCCCTTTGTCAGCACTGTTCTGATTGGTTCATCTCTTCCAGGTGAGGCTTTAAAGATGTCTTCTTGTCTGATGGTTGTTTCTGGTCTGTCTGGTTTCCTGGATGCTGTTTCAATCTGTCTGACCTCATGTTCATCATTGACCTCTGCAGTCCCTCCCTCTGTGATGTAGAGCTCTGTGTAGATCTGATTCAGGAGGGTTGGGTTTCCTGCTTTAGCGATGCCCTCAAACACACACTGGAACTTCTTCTTCAGCTTAGACTTAAGGTTACGATGACAAACAGCAGCTGGAAGTTCTGAATAATAATAATAAAAATACAACTTTAACAATCATATTTTACAAAATGCTGATGACAATTTCTGACCCACTGAGAAATGACTGAACACACTGGTGTCACAAGTCTCTCATTTATCCAGCAGCTTAAATCTTTAGATAAATCCTCTTACGTCTCTGCAGACGGTCAGCCAGCTCCTCCTGCTTCATTCTCCTCAGGAAGTCCACTGTGATCTTCACAAATGCCTCTCTGCTGTTTCTCCTCTGCTCATCATCCTCCCTCTGAAACTCCAAGCACTGGGGCTTATTTGGATTCAGAGCCTTCTGGATCTTCTTCAGCTCGTTCTTCACAAAAGTGATGATGTTGTCCTCCAGCAGCTGGAACAGAATACTTTATGAATGACCCACCACTCTGAACTTTAGTCCACACAACATCCACTTCTTTACGATCAAGGGGCATATCATCCGCGAACTCTTTACCAATTATAGGTTTGACTTTATCTGATTAACTGAGACTTTGTCCACAACTCCATGATCCCAAAGCGTTGATTCTGTTCATATGAATGCAGCGATTTCAGTGGGAGAAACATTTCACTGGTGTTCAGAGCTGAACTACCAACAGGTTGATGATCAAAGCCAGAAACTTGGAGATGTTTCAGGTGACTGAGTTGATCGTACAGACAACTGGTCTTAAAGGTTCACTCTGTTTACACATACAGATCAGTATTTAAGGTTTGACTCTCATCATCCACTGGAGCACAAACTGGGCGTCATCAGGACACTACAACACAGAACAAACACCATCCCCACAGACACAGCAGCCAGCGAAGCAGAAGAACTTCACATCAAGAAGGTCCTGAGTAAATGTGAACGCTGGTTTGAGGGCGGAGTCAAGGAGGCCATTTATGTGAAAAGGAAAGACCATCTCTGAATGGAGGAGGGGCCTAAGGGTACATTTGTCACCATCTTACATGCTGTGATTGCAGCCATTCCCCAGCTCTCTGTGAACTGGACTCATGACCATTGATCAACAACCATTGATCAATGGTCCTGACAATATGCGTACCAATGATCAATGAACTGACCTCCCAGCCCATTGTTCCTTCAGTGGGCTGGTTTCAGTCATACAAATGTCCTGTTTATGAGATTGAAACCTGCAGTCAGCTGAGACTGAAGAAGTCACCTGATGATGATGAAACGTTTCTCACACTGAAAACATCCAGATGAACAGAATCAAGCTTTTTGGGATTTACGTACCTGGATGATTGAGCATCAAGACACAACTCTGTGACTTTTCTCAGATGAATAAATCCTCTCCTCCAGCTTTGTTTACATCTACCAGCCCTGTGGCACTGCCCAGGGAAATAATCTATGTGAGAGGTGGAAAGTCATACAGGTGTCTGCTCCTGCCTTCAGTTATTTTATCTACTGTGTGTCAACTGGCTGAACCTCCTCCAACTGTCTACTGTCTCCCTAAACTCAACAATGACTTAGTGATCTATCCATTCTCTGACCAAAGACATCCTGCTGCAGGAGGTTAACATAGCAGCCAATGATGATCCCACTCACTGTGAACAACACATTTGGACCTGATTTGCTGCTCTGGTTTACACGTGAACTTTGACTGCTGTCACCAACTTGAGAGGCTCTACAGAAAAACTGGACTTGTCCATAAAAATCATAAACTACATTACAAGGACAGCATTGCTCAATCAACTCTAATTACTATGACCATGTTATCTCTTCTAACTAAGGTACAGACACTCAAACTTGCTGCTTTCAGTGAGAAGTCAAATGTCTGAATATGAGCTGGAAGCTGCTGAGAGTCCTCCTTCTTCCCGTGGGGTTTACTTTCTCTACTACTTTCACTATAAACACGCCCCTTTCATGCACCTGCAGAGGGCCACCAGCAGATGGAGCTGTCTTAAACAAATCCACTTGGATAGTTAGCTGTAGATGACTTTATCAGTATGATTGTAGGATTTTGAGTTATTCTTTAGATTTATTTAAACTCCTATATTGTGCACAAGTGTTGAGCGACCCATAATTTCTCTGTACTTTTCATAAGAGCAGCCAGACTTTCAGCTAGTTTTTCTTTGCTCTGCAGGTTTATGAAGGTGTGTCAAAGTTGTTCTTTGGACATTAGCTGCTTTTTAAATCATTTTCAGTCCTCGTACAGAAACACTCTTCAAGCTAAATCCAAGTGTGTTAGACCAGAGTTAACCTGATAGATATGTGTGGGTGTGTAACTCTTAGAAGCTGATTGGCTGCTTTTTATGGGGGCTGGGTCTTTGGAAAGTGTTTTAGTAACACACCCTGAACTGCACACTTTAACAAACAACATGAGATTTTAACAGTAATGTAAAACTCATGTGATTCACTGTTATTAAGCACAAACACATCTATGGCCCTGTTTCCATTAGTAGCTGCTCAGATCGACTCACCACAGGTCACCACGACTGGACTGGATCCACTGGTTTCCATTACAGTTGAGGACCACCTAATGTGGTCGTCTCAATACAGCCGAGTGTCGACTAACATCATTAGTAAGTGCTAATGCTGCTAATTTCCATCATATTTGTCATTTATTGCTCAAAGTTTTTGAAGAAACAGTTATTCAGCTTCATCCCCACTGATCTCGACTACAAACTGTTTCACTTTGGTTTTTGTTTAAAGCCTCGATGTTTAAAACGTTTCCCTGTGATCACATTTGCACCGTCTGATTTCAAAGTTTGTTTCTTTTGGTCATTTAGTCCACAGAGTCCTTGGTGTTCTGAAAGAGACCTATAAATAAATGCATTATTATTAATATTAAAGTAGTTGTTGTACATGTACAGACCATAAATATGGAGTCCAGCTGTGTTTGATGCTGCTGGGCAGACTGACCACTGGGAACCTCTGAGCTCTGCTGCTCCACTCTGTGGAGGAACCATGAAGGATTAGATCAACACAGGATAAAGATCCAGGAGTTTCTGCTCAAATAACTTCATCTGAATCAAGTCTGTCAAGTTTTAAACTCTCAGATTGTGAACATATCAGTAATTTTCAGTCTGTTTTCATGGACGTCCTTTCAGTGGTGATGTCAGGGATGATTTTGAAGAAGCTCATCAAACTGAACCATCAGCAGATCACTGCTCCAAAACCAGAACATGATCCGAGTCTCCCTCCACCACCAGAACACCAGCTTTACTAACGTGGTAGATCAGTGTAGTACAGATCAATAACTGATGAGTCATTTGATCAAAATCACTGAGTGCTTCACGTCTGACCCTCTGATGCTTCTGTAGACATTTTGCATATTTAATGAATGTCTGACAGTTTTACATTCATTCTATGAACACAGTGGAAATGTTGTGTTATAGTCTCCATGTTGTTTCCAGCATCATAAATTCTTAAGTTCAGAAAATTAGATTCTTTCTTCACAGCTGAAAAACAACAACATTTATTCTCTATTGAAATCTGCATCGTCCACTCCAAAGGTCACAATCTGAAGGTAACATCTGGTTTTGTTCCCTGTGGTTAACTCTGAGCATCAGTATGGTGGGATTTATCCACTACATCCACACCACTGTGGTTCAGTGTTGTCCTGATGGAGTAACAGCAGCCAGTATGATCCAGGCTTTAGCTGCTGGGTCTCTGTGTGACCTCTCAGACTGTTTAACAGATCAGACACAAAGAGAATCAGAGCAGCTCTGTTCTTTAAAGACAAACATGAACCCACTCAGGTCACACTTTCCCCACAGATATGAGCATCACTGTCCTCAAACAGCAAATGACCAAGTCGAACATTTGGATCTTTTCTCTTTCATTGTTTTCTTTTTAATGAATCTTTGTAACAATCTGAGGATGTTTCAGGTCATATTTATCCAGGAAACACAAACATGTAAAGGAGTCATCACAGCTCTCTGACCTCGTTGCTCCAGGTTCACCACTGAAGACTGGATTGCTATGTTTGGACCGGTCACTCCTCACAGACGGACAGCTGGACCCTGCAGACTGTGACCTCTGACCTCTGCAGACACAAACATGATTGAAGCAGCTGTGATCACACAGACTGCAGATAATGCAGCTGTTTCCTGTCAGTAACATCCTCTTAGATTAGAGTTCAGCTTTTTACAGGAAAACTGGACAAAACTGATTTTTGTTACAAACTCATTTTCATTTCCTCTCAGCTCACAAACACAGTCAGACAATCAACCAGAGTCAACACTGATTATAATGTCAGTGCAGAATTATTTCTGTTACTCAGTGAGTTCAGCTCTCTGACCTCGTTGCTCCAGGTTCACCACTGAACTCTGGAGGTCGTTCTTTGGACCGGTCACTCCTCACAGACGGACAGCTGGACCCTGCAGACTCTGCTCTGTCCTCCTCTTCCTCCATCATCATCTTCAGTCAGTCTGAGAGGTAAACCACAAACACTCAGTGAGTTCACATTAACAGGAGGAACTGAGTTACAGTCGCTGACCTCTGACCTGTCATGTGACCATGAAACCAGGTCAATATGTCTGTAGGTTCAGTCATCCAGGTCATGTGATCTAAGGAGCTTGGAGAGAAAAGAGACGTCTTTAAGTTTCTGGAAGACGTTTCATCTGAGAAGCTTCTTCAGCTCTAAAACCAAACGGTGGAGAGTCCCAGATATTTAAACCTGAGAGGGAAAGAAAGCATGTCGCTGACCCACCACTGATGTTATTTCAAGGAGGAAACTGAGAGCCTTTGCACCAGGAGCACAAACATCAGCTCCAGCAATGATCCACTGATGTGTTTTTATTCCATGTATGAATGTTGTTATTGACAGAGATGACGTTTGTGTGTCAGTGATGCAGTGACTGTTGTTGTTACCTGTACAGGCTGGTTAGACTCTATGAAACAGATCATACAGATCTCTGCATGTTAGAAGAGACTATTAAAGGTCATGAATGAGACAAAGGCAGGGAGGCGTCCTTTACAGCTAAACAGCAGAGTGAGAGAACAGCCAGCACCTCTACATTTATCACATTATACAGCACATGTATGATACTGACAGGGATGAGAAGAATTTAGTGATTCTGATCCCATCATTGATATTACTTATTGATTCTCAGTAGCTCTGCTCTGACAGTCACCACCATCACTGAGCAGCATATCAAAGACATTTGTGCACATTAACTGCATGTTGTGGCTCAAATGTTTGTGCATGTTGGAGGCATTTCCTCTTTGTTGTGATCAGTGTTGGTCATTACTCAAAACAGTCATTATTACACATATTACACAGAACACTTTGATTAAAAGTAATGGAGTACGTTACTTCATTACTCCTCATAACATTACTTTGATGTTACTGTGTAAAATGAACAAATGAGCATGTAACAACATAAAGCTGAGGTACAGCCCCACACACCAACACAGATCCTGATGAGGTCACGTGATGTTTCTCTGAGTGTTTATGAACACAAATCAAAGATGAAACAGCACAAAGACACTTCAAAGTGATTCTACTGTAGAAACATGAACAGGTAGAAACCTGCAGCCTGACTGCTCATCACTTTGTTACCTGTTCAAGTTCAGCAGCAGCAGCTCACTTTATCACGGTGCTGGTCTGGGGTCAGTGTTTACTCAACTTTAACCTCACTCTGGGTTCTTGGCTAGCTTAGCGTTAGCTTAGTGTTAGCTTAGCGTTAGCTTAGTGTTAGCTTAGCGTTAGCTTAGTGTTAGCATAGTGTTAGCTTAGCATTAACATGCTGTCAGGTGTCTCGTGTGTAAATATTAATCACAGTGACAGTAAAGGAGGTAAAGGGCTGTGACGTCATCACGTACGCTGCGTCCTCTGTGGGCTCTGAGTGAACTCAAAGTACAAACTACAAGTACACAAACACGAACGTAGCTCAGAGTGGCGGACACACTCGGCCTCGTTGGTCCAGCTGTGAGTCTGTTACCGTGAACTATGGAGCGGCAGATTTGTGCTGAACTAAGCTGCACACAGCTGATGTTAGCCAGGAAACATTACACACTGACTTTAATGGAGAGACCGGAAATACAAACACACACAGTTTGTTGTGTGAAGAAATCAAACACGAGCTGAACAAACAGTAAAGTTCCTAAAGACAAACTGTTAAAGGAGGAAACAAAGCAAACTTACAGTTTCTTCACACACCAACAACAAGCTCCACTCCACACCTGGACACTAAACACGGACACACAGGTGAGCTGCTTCCTGGAAGGAGGCGGGGCTCCACCTGAAACTCAGCACAGGTGGGAGGGGCTCAGCTCTGTGTGTGCTGATGTGTTAACTTTAAAAATATGCCGTCTGACTGCTCAGACTGAGTCAGAGTAAAGTTCACATGCTGACGTGTGGAGACATGAAACCTTGTTGTAGCTGCAGGTGTGAACACACTGATCCCAGATCAGCTCTGCTGTATTTGTAACATAAACATTTCTGCTGCAAAGCTTCAAATGTTCAGCATGTTTCTCTGTTTCCAGTCTATAGATCCAGTCACACTTTCTACCTTCACCTGTGCAGTAAAGACTGAGAGCAGAGCTGAAAGCAAGCGTCCAATCAGTGAGCAGCATCAACACCTGAGCTTCATTCAGACTCTGTTATTGAAGATGTTGTTGGTACAAAGTTCATCTGCTGCTCACATGAATCCATGAAAGATTTATTTCACTGAATGTTTCTTCAAAGCTCATTTCAACCTGTTGAAGTCATGAATGAAAGTGCAGACTGAGAGTGGATCACATGATGTTTGAGGTGTGTCATGTGACATGTTCAGTATTGTCACACATGTCTAGATTGTCCCTGATATCATAACTGCTCAAACACTGATGATTATATTTGAAGAATTATTCCTGATGGCAGCAAAGTTTGAATGGAGCTCTCTGTCTGTGCTGATTTGTCGCCCTCTGGAGGTCAAAGCACAAACTGCATGATGTCACTGTAACCACCACAGAGACAGGAAGTGTTTTTATGACTGAAACACTGAAATGATGCTAACGGCTGTCGTTAGGCTCACTGACAGCAGTGCTGATGTGTTCATGTCAAACACTGGCTCAGGTCAGACTCCTTCATCCTTCTCCAGCGTGAGGCCGCCCTCAGACCCACAGGAGCTCTGACCTTTGACCTCCTGACCCTAACCATTTTTTCTTGTTGCATCTTTAAATGCAAATCCATCCAAACTGTAGCCGAGCAAAAGAAGCTGGAAGCTGTTCTATGAATGATGTTGTCGAAGGAGCTTGGAAAGAAAAGCGTCTGGACTTCTTTAAGTTGCTTGAAGAGGGACATGGACGTCTTAACGCCCACTTACATCCTGGGACATTTGATCACAGGAAATCACATGATAGCGTGGGGCTAGATCTCACAATGGGTTCACCCAAGACCTTGGCTGATTGTGACCCACACCCGTTCTCACACCGTGGCTCGTGTGATTAGGTAGAGGATCAACAGGGGCTCCGTGTCCCTGAATTTAAACTGAATCTAAACACACCGTGCACAATGCCAAGTTAGATAAGGGTTAAAAGAACAAGATAAGAATAAATAAAAAGATAAAATAAGGATAAGAAATAACTTAAAAAAATAAAATAAAAAGATAAATAACTGCAAATAAGTACAAATAAGTAACTGAAGACACGTGTGGTCTGCAGATGTCGATGTACATGGATGTACATGGAGTTTAATGTGCAAAATGAACTTAGTGTGCAAAGTGACCTGATGTGCAAACTGCAGTTTGAGGTCGGTCAGCTGTTCAGGAGTCTGATAGCAGTGGGGAAGATGGAGTTGTTGAGTCTGGATGTTCTACATTTCACACTTCTGAACCTTCGTCTCGAGGGCAGAGGTGTGTCTCTCCTCTGGACTCTGTGATGGTAGCTGCTCTGCAGAGAGGGCAGCGGGGTCCTGATGATCTTCTCCACAGTTGTTATCACTCTCTGCAGGCGTTTGCGGTTTGCAGTAGTGCTGCCGTACCATGCAGTGATGCAGCTGTCAGGCTGCTCTCCACAGTGCAGCTGTAGAACCTGCTGAGGATCTTGGCCAACATACCAAATTTCCTCAGCCTCCTCAGGAAATACAGCAGCTGCTGAGCCTTCTTGACCAGCTGTGTGAGTTTGAGTCCCTCACTGACTCAAACTCCTTCAGTGACACTTGCAGCCTTGCAGATTAGTTTGCTGATCCTGATGCATCTCTGGAGCTGATGCTGTCCCCCAGCAGACAACAACAACATAGATGCACTCACTAGTCCACTTTACCCTCTAATCACATCTCTGACATCTGCAGGTTGCTCCATAGAGACTCTTGTGCAATGCCAGGTGTTTGTGTTTGTCTGTAGGTACACATTAGATATGACCATAGACGCACACACACAAGTGAACACAGCAGCACAGATGGTTTCCACCTGCTTCCCTCTTTCTTCACACAACTGTGAGGATGATGAAGAGGTTTCAGGACGAGGTGGTCAGCAAGCACAGGATAAAGCAGGGCCATGAAACTCTCTGGTGCAGCAGATGTTTAATCAGACTCAGCTTTAGGCTTCTTTTCCCACCTGGCAGCAAAGTAACAGCTTCACTAATGTGAACAGTCACAATGTTAAACGTTTCTATATCTTCATATATTTTTATCTGTTGATGCTGCAGAATAAAGTCTGTTAACAGAGTGCAGGATGTGTAGAGCAGGTCCAGCTCTGCCTTTACTGTGTCCACTTTCATCAGCCCCTGTGAAGTGACACAGAGTGCATGTGTGTCTGTCAGCTGTTGTTTGTTGTGAAGGATGGAACAAATGAACACACACTTTTAGAGAAATCTGAAAAAGCAACACGTGCTTGGGCTCCTTCTGTGCTCGTCTTCATTAATGCTGATCTTTCTTTCCTGTTTGTTCTTTGGCACAAGCTTCAGTCTTTTCTCCCAGGGCTCCTTCACACTTAGAAACACACCTACATTCATTTATACACAAACATCATGAAACAAAGGCTTTGTAAAAGAGGACATGAGATCCTCTCTGAACAGCACATTCATATCAAACACAGGACTGAACAGGATATACTGAGTCTGTGCTGTTTTCATTGTTACTTGCTGAGTATTTTTCCAGTGTTTGAAATGTGACTCAAGTCTGATTCTTCTACTGTGTGTGAACTCTAAGCAGCTGCATTAAACAGCTGCTTTTCAAACCAGGCTCAATCCTATGACTCTGTGAATGTAAACTTTTGTCACCTGCATGAATAACAATCCTTGATCTAGTCAGGACTGCAGTGCTCCTGTGATCCCAGCTTATAGATGGAGGCTAGCATGAGAGGCTCAGCAGCTAAAGCAGCACACCTGGGTCTCCCAGCCTATTAAAAGCAGCCCTTTGCTTCACCTGCTTCACTAAACATTATTATTATTATTTAAGCAGAGTGGTGTGATTCATGTAGGCATTGCTGTGTGACAGGATGACTTTTCTTGAAACAGCTCGTGTGACGTGTGACGTGAGCTGACGTAAAAACAGTGATGTTAGCTTGATTCTCTGGGCTAAAACTATTTTAAAAAGAGGGTCAATCATGCAAATCTGCCAATAGAAGCCAAAGTTACAGCCCCTCAGAGTTTAAAGAGAAAAGGCCCGTTTCCAACACTCGGTTGTGCAAAGGGAAACAGGCCCACAGTGCCTGAGTGTGTGGGTAATTCTTCAAATAATATTCAAAAGCAAACATTTTTAAGCATGTAAATAAAATTCAATCATTTCTGCTCTTCAATACCTAAGAAATGAAAACTGGCAGATGGTCCCAAAATGTGAAACGCCTGGCTATCTGTGCATTTAGTGCTGCAAGTTTTCACTGTTTACCTTCAGAAGCATAAATCTCTGCACAGATAATGTTCATATGTGGATTCCTGGTTTTCTGCAGTTAATTGTGACCCAAAGCGTATTTTTAAAGTGGTTCCAGGCAATAAAGTCTAAAAATAAATACATCTACTTCCTTTTTCTGTGTTCCAGCCTCAGTGACTCTGACACAGTGCTGTAATATTTACACCTCTGATGAAAGCAGAGTTTGTAGTTGCAGAAATACTCGACTCATTTTGGGCATTTACGAGCAGGAACCTCAGAAAGCCCCTCGCTGCTTCACTGGTTAAGAAGCAAAGCAAACATTAGTTCACAGTGATGTTAATTAAGGCCCAAAGTTTAGGAACGAACGTCAGCACTTCACTAATGAATGTAATGCTGATTCATGTGCTTGTTTTGTAATGTGCATGTTGTGCGTTGCTATTTCCCATATTCTTTGGCACTGATAGATGAAGAGTCTCAGGCAGGACCGAGGCTGCCAGCTGCTGACAGTGACCAGGGAGAGAGCAGCAGAAGCTGGGCAAGAGCAGGGCACCTTCAGCCCCCTTCATCAGTCAGAAATCATTTGGGTGTCTGTGTGAAATGTCTGATTTTTAAAATCTTTTTGTAGACATATTTATTAAACGTTTAACAATTATATAGAAGAAAGACAATGTAAAGAACAAAACATGACAAAACAAAAATGAGTTGAAGTTATGAACTGTTTCTGAGAGACAAATAACACCAGGATCCTTTTTGTGTAGCTGACAGCTGGTAACTGTGCAGGGGCGGGTCTAGCAAAGTGTTGCCAGGGGGCCAGGTAGGGCATTAACAGGGAGAGGGGGGCACAAAGACATACTTTTCTTTCTTGTTCTCATTTAAAATGTCTCACTTTTAATAAATAATTATCTGAATCTTACAACAAACGATTGATAGATTAATGCATATATACCATCAGAACAGTGTACATCACTGTCACAACAGCGTTTGTTTTCATTCAAAGGCTTTATAATTTTTCCTATAATGGCGGCCGGTCTCTAGTCAAAATGCCCGGGCCAATTTTCTGTCCCAGTCCAGCCATGTATGCAGCTCATCTGCAGTCTGGTGTTACCTACATCTTCCTATTCAGAAGGCAGAATTTCCGAGTTCTGAGTACAATCGAAAGCACCACGACTGCAGTTTTTGTGTTGGATGTAAAAGGAGCACATGACGCTTTGACGTAGGCTACAATCATGGCAGCAGTCAATGACGGTCCAGGCGTGGGATTTCTCTCGTGGAAATATGCACATTACCTTTTCCTGTCTATTGGTAGGTGGCACAGTGCACTTGTGGCAAGTAAGCAAGCTAGAAGACTGGCAAAGTTATGGAAGCAACACATTAACAAGAGAATTCTGAGTAAAACCAAAGTTACTTTCCCTAGTAACTAGTTACTTTGAAAGTAACGAGTAACTTGAAGTAACTGAGTTACTTTTGAGAGAACTAGTAATGTAACTAAGTTACTATTTTAAAGTAACTTACCCAACACTGAACTCATCTTTTATTTTCACGTTGATCAGAGTTACAGAAAGAAACACACAAAACAGTCCGATCCTCTGCTCTCTGACACGTTTTACTTCAACAACATGAAAGCAACCAAAATTTCCATTAATCTGTTGGTTTCTGTTGGACTTTTTCACAGAGCTCACTGTTCAGGTTTGACTCAAGACCTAATTTCTGGAGCACTTCAGTCCTGAAACCTGCTGAAACTCTGCCATGTTCTGCTGTTTGGAACATCTTTGTTTGTATAAAGCAATAAAATAAAATCGAAAATCGTCTCTGTGAAAACCTTTGATGTGAAAATGCAAAACCAAATAGATGAGCCAGCGCTCATGTTTCCACTCTGTAAGTGGATTGGACAATTGAATATTGAAAGGTGTAAGCTTCTTCTGGGTGAGTCATAATTTGCTTTCCTGTGAGTGCTGACCTGTGAGTCTGATGGAGAACATCTGGCAGTGCATCACATAAGCTGCAGCTCCTGTGAAAGATCCACCTCGCAGAGAGCGGCGATCAGAGCCGAGCCTGGGATCCTTTTCTCCGCACTACGTCGATCACCCGTTGGGCGTTATTCACCCTTCCATCCGCTCCGCCTAAATCCATTTCATCATCAATGATGACGCGGCGCTCCAGGAGTTCATCCAGCAGCCTCCTCAGGACAGGTTCGGACACTATGTTGATAAACTGAGAGCGAAAGGCCATCAGCATCTCCTCTGCCGTGCAGTCAGCAGCGGGCTTTAACGGATCAGGACCCGGAAGACCTGAGAGAGAGAGGGGAGGACAGATTAATGCTGAGCTCAGATGTGAGCTCCAACCACAAGAGCCTCAGGCAGTGTGTGGATGTGTTTACTGTAAGCAGGACTGAGGTCACTCAGTCAGTAAATGTCTGTGTTATTGCATAGATACTTGTGTATTACACACAATGGAGAGATGCTAACTGTGTTTCATTGTTCTTGTGACAGTGACAATAAAGATAAAGAGATATTCTATTCTATTCTATTCCATGTCACACTGGACCTGAGTTTGAAGCTCTGTGTTTCACGTATAACAGTCATAGATCACGCATCCCCCTGAGTCTCACCTGAGTGTCTCCAGCTGAACTGCTGATTCAGCACATCCACCTGCACTCCCTTGCTCTGACAGCCCACCTCCTTCCTGTCCTCCTCAGGACTCTCCCACTGACAGTCCACCTCCTTCATCCTCTTCTCCTCCCTCCTGTGACCATTAACGATCATCTGGAAAACCTGCAGGGAGAACCACAGAGGACAAACTTAATGATCACATCATACAGGGCAGCTCACAGCTGCAAGACGACTGCACCACCCAGTGTTTGTGGGTGAAGAGTAGGGATGGGTACCGGTAATGGCACCGGTTCTGACATAAACAGTAGTAACCAGACCGAAAAGCAGCACACTGCTTCATTTTCGGTGCTTTTTTTCCCTGTGATGTGATACACTTCAGATTCAAATGTCAGATGTTAGAAGTTTTCAGAAAACACAGCAGCCTTGGAGAGCATGCAGAGAAGGCCAGCCCACATCAGCAGCAGTTCAGATATGCTCTGGTGAATGGCTTTCACCCGCCATTGCTGATTTCATTAGGAAACAAAATGTTTAGACTATTCTTTAGATTGACCTGATCAACAACAGCCTGTGCTCCAGACCATAGATTTCACTGAGGTGGATAATTGTTAAAAGTAATCTGCATTAAGTTTAGGGTTGCTCAAATTCAGTGCAATGACATATGAGATGAAGAATACAATGAAAATATTTAAAATAATGAAGTGCATAGGGGTACTTGACCTGTTTGAAAACCTGTCATCCTATTATGAGCCATTGTTGACATATAGAGCACACCTATAAAAACAACTAATATGCTGAACCCTGTATGAAACAGTTGAAAATTACATGATGGAGAAGCTGAATTGAATATGAAAATCTTGACCATTGTGCAAGTCTTTTCCACTGTGTGCGGCAAAGCACGGAACCACTGTGTGAGGTTGCGTTGCGGTTTCTTCTGAACTGATGAGCAAGCTACACATTATCAGAGCAGGAGCTGGCTGAGAATGCATCAGAGGGAGGGAAACAGAGCTATGATAACTCGAGCATACAGCTATCTGAGAGTTCAGTTTCTTCCTCACACCTCAGATGCGCAGCAGTTTTCCTGCATCTTGACTCATGTGTGTAGAGTGTTCATAGTATCAGCATCATGTTTTTGCTTGTTTGTTGTGTTGGGTTGAAAAATAACTAAATAAACTTGTGATCATACTTATGGATCACCATGGCACATACCATTGGCGCTGTGTAAAAGTAATTGTCTCCAACTGTGAAAGCGGTGATTCTGCAGCTCACAAGCTATCGCAGTGGACAAATAAAGAAGAGAGAGCGAGAGAGACACAAAATTTAAATTGTAGATGAAAAATAATAAGGAAACGGTTTTGTGTTTCTCACCCAAGAACAACTACAGTCTCACTTTCTGTTTTTAAGAAAGGAGAGTTCACAAAACAGAGAGAGAGATGTGTGTTGTTTTAAGCAGTTGTGGGATTATAATATTATTTTATGCCATGTTAGACCCCTAATTAAAGATTGTGAATTATTATGTAGTTTTAGTTTGCATTATTCTCCTGAATTAGAAGAAGCTGATAACTATTGCATTTGTTAAACTGGTTTGCATTACATTAGACTGCTGATTTATGGTGAATGAATGATATTGTTTTATGATGCATTATACTGCTGAGTTATAAGAAATACTGTTCGTAGAAAGTCATCGCACAGCCACCCAGCTGAAACACACTAACTAAAGGGAGTTTGCACAATTACAGTGACCACCATCACTCACCCACTTAAAAGCAAAACAAACTGACATTCAGTCTCCACTAAAATGTCCAAAGCTCCCGGATGAGCCCCCACTTATGTTACGACCCGGCTCAAAAGCCGCAACATAAAAACAGAGATGAATAACAGAGTGTGGGTGAGAAGAGGTTTCATCCTAAAATGGAAAACCAGGTTGGCTAAAATGGCTGGTGCCACCAAGGCAAAGACTAGTGCACTGCCGGAAAGCTTGCCTCAGGTATGCTTTTATCCACACCTGACTAGGTGTGGCCAATTAGCACCAGCTGAAAACACTGAGACGATTAAAAGCTGCAGAGGGACGTAACACCTTATTTGTCTGATTAGAAGAGAACACGCTGGAGTTTTCTGCCCCATCTCAGCAGGAGCAGATAAACAGGGAGCCAAGGTCGTAGCTTAGGCACCGTGTGAGAGAAAGCATGTGAATGTTTAGGCTTTTATGATAAGGTGGAGGCACCAGAGGCTATAAGAGTTTGATCAATGCTCCACATTTTTGAGATCTGTGTTAGGTGCCGGCTGTGTGCGGACAGGGATAGGACCCAAGATGCAGACTCCAAAGACAAACTTAAACCAAAACAGCTTTAATGCTGAACGCAAACATGACATAACTGGAAAAAACTCAAAATAAACTAACACCGGTGGATGGGCAAAACACACAGCAAAATAAACGGTAGATCGCGACACGGACACAGAGAAACACAGGGCTTAAATACACAGAGGGAGCAATTAAGGAATGAGTAACAGGAGGGAAACACAGCTGGGACAAATCAGAACTGACGAGACCAAAGAAGTGTAAACTGAACACACTGAGAAAAGACAGAGACCTTCAAAGTAAAACAGGAAACACATAACACAGACTGAACAAAGACACAGACTCACATTCAGGCACTACAAAGGGAACAGAGACGTGGGACCAGGGCAGACACAGACACTGACTGGACGTGGAAATACAGCAGACAAGGAAGACAGCAACAAAGGAACACAGACAGAAAACCAAAACACTAACACTCTAACCAAACCCCACCCAGAGGACCTTAACTAAGAAAAACCCGTAAAGCAAAGCTAGAATATAATGAAATAACAAAATCAAATAACCAAAAGCACAAGACACTGGGTCACCGACCCAGGAACCCTAACAATCTGATGCCGTCTGCGTACGGTGTCCATCTCCCACGCGTGTGATCATTAAAATCATCGTTTGACTCAACCCGGCCGGACCAGTGTTGTTATTGTGGTTTTTCCTCTTGTCTCCATCCCCAATATTTGAATCCGTAACAATTGTGACAGAGGTCTCACTCTGGAGGAAACTCTCAGCACTTTCCAGCAGCTCCTCCATTATGGAGGACGTTCCCTCACTGTAACAGGTGGAGGAGAGAGGAGAGGAAGCACAGGTGGATCCTCTGAGGAAGAGGAGCGTTCCTACAAACCACGTGATCACATGAGCAGAGGGGCGTGGCCTTCAGTGGTAGTAATAAAGGAACAGTCCACATGTTCCACTTTGAAGGCTCCAACAAAGCAGACCTGTGATCACTTTGACTCAGTATGATGGATTCTTTGGATTTGTCTTTGTTTCTCTGGCTTTTCTTGTGTGTCTGTAGCTGTGTCCCAAAACGTCAGCCGCATCCTTCGGAGGACCCGGCCTTCCTAGCCTACGTGGGCCGGGTCCTGCAAAGACCGAGAAGGCCAGAAGTGCGAGGCTGTGAAATGGGACGGTCCAGCCTTCAGATCTGTGTCACCGCTGTGTGGGTGGAGTTTAATAAACTCGCCGTCTGCTCCTTGCTATCTAAAATATTACAGGACACTGGAGTAAACTCTCGACCGTCTCACACTTCTGTTTAATCAGTTTTCTGTTTGATGTTTATTCAGCTGTGTGAAAATCCCGGAGGAACCCACCGATGGATTAATAAAGTTGTATTTAATCTAATAATCTAATAACTTTGATCTCAGCCAAACCGATTTACTCCGGAACAAATAAAACACAGAAAAAAGGCAAACAATTACATTTTTAAGTTATCCGAGTGACTTATGGTAAATGGCCTGTACAGCGCTTTACTTGGTCCTAAGGACCCCAAAGTGCTTCACACATCCAGTCATCCACCCATCCACACACACATCCACACAATGGTGATGGCAGCTACAGTGTAGCCACAGCTGCCCTGGGGCGCACTGACAGAGGCTGCCGGACACTGGCGCCACCCTCTGACTTATATATCATGTTTAACCAGAGTAGCCAAAGAGCGGGTTCTGAAAACGATGAAGCTGGGAGTCCGCTGCTCTCGCCGGCTGGAGTGACCATTGAACCCCCCGGCTTGCTATCGAGCGGGTGGGTAACAGACGTCTCCGAGAACGTCGGCGCACTTTTGCAAATATGCGATGTCTTGATAAACCCAGCAGATATTTGAAGTTTACACAGCTACTTTCTCCCCTTAATATATGTTAAAGGTTTATTTTGTGGCCCAGAAAGATTAAAAAGACTAATTTTGAAACTTAGTAGTGCCGCCATTGTTGGCAGCTGAAATTTGGCTGGGCCGCGCTATGAATTCTGGGATATGGTGGGCCACGAAGGACACACCCGACCCATCCTTCAAACTCGGGGGAATGAAGGACGCATTTGAAGGAGTCGAGGAATCGGGACAGCCTTCGTCGCCTGGCTGTGACGTCATCGGCCTTCAAATGCGGCCTCCGGAGGATGCAGCCGACGTTTTGGGACACAGCTTGTGTGTCTTTGTTGGTCATGTGACCTCCCAGGGACTACACATGGAAACGAGCAGTTTAGCTCAAATCTGGCAGGTTTCCATCGTCTGTTTTTGTCCTGATGTCCATGAACATGAACACTGTCCCTGTCAAACACGTCCAGATAATCTGATCCAGTGTTGTTCTTCTTCTGTGGTGTTTGTGATGGAGCAGCAGCTGCTGATCCTGATGTCCTCCACCAAGGGGGCAGCAAATTCAGCTGACTGTCATCATTTATTAAAAAGATGTAACAATGTGACATAATGCAATATAATAGTGTCAGTTACACATTGTGGGTTGCACTGTGGCCAGAATGGACATTACCTCCTGCCTAATGGAAGCTGTCAGCCATCCTGCAACCATGAATTAGATAAGCAGAAGTGAAGGGATTGTTAACAACAATTTAATAATAAAATGTAATGTGATAGTTGCACTTTATTAGCTCCCCACAATCGTATGAATAATAACCATGAATGCACTGCATGCTCATAGCAAGTTCTTTAGGTTTAAAGTGAGATCCTGCTTTAAAGGGCGCTTCATCTGCTGGGAATGACATGTTTCTTCTAGTATGTAAGGCTCAGCCCATCTTACTGGGACTTACTTTTGTAGATCCACATGCTCTAAACCTGCTGCTCCATGATTGGTGCAGAAGCTTTAAGCTCCTATTAACAAATAATGACCATGGACTTAGTTGTTACTACAATAACTTATCATTGAGCAACTTTTAATTTTACTTGTAAAACTATGCAAGTAGAATTGAATGGGGCACAGTGAGCTGAGCACAGGCCCACTCTGTGACACTCAGAGGTTTGTGGATATCATACTGAGAGTATTGGACACAGTGCAGCCAGCTTGCAGCCACTTTCCCACCACTTTAGCACAATGTTTACATGAGACTCAGCCACACTAATGTTCCTGGGCAGACATGTGGTGCAGCATGGCTGATGGCACTGTACCTGCAGCTGTCATGGACAAGAACCACTCAATACCTCACCCAAGCCAAGCCTGTGCTGATGTTGTGATCTGAGACCGAGACACTAACCCAGGATCAGGATATGATGTTGTGAGAGTTTCACTAAGAATTAGCTCTGATTACAAGATTTCAATCTATCGTAACTCTAATTTGTATTTACTTCAGTTTGTTCATCTTGGAGCTGTGTGCAGCTGAGGACAGTCTTATTATTACCAGGTGAGGATATGTAACAGCCACAGTCTGTAGAGATGATGTCACCATGGAGTGGTGATGTCACTGGAGCTGCCAATATGTGCTCCAGCCAAAGCTACACCAGAGGGTTGTGCTGTGTAACAGGTTGGTGCAGGTGGTGTTATCTACATTTGAACATTAGGCAACAGTCTCATGAAGACACTTTCTATTGTTCACTAAAGACCAACAATAACAGAGACAAAGGGAGAGCAGCAGAACTAGTGCTAACAATTAGCACTGCTAGCCTGCCCACCAACACCAGCTAATGTTCTAAAAACGATGATCAATGATTTTGCTGTAACGGCTCCAGCTGTCTGTGTCAGGGACACGTTGGAGATGAAGTGAGTGATCCAGTGACAAAGGTTTGGAAAGCTGCAGTCAGCTGAGACTAAAGGAGTCACCTGACCGAGAGACCAAATGTTTCACTGAGAACGTCCAGATGAACAGAATCAACCTTTGGGATAATCTGTTCCACACATCCATGTTTCACTTACTGCATTATATTTCCTCATTGCTGTGCACACAGGCCTGTGGCTTATAACCAACTCCAAGTTCAGACTCAGAGGCTGCTGAAGCTGTTTTCTGGAACAGAGACGTGTTGGATATAAAAGCAACTCTTCTTTATGTGTCAGCACTGAGGAAAGGAGCAGCTTCGTTTCTAAGTGTATGAAGGACTGTAGCAGTGTGTGTGTGAGCTTTATTTCACAGACAGAACCATGTCAAAAACACAACTTCAGGTAAAACAATACAAAATCAAAGAGTCTGATCAGAAGGATTAAACAGAGGAGTGTGGGTGTCAGGGTCCTGGGACTGGGCGACCCAGGATCCCTGGGCAGTCATGGACCTGTGTATTATTATATATTTTTGGTGCTCTGTGCGTGTACATATGTGTGTTTCTCTGTGCTGTGTTAGTCTGTGTCCCACTCATATGTTTAGGCGAGGTATGGGTGTGTATGTCTGCGGGTGTGCCTGGAGGATGGAGCTCGGCCACCTGCAGGCCTGAGGGGTGTGGCCCTGCGGAGGGAATGGCCACACCCGAAGCTACACACCTGCCGCTGATCAGGGCTCGTCGGGGGAGCTACTTAGGAGAGTCTTGGAGCTCCCACCGACGCTGGATCATTCCTTGAGACTCCACGTTAGTCGTCCCGTTGAATTGAGTAGTGTGTGTGTATGCCCGCAGTTGTATGTGTCCTGACGGCTGCGTCTATTGTTTCCCGCAGGAGGAGCATGGAAGGCACGAAGAGCAGCGAGCACCGGGGGGTGCTGACACGGGAGCGGAGAGCACAGAGACACGGACTATTCACGAAGAGACACGACACGGGAGTCTGGGAAAACACGGGGATTTATTGTTACTTGGTTTCCATCACTGTAAATAAACGCACTGTTTATACACAGAGTACCGCGCCTGGGTCCTCCTTCCCCACACATCCCCAGCCAGACCGTGACAGTGGGACTGTTTTTAACAGACAGCAGGTTAAGCCAGGCTGGAGGAGTAAACTGAGCCTCGGTGTGAGCAGCAGTGTGTTTGACAGGAAGCTGAGATAAACAGTCTGGAGCCCATTTAGTGCTTCATATGAAAGTGTGAGGATTTGAAAGCAAATCTAAAATCAAGCAGGAGTCAGTGTGAGAATGATTTGTGCTTTTCCTCAGTCAGATGCTGGGAGTTTCAGTTCATCCATGTTCAGCGTGCTGTGCTTTGTGTAACAGGAGAATATGACAGTATAAATCAAGTCTTCATGTCACTGAAAGCCTCCACAGTCTGCTATGGAGGTGCATCAGTTTGGATTTACAAGAAGAACATTTCTTAAACCTGCCACAAGATGGCGCTCCAACAGAAGGGATGTCCACAGTGTAACACAGACACACACATACTGTGTGAATGTGTGAGTGAATGGGCTTTCAACACAAGGCTTCTGCTGCTACCTTTAATGACATAATTAGCTAACAAGAACAAACTGTTAATTACCACCAAAGAACGGCTCCAGATTTTAGCTGCTGACCATTTTGTGAAACGTTGATTACATCAGCTTATTGTTGATTTTTCAACCTTAATATCAGCTGCTTTAAAGGAGCCTCGTTCTCTGGCAGTAACACTTTTCTTCACTAGATGCAGTGCAGGCACAGTCTGTGTTTCTAAACTACACACTAATGTTCATTGTTGTGCAGCTAAATCCTCCCTCTGGATGGGAAGAATCCCTGTCAGGCTTCAAACACCTGGCTTGGTGTTCTGGAGCTAATGTGTCACCTGTGAGGACTCTGAGATGAACACACAGCAGACACTTCAGTTCTCCATCTGTGTGTCCTCAGTTTCCCAGCATGCCTTGGCTGTGGTGGTGGAGGTGAATGAGGGGGAACATCTGTCCTGCTGCTCTGTCAGCACTCAGGTTTCATACCTGGTGATCTCAGAGGACAAAGCGGCGTTACAGCAGCGCACGTTGATGAGACCTGATGCTCTGAACAGTTCAGACTTCAGCCTCACTCTGAGAAAACAAACGACTGACTGTCAGCAGCAACTACACCTGCTCCATCAGTGACGGAGAGAAGAACTGAGACTGAGAGACATACAGCTGCAGGTCAAAGGTCAGAAACGCCCGCTCTTTGTACGGGTCAGGAGTTAGTACTGCAGAGGTCAGAGGTCAGCTTGCTGACAAACCATTTGAAACAGTTTGGAGCTAAAAGCACAACAGCAGAGGAAAGAAGAGACACTGCAGAGATGATGCAAAATATTGTGTTTTGTTCTCAGCTGTCAAAAAGTGTAACACACGTGTTCCAGCACAGCCTTTGTGTACTTTCACTTCTCCATACTGTCCATTGGAAATCCTGTTTGTTACTTTTTGATTTCAGTCCATGTGTCCAAAGCAAACTTCTGTCCCACACTTTCTCTGCTGACTCTTCACCGATGCTCAGATGAGCTCAGATGATTTCACCAGAACTCATCAAAATTCGGGCTCCACAGAAACCCAGACGTCACTAAACAAGCGTAACAAGCAAAGTGAAAACTGGTCGTTCAGCTTTATTGACCAAAGATAAGCTCACATGTCACCTCATGACACAGACACTTATTTCCACAGCATGCACGAGGACTGACAATAAGTGTCTATAAAGCCACTTCTATCTGCCACACCTGTGCTTCTGTCATGGTTGCTCTCCTCTCACTCTGTCATTTATCCACAGTCTGCCTCCCTCTGCTCCGTCAGCTGACGTCCTCTCTACACCACCTGCTGTGTTTTATCCTGCAAAAACACATTTAAGAAGCGTTGCACCGAGTAACGGGAGGAACTGCTATAAAATCCATTTAAAGGAGGTGGTGCTGAGTGCTGTGACTGGGGTCCCACCACTGACATCACGGGTGGAGGACATGTTGGAAAACTGCTACAAAGTGCTGTGCAGCCAGCAGAGCTTACAGTCTGTCCTGTGTGTCATACAGGCTCTCACACTTAGTGTTTCTGTGACACATTGAAGAGAAGTTTGTGTTGTTCACAGTTGTGCTTGTACTGAGTGACAGCTGACATGACCTAACAGGAATAATGTGTCTGTGCTGAATGAGAAGTAACACACAATGAAGTCTTGATGCATCTCAATCATCCAGGAAAGTGAGTCTGTTGCTTCTGTTCATCTGGACGCAGCGTTTTGTGGGAGAAACGTGTCGTCATCATCAGGTGACGTCTTCAGTCTCAGCTGCAGGTTTCAGTCTTACAAACAGGACATTTGCATAAAGACTGAAAGCAGCTGCAGGAACGATGGGCTGGGAGCTCCGTTCCTTCATCTTAATTATGCAGATTCTCAGGACCATTGATCAACAACCACTGACTTTTAGAACAGTTTGAAATCAGGAAAAACCTGCTGGGCTGGATTTTAGATTTTCTAACTGACAGGTCACAAAGAGTGAGAATAAATGGGGTTCTGTCTGACCCAGTGTTCTCCTCCACAGGTTCTCCTCAAGGCTGCGTCCTATCGCCCTTATTATTCACTCTCTATACAAACATGTGTCAGGGCAGACATGAAAACAGGGTCATTATTAAATATGCAGATGACTCTGTTATTGTCAGCTTACTGAAAGAGGGTGAAACTAACCACGGCCCAGTCATTGATGACTTTGTTCAGTGGTGGGAGGAGTCTTATCTCCAGCTGAACATATCTGAAACAAAAGACATGGTTGTTGATTTTAGGAAACAACAAAATGGGCACGGAGTCACTTTAATTAAAGGTCAGAAAATAGAGCAAGTACAATCATATAAATATCTTGGGACCATAATCAATGAAAAACTGAACTTTGATCAAAATTGAGAGATGTGGAGCTCTTGAGGCACTCCAGGAGGAATAATTTAAGAACTGCAGGAATACCAGAAGGCACAGAGGGACCCAAGATGACTGAGTTGGTTCACACCTGTTGGCGGAGGCGCTATCTCTCGAGGAGAAGCCACTCATCAATCGAGCACATAGAGTGAATCGCCAGCGTCCCAAACAAAGTCATCTTCCTCGGCCCATCATCTTGAGATTGCACTACTACCACATTGGTGAGGAAATTCTGCTGAAAGCTGCAGAGAACAAGAACCTGATGTATAAGGGTTTTTAAAATAAACATCCTCCCAGATTTCCCTCCCTCTGTTGGAAACGCAGAGCCGCATTTGCAAATATGAGAGGAAGACTACGTGGGATGACCGGCGTCAGGTACAGACTGCTATACCCTGCAAAGCTGTTAGTGACCCATGGTGATGTGAGGAAAAGCTTTAGCGATCCCAAAGAGACCGTAGACTACGCGGAGAAGCACCTCTCCCACCCACCTTCAAATGTATTAAAAGCAAGGATATATCTATATGTCTAACGCTGACACAGCACTGTGTTTCTTCTTTTCCCTTTATATTCCATGTAAAGGTGAATATGGAGCGTTTATGGCGATTTTCTGAATCTCGGGCAGATGAACTTCCCTGAAGTGTTTCCAGCTGGGTGTCGAGTGTTTGACCGACGCATGAAACGACACGTTTGTGAGTCTTTGTGAGTATTTATCACACGGCGTGCTGCGGGGAAAAGCCTGTTGTAACATTCATGTTTTAGCCCCTGACGGCTCTTTTTGGCTTTTCATCCCTAAACTCTCTGCATGCTCTTTCATGTGATTCGTTTTATTTTGAAAAGTCTCAATAGGATCTTGAGCTTTATTGTGAAAGGTTTATGTGGAAAATAAAGAAGCGGACGGCGGAGCCACGCGATGGTTTTACCGGCGTTGTTGCTAACGAGCGTCCGTAGTGTGGTTATATTAAATATAAGAGAAAGAGAGAACTTTAATACAGACACTACAGTGAGCATCACAACCATGCAACATATTTTACACCATGAAACAAACGATGTTTCATATCATCATCTGATATATATGTTATATGGAACAGGCCCAGCTCAGGCTGCCTGTGATGCAGCACAGCGCCACCCTGTGGTCATCACTGCACTGGTGACACTACAAACAACAAGTATACAGGATGGACGGTGGCCCTGAGAGCTCACACACACTGCTGCTTCTAAAACACCATGAAACAGGAAAATGCTGTGAAAGCACAAAATAATCACAGTTCAAAGAGACAATAGTGACAGAAACAGAGGCTTCACTGGTGCTGAGGGAGAAATCCCAGAGAAGCTTCCTTCCTGCCAGTATACGAGCCCACCAACAGAGACAGGACCAGTTCATCCTCCATCACTTACTGTGGCTCACGTTGCTCTTCTGTTGCTTTGCATCACAGACGCGTCTTTACTGGCTTCTTCTTCTAATTGCACTTAGAAACATGTTGTCTTTAACCTGTCACAGCTGCCCAGATGTTGCTGCTGAGAACATGTGGAGCTGATTCATGTAGTCATGTGTCTGTGAACAGCCAATCACAGGAAGACTTTCAGAAGAAACTCAGAGGAACAGCTGAGATGTGCTGAGTGACACAAGAACTGACAACAAATGTTAAAGTTCAAATGGTGGTTTTGTTTGCAGGGACTGTGAGTGGATGGAGATCCTGGTCCTCCTCAGCTGTGAGTTCTTCCTCTGTCATGAGAACCTCAGGGGGAGAACATGTGCTCACTCTCAGCTGCTTTAACAGGAAAGAAGCTCTTTTAGATCAAAGCTGAGAAACTGTTTGTAATAGCGAACTCTGTCACCTTTCTCTCCTCAGCCTGCTGCTGGACAGGCCCATGAAGCTCTGCTGTAAAGGCTTCCATGTCCCAGGCTTCACCTTTACCTGCTGACCAAAACAGCGATGGGGAGTGGAGCAGCAGGTAGCAGAGGTGAGCCTCTTGTATGCAGCCTGTTATCTGTGGGACCAGGGAGCACGTGACAGCAGATGTTGCTGATTCAACATCTGTGTGACAGCTGGAGCAGCACAGTCTGCAGGAAACATCTGTGCATGTAGGAGACACCAAGGTTTACATGGTGGAAGCAGACGACTGACTCAAGCAGCCTCACATCACAGGCTGCTGGCTACAAGCACATGACCACAGTGACTGGTTTCACTGGTGTCTGTCCCAGTCTGTGGCAGAGACACAGGAAGTCACAGACAGCCTGCACACAGCGTTTCCTCTGGAGTGTGTTTCACACCCTGTTTGTGTTTCTCACTAACATGTTGTAGTTCTTCCTGCACACAGCAGCACTTTGATCATTGGGTGGATGCCGTAGGCATCCACACTATTGAGATCCTGTTTCTCTTTATTCTTTATCCTTTATTATTCTAGTTGCTCCGTTTCTTTGCCGCTTAACTACTCCCTCAGTTTTCAGCCGATTTTTACCATTCAAACTCTAAACTGTTCTGCTATTTCTGCTTTCGACTGCTATATCTTTTGGTACTTATTACTATTATACTTTTTAAAATATTACACTTTTTTCCTTTAATTTGTCCCATTGAAATGAATGGGAAACTTCTACAATTCTGCTAAAACTTGCTTGTCTTTGAAACTTAACTACTTCCTCATACTTTCACCTAGAAACTCCATTCAAACTTTAAAACGTTCTCAGATGATTGGGCTATTCCTGTGTGATTCAGCTTTTTCATATCTGTTACCGTTTTCATGTAATGACTCTTTAAGTTTTCAGTTACAACTTTGTGATTTTTCAGAAAATACATGTGTTGCTATGGTTGCTATGCAATTAACTCCCACTGCACACTCGTCCGTTCTGAATTTTCTCTTCATGTCTGAACAACTCCTTGCTACTCGCTCAATTTCCACTCAACTTCCACAAATTATACATCAAAACGTAGGTATTTTTGCTGGCTTTAAGACAGTGTCACTATAATTATTGTGAGAGTTACGTTTTTTTCACAATTTGCCTCGAAGTGACACATGGTCTAAAAACTCCCCATTCAAAGTCTATGGGGAGGTTGTGAAACTCAGAGCTGAAATACTGAAACTGAAGGCATTTTCAAATCGTCATATCTCCTTAACGAAGCAAAGTTAAGACATGAGGCTTGTCCCTGTATATCTTCAGACACTCCTGACACTCACAATTCAAGAATTAGTTTCTCACCTATTACCGTTCTGAGATGAGTTAGACTTGTTTGAGGGGTGGAAATCTGTCCTCCTCTCATTTTTCAAATTCCGAAAATGAAGCCGTTTCTTCTCTCGTCATATCTCCGCGACGGAGATACAAAGAGCTATGTAAATCGCAGTCAAAGTACACCAAAGTCCGCTGATTCACCCAGTGCAAGAATTATGCTTCTATCCCACCTAGTTTTTGAGTTACACGACGTTTTGTAACTCCAAAAAACGGCGTTTTTCGCGTCTCACCGCGATCTAATTCTGACTCCTCATCACCCTTTTTTTCAAAGCGCCCGCCCCCTTAGAGGTGGCGCGATTGGTAATGACACCGCTCTTCAGACCAGAGGTCGTGGGTTCGATTCCACCTTGGCCCACATGTTTTTTTTTTAACTACAAATTTATACACTATCACAGACCGGTAATTCATATTGATAATTTATTACAATTCTGCAAAGTTTAATGATTTTAGCAGCTTTTCTAATATGGACCTCAGATTCTGGTTAACAGTCTATGGCAGAAATACATACAAGTACACAGCCTGATGAAGCAGACAGAAGCAGTACCTCTGATTGGTTCCGCAGTTTCACCTCTTATCAGCACAAATCTCACCCTCTTCTGCTGTTTTCACCTCTTTTCTGCTAATTTGAGCTTCTGTTCCACAGTGCACTCAGCCTCTTCTGCTGTTTTCATTAGAATTTTAAGCTTTTCCACCTTTTTTCAGTTACGTGAGAACCAGTTTGGCTCAATGAGTAGCTGAAAAATATCAGCCTCTTCTGCTGTTTTAGCAGGATTTCAGAGTTCAGCTTTTTCACTTGTTTTAAGCACAAATTTCAGTTTCTTTACCTCATTTCACAACAAAGTTCTTCCTCTTCACCTCTTTTCTGCTAATTTGAGCTGCTGCTCCACAGTGCACATTTTCTCTCTCATCATATCTTTGCTTGTGACCAGAACTCATTTGGCTCAGAGGGTAGGGCATCTGTCGTGAGACCCGGTGGCAGAGGTTCGAATCCTACCTGTGACAGCTGCTACACATGTTCACTGCTTGCATGCGCTCTGCTTTCTTGACACTCTCCAGTGTGTCATTACACATACAGCCATCTTCAGCAAGCACTTCTGCTTCTACACTTCTTTTCAACTCGGCTTTTTGCTTCTTTACCTCTTTTCAGCAGAAATTATTCCTCTTCACCTCTTTTCTGCTAATTAGAGCTCCTGCTCCACAGTGCACTTAGCCTCTTCTGCTGTTTTCATTAGAATTTTAAGCTTTTCCACCTTTTTTCAGTTACGTGAGAACCAGTTTGGCTCAGTGAGTAGCTGAAAAATATCAGCCTCTACTACTGTTTTAGCAGGATTTCAGAGTTCAGCTTTTTCACTTGTTTTAAGCACAAATTTCAGTTTCTTTACCTCATTTCACAACAAAGTTCTTCCTCTTCACCTCTTTTCTGCTAATTTGAGCTTCTGCTCCACAGTGCACATTTTCTCTCTCATCATATATTTGCTTGAGACTAGAGATGGCACGATACCACTTTTTTATGTCCGATACCGATACCGATATCATAAATTTGGATATCTGCCGATACCGATATGAATCCGATATAGTGTTTTTTAATCAACAAAACTGTTTTTTAAAATATCTTGCTGCATTTTGCAAGTCTGCAAGTTCATACTCAAGTTTAAAACAACAACTACACTAAAGCTATTCTGTTATACCTGTATACAAAAAAAATATTTCATAGTTCAGCAATACTGATCAATCTAATAAACTTAGACCTACACCATCCTCCCTATTCTGGTATTTTAAAGAGTACTGAGCGTAAATATTAAGCAACCTAACTAATAGGGTTCCAACTCCCAGCAACAACAAAAATAAATAAATAAAAAATAGGGAACCACCCCTCACGCTCCACCTCATGATGCTTAATCAACGTAATCAACCTTAATTTGATGCATTGTGAAAAAAAATGCACAGAAATCAATTCTTTTTCAAGAAATATTAAATAGATTCAACATCTTTCTTCAACAAAATTGCAGACTGCACAGATGGTACCTTCCCAAAGTAAAAAGTACTATAGCTTACTAGGGTATATATATTAGACTTAATAGTCACTATATACAGTAATTGACTTCTATTCATTTTACATCAAATTAAAACTTTGGGTGTCAGATAATTATTTATTAAAAGCTCGACATTTTAAATGAGAATAAGAAAGAAAAGTATGTCTTTGTGCCCCCTTTTCCCAGTTAATGCCCTATCGGCCCCCCTGGCTAAACTTTGCTAGATCCGCCCCTGCACAGTTACAGCCCTCAGCTACGTAGAAAAAGATCCTGGAGTAGAAAGTAAGATTAAATAAATTCTAACAACAGCTTATCAAGCTTAAACGTGCTGCTGTTGTTCAGCCGCTGGTTTCCTCTTTCTGGTGCAAAGTGGACCAAAAACAAACAAGAGAGACAGACTCGCGACAGAAAAGCCGATCAGCTGATCATTTAAGCAGTTTCATGATTGAAGTAGCAGCCGGAGAGCGAGAGGCAGTCGCTCGTTAAGCTTAACGTGGGAATGCTTTACAAACATTCAGAGATGGACTTACACACTTGCTTTACTTCTCTCGGGGATAACTTTGTCGGAGATGAAATGCCGGGTTGCTAGCGAAGCTCCAAATGCTATCCAGACCACCGACAGGTCCTGCATGCCACAGCCGCTCTATCACGTGATGCATACTGCTCCGACTGCTAACGTTCTGAGGTGAGTTACGGCGTGTTGCAAGTTTTGTGAGGTGCTTTCGTGATATTTAATGGATCGGATTACATTTTTTATTTTTCTCCGATATCCGATCCAGTAATTTAGGTCAGTATCGGACCGATACCGATACGTAATATCGGATCGGTCCATCTCTACTTGAGACCAGAACTCATTTGGCTCAGAGGGTAGGGCAGCTGCCGTGAGACCCGGGGGCAGAGTTTCGAATCCTACCTGTGACAGTTGCTACACATGTTCCCTGCTTGCATGCGCTCTGCTTTCTTGACACTCTCCAGTGTGTCATTACACATACAGCCATCTTCAGCAAGCACTTCTACACCTCTTTTCAACTCATCTTTTTGCTTCTTTACCTCTTTTCAGCAGAACTTCTTCTGATTCACCTCTTTTCTGCTAAATGTTTAGCCTTTTCACCTCTTATTAGCACAATACTAAGCAGCTTCTGCTAATTTCACCAGAATTGTCAGTCTCTCCACCTCTTCTTTGTAAGAATCAGTTTGGTCCAGTAAGGTGAGACGCTGCCTATAGATCAGAAAGGCCAGGTTCGAATCTCGCTCAGGGCAATGTTTTTTGTTTTTTCAACTTTTTCTGCTTTTTTCAGCAGAAATCTTCAGCGTAAGGCATCCACACAGCATTTTCGCAGGAAATGCAATTTTTTCTAGTTTCTCCTGCTTTTCTTCCTTTTCTAGCTTTTATACACTGACAGTAACACAAAACTCCAAAGTCATCATTTGAGGAGCTTCTTAAGAGTTTCTGTGAGTTTAGTGAAGTCAGCCTCTCAACAATAAGTGTGTGTGTGTTGATTATCTAATGTTCAGAGAGGACTGCACTGATGTAGCATCCAGGTGAGCAGCTTATGAGCCAACAGGGGAAATTTAGCTGTATTATTGTTGTTTAAATGTAATAATTTATGATTTCATGTTCCAATATTTCACTTTTCCCAACGTTTTGTTATCATTTGGTCTGAAAACCATGACAAACAGCAGTGTTACAGTTGTTAGCATTAGCTGCTATAGAGCACTCAGTCACTGTATTGGTGTTAGCGACATGAACATATCTGAGCTAACTGTGTGTTCCAGATGTGCAGCAAACCCAACTGTCCCTGTGTTTTCCTGCTGTAGACATTATCCCCATGATGCTGACGTCCTCTGGTGGGACGAGCTCACACGTTTATGGATTCAGATGCTAACTGGACCAGACTGGTGTCAACCTTTGTGCTATAGAAGCAAATCAAAGAAGAGCCAGTTGAACCTGAGCTGTCTGTAGTGGTGACACCAACACCATGTCACCTGCACATGCTGACCCAGGGTCAGTGTTGAACCTATAAGCTGTGTCCTCACAGTTCAATATGTCCTCACTGCACAGGTCAATGACATCAGAGCTGTAATGTTGTTCCCGTCTCACTAAAACTTCTGGCATAAGGTGACTTTTCTGGGTGATTCCTACTCCAGGGTCACCAGTTTGAATCCCTCTGTTACTGCTGGGAACGTGCTGCTAAAGTGCCCTTGAGCAAGGCCACGTCCAGCTTCTGAAGCCAACCCTGGGCTCTGCTTGCTGGCAGTGACAGAGTAGATGAAACAGCTCAGTGGATGCTAACTCACAGCTAACAGCGCTCTGTCATGGATAAGTGAAATAAAGCTGACTGACCCACAGCTGCACACAAACACCTCCAACACCTACAGGTCAGCAGATCCACTGCTGTCTCTGATGGGCCCAAACTTTGCTTGTTCAGCGTTTGCTGCTGCTGACTTTGAAAATCACACCAAACATGGAATCAAATATATCGACTCAGCTTAGACTACAGAGAAGCTCGGCACTGCTCACAAAACTCAAACACAAAAGGCTTTTTAAAGACAACAATCACTTTGACAGACACACAAACACGACTGAGTACAGAGCAGCTGCTGGTTTGAAGCCACAGAAATGTTCAAATGTTTAAACACACTGCAGCGTTGCAGCCGTGATGCATTTGTGCTGCTAAGGCCACACACATCAGCTGCCTTGCATTTTAGTACCAGTTCATCTCTGACCATGGCAGCACAGTCTTTCCAGTACAGTGATGTTGGTGGGGACAGTGGGGACTGATTGTTCATTGGCTGTAAGCCGGTCACATGGACGTTTAACTGGTGCTTTGATTGCTCTGTAGTCTGTTGTGCCTGTGAGCTGCTCCTAAAATGAGACAGATTATAATTGTCACCATTCTGTTAATGACTCTTATTATGTGCGCTCTCCTCCACTGTCACACTAAACACATCAAACCTTTATTTTTGTGTAAAGTCAGGATTTATTGGCTCTTCTTAAAAGCGTCATGAAGTGCAAAACTCAGCAAACATTATACAAAAGTAGATTTAGAAGCTGAACTGAAAACATTTAAAGTGACAGTCAGCACAAATCCAGCTGACATCTCCATCCAACCCAAGTCTTCATTTAAAGTCATTATAACTGTGACACACGTTTGTTACAGTATTAATCCTGCCTGATGCTGCAGGGCCAACATCATGAAACAGGCTCAGCATTTATTTCCATTATGAAACTTTATCATTAAAAACAAACCATTGTTCTGCAGTCGTCCCAGGACTGTCGGTCAAACGTTCTCTCCACATGTTTAAGGCTGAGCTCACTTTATCGTCTGCCTGAAGGAGGGAAGCAGATGTTACTAAACATCACAATAAAACATATGAAATGGGTGCACATGAGGAACGTCTGCACTGTTAAAGCCATGCAAACATCTTCACACATGAAGCAGCAACACCTCTCAGTTTAGCAGCAGCTGGTAAAAGCCACAGTGATCCTGGAGCCTCCCTGAAGGACTCGTTCATCAGTAACTGTCAGGAGGACGATTAAACCTGCTGCACACGTCCTGTAGTTACACACTCGGGAGGAAAGACGACGTCCTCGCTCTGCAACATGATCTGTGTTTCATCCAGGACGCTCAAACACAGATTGGTTTCCAAATATTAGACGCACTGGTTCTTCATGCGTTTCTACCTGAGCACTCAGAGTCATTTCTACAACAGGCCTCCTTCACCTGCTGGTGCCTCTGTTTCTGTGTTTGGCTGTTTCCATCAGTGCCTGATGTTTGTGATCTTTGATCTGTTCTGAAGTCTCTCTTTGTAACACAAATGTTGTTTGGCTTCTTTTGCAAACAAGGCAAAAGAACTTTAATGGATTCATTTGCTGATCTTACTTTTCTGATGCAAAGCCGTCCTTTCAACGCTTTAGAAAGAAAACCAAACAATGTTTTTAAAACTTTCCCAAAATGTAAAAGCTATTAAAACCATAAACTTCTGCTCCTTGATCATGTGATTCTTCTTCTAGACTGTCTGTAATTGTTATTGCTGATTGTCAATAAAGTTGTTTTTTATAAGTTATGTTGTAAAGGAAGCTTGTGGCGAGGGAGGAGGGGCGACTAAAAGCAGGTTCATATAGTGGGAAAGTCCTCAGGTCATGTGAGGATATTTACTGATGCGTCAACACTGTCAGATAAAAGAGCGGCTGCTGCATTTGTTCTCCCAGAAATAAGTTTGGTGATGAGTAAAAGAATTACAGATGATGTGGCAGTTTATACTGGGAGCTGGTAGTGATGTTACTGGCTTGAACTGGGTGGAGGACGCACTAATATGGAGGTATGTGGTTTGCTGGGACTCTAGCAGCGTGCTAGTGAGCACAGGTGATATGTCTTCAGACTCTAGGCAACATATTGTTTTTGATATACTTCATTTACTGTATAGAATCAAACACAGAGGGATAGAAGTGGATTTCTTATGGCTCCCTGTGAATATCGGTGTTGATGCAATGAACAGGACGATAAGTTTAAAAAGGTGCAGCAAGAAGAAGTCGTGCAGGTTTGACTATAAAATACAGTGAAAGTGAGGTGAAGAGTATAATGAAGGTAAAGATGAAGGACGAGTGGCAGGCACACTGGGACAGAGACGGGAAAGGCAGATATTATTATACAGAAAACAGTCGTGTAGAAGAAGCTGCAGCAGAGACCAGGATGGAATCTGGAGAGTCAGAGTTGGTCACACAGGCTTGAATAGCACACTTAAAAAGGTAAACATGACACAGGAAGTGTGACTTCTGTGGACCAGAGCAGACGTTTGACGGGTTGTTAGCGTCGTCAGGATGCTGGATGGAAACGCTGTGCCTGATAGGATGATTACAGGCTGGACTTTGTCTTCCTGTTACAGATGGATCCAGGCCCTGGATGACTGCTGGACACACATGACCCACACTAGGCTGCCTTCATCCATCCTTTCCTCCTTCACTGAGACTCAGAGTCAGCATGTATGTATTTATCAGTGATTTGAATCCTTTCATTACAGAGTGAAGTTAAAGTAGACGTGTTAACACACTAATAAACACAAAGGGACACAACTACTACTCCATGATGTAAAGCTGAAGTATTACACAGCTTTATGAACCTCCTGTTATCCTGGTAGACGAGTACAGCAATAAATCTTTTACTTGGACATCTTCTGGCTCCAATAAGCTTTGAAATGTGACCATGAAGTTAGAGACACACTGACTGAAACCCACAGCTGTGACTGTGGATCACATCCACACACAGTGTAGCTGCTGTCTCTGTGTGAGCCTTTGCACTGCTGCTCGCAGCACCGTTATATCACTCAGCGCTCGCTGCTGTTATTGAATCCACTTTTTACTGTCCGTGCAATCAAGCTCCTCTGCAGAGCTAGAAAATATCTTCGAACCAGTTTATGTGTTAGGGGATCCTTTGCAGCTGTGACTGTTGCCTCTGTTTTTGTCCTTTGGTTCCTGGGAGCCTTTTACATTTCCATCAGCAACAAATATCTGAACAGGCTTTATTGTAGGAAATACAGGAGTAAATAGTTGTCATTATTTATTAGATGTTGTTAAAGATGATCAGATGCTTGTTTAGTTTAATGCTGTGGCTTCAGTCAGCATCACTGTGCTGTATAGTTTTATTTTTCTGATCTTTCTGTTAAAGTTGCTGAATAAAAGCTGGTTGGTCTGCACCTCACCTCTGCCTCGAGCCTCCTTCTTTAAAGCAGCAGAGGCTCTTCATTCAGGTATCACAGCTCGAGTTGTTCTGCAGGAGACCCAGAGTACTGTCCTTGGTCCATAATGACATTAATCCTCAAAAATAGTTCTGGCATAATAATTGTGCACACAGTGTAAAACTGAAGAAGCTTCTCAGATGAAATGTCTTCAAGAAACTTAAAAAAGTCCAGACACTTTTGTTTCTGAGCTTCTTAATTCAATTCAATTTTATTTATATAAATCACAACAGCAGTCGCCTCAAGGCGCTTTATATTGTACAGTAGATCGCACAATTATAGATACAGAGAAAAACCCAACAATCATATGACCCCCTATGAGCAGCACTTTGGCGACAGTGGGAAGGAAAAACTCCCTTTTAACAGGAAGAAACCTCCGGCAGAACCAGGCTCAGGGAGGGGCGGGGCCATCTGCTGTGATTGGTTTGGGTGAGAGAAGGAAGACAGGATAAAGACATGCTGTGGAAGAGAGACAGATGAACCGCTGAGTGTTGTCCCGTCGAGGTGGCTCTTCTATGTTGTGCATTTATGGCACCAAACCACAAATGCAAAGGAAGAAAGGGTCGAGGCTGATTGGTGTATGTGCCCATGAGTATGAGTGTACACGGGTGTTTCTCTGTGTTAGTGACAGTCTGACAGAAGGCTGCATCCCTCAGCCTCATGTGGGCTGTGTAGCCCCTTTACCACTGCAGTGAGAGCTCAGACCTGTTTCTGGTGGGTGGTGGACTCCTCCAGGGCTTCCCCTGATTCCCCTTCTGCCACAGAAGACTGTGGCCTCAGAAACTCATATCTGCTTTTTGCAAATGAAGCGAACCTGTTGGCTTCATCAGCAGGGGCGGATCTAGAAGGGTGGCATGGGGTGGCAAGTGCCACCCTAAAATGATCCCTTGCCACCCCAAGTGCCACCCCAGTTTTGCATATGACAGTGTTGTTTATTAAAATAAGTTTAAGAGTTTGAGCGTAGTTACAGTCAGCAGTGAATATAAATGCTAGAACTGGATATATTCCATAGTGTCCCCCCCTCCACATTAACAAATGGTTCAGCCCATAGCAGGACCGGCTTTCTTCTTGTTTTCAGCAGCAAGTGATGCTTATGATTGTGCCAGAGCACATTTTGAACAACACCATGGGAATTTTGGATTTTACACAGGTGGGTGGATGTTACACTGTGGAAATGAAGGAAGGTGAGTGCTATTTTAAATGGTTGTAGAAAATGAAAAAACAGCAGGTGTATTGGCTGCATTTTTAGATAAATAGTTGTATCTGTTTACAAAATGTACAATTTATATTTGCATTTCAAGTTATAAACATTTACCCAACACGTCTGTGGTTTTTTTACAGTAAAAAATACTGCTAGGATTTTAGGTTCTTTGTGTGATTTCAGATCAGTAATAGTTACATTAATAGTAATAGTAATACTAATGCAGTATGTCAGTGAAAAAACAACTAAATTCAGTTGAGCTGAAAAGATACCAAACAAAGCAAGAGGAGGAAAAAATAAAATGAAACAATCTGAGGGTGAAACACAAACGTAAACTCAAAGGAGTCACAAATGTCCGGTTGTGTTTCAGACCTCAGAGGGTGAATCCAACAAATCATGAAAAATGAGGTTTACATGTTTGTTCATGACAGTGCAGATTTCTGACATTTTGTGTCATTTAAGCTGCAACAATGTGACAGTTTTCTAACAAAAACAGTGAAACTTAAGTTAGACTTGTGTTTGTAAATGAAGCGCCCCATGTTGTGTAGCTTTCTGGAGTTTATACTTATTGGGCTACATATGTATTTAATATACAGGCTGTACAGTACATAACATCAAAACTCACATGTTTCATGTAACTAAAGTGTGTAATCATGTGGGTACAGACAATAATTAAGTTATAGACTATATTTATATGAAAAACGTGCATACTTACTGCATTTGAATCATTTTAACCATATGTAACCACCTGCATATGTGTTTGGGGGGAAAAGGCTTTGATTTTGCCACCCTAAGAAAATTTCTCTAGAGCCGCCCCTGACCATTTCACAGGATTTGCATTTAAAGATGCAACAAGACTAAAATGGTTAGGGTCAGGAGGTCAAAGGTCAGAGCTCCTGTGGGTCTGAGGGCGGCCTCACGCTGGAGAAGGATGAAGGAGTCTGACCTGAGCCAGTGTTTGACATGAACACATCAGCACTGCTGTCAGTGAGCCTAACGACAGCCGTTAGCATCATTTCAGTGTTTCAGTCATAAAAACACTTCCTGTCTCTGTGGTGGTTACAGTGACATCATGCAGTTTGTGCTTTGACCTCCAGAGGGCGACAAATCAGCACAGACAGAGAGCTCCATTCAAACTTTGCTGCCATCAGGAATAATTCTTCAAATATAATCATCAGTGTTTGAGCAGTTATGATATCAGGGACAATCTAGACATGTGTGACAATACTGAACATGTCACATGACACACCTCAAACATCATGTGATCCACTCTCAGTCTGCACTTTCATTCATGACTTCAACAGGTTGAAATGAGCTTTGAAGAAACATTCAGTGAAATAAATCTTTCATGGATTCATGTGAGCAGCAGATGAACTTTGTACCAACAACATCTTCAATAACAGAGTCTGAATGAAGCTCAGGTGTTGATGCTGCTCACTGATTGGACGCTTGCTTTCAGCTCTGCTCTCAGTCTTTACTGCACAGGTGAAGGTAGAAAGTGTGACTGGATCTATAGACTGGAAACAGAGAAACATGCTGAACATTTGAAGCTTTGCAGCAGAAATGTTCATGTTACAAATACAGCAGAGCTGATCTGGGATCAGTGTGTTCACACCTGCAGCTACAACAAGGTTTCATGTCTCCACACGTCAGCATGTGAACTTTACTCTGACTCAGTCTGAGCAGTCAGACGGCATATTTTTAAAGTTAACACATCAGCACACACAGAGCTGAGCCCCTCCCACCTGTGCTGAGTTTCAGGTGGAGCCCCGCCTCCTTCCAGGAAGCAGCTCATCTGTGTGTCCGTGTTTAGTGTCCAGGTGTGGAGTGGAGCTTGTTGTTGGTGTGTGAAGAAACTGTAAGTTTGCTTTGTTTCCTCCTTTAACAGTTTGTCTTTAGGAACTTTACTGTTTGTTCAGCTCGTGTTTGATTTCTTCACACAACAAACTGTGTGTGTTTGTATTTCCGGTCTCTCCATTAAAGTCAGTGTGTAATGTTTCCTGGCTAACATCAGCTGTGTGCAGCTTAGTTCAGCACAAATCTGCCGCTCCATAGTTCACGGTAACGGACTCACAGCTGGACCAACGAGGCCGAGTGTGTCCGCCACTCTGAGCTACGTTCGTGTTTGTGTACTTGTAGTTTGTACTTTGAGTTCACTCAGAGCCCACAGAGGACGCAGCGTACGTGATGACGTCACAGCCCTTTACCTCCTTTACTGTCACTGTGATTAATGTTTACACACGAGACACCTGCAGAGCTCTGACGCTAAGCTAGCACACAGCATGCTAACACTAAGCTAACGCTAAGCTAGCCAAGAACCCAGAGTGAGTTAAAGCTGAATAAACACTGACCCCAGACCAGCACCGTGATAAAGTGAGCTGCTGCTGCTGAACTTGAACAGGTAACAAAGTGATGAGCAGTCAGGCTGCAGGTTTCTACCTGTTCATGTTTCTACAGTAGAATCACTTTGAAGTGTCTTTGTGCTGTTTCATCTTTGATTTGTGTTCATAAACACTCAGAGAAACATCACGTGACCTCATCAGGATCTGTGTTGGTGTGTGGGGCTGTACCTCAGCTTTATGTTGTTACATGCTCATTTGTTCATTTTACACAGTAACATCAAAGTAATGTTATGAGGAGTAATGAAGTAACGTACTCCATTACTTTTAATCAAAGTGTTCTGTGTAATATGTGTAATAATGACTGTTTTGAGTAATGACCAACACTGATCACAACAAAGAGGAAATGCCTCCAACATGCACAAACATTTGAGCCACAACATGCAGTTAATGTGCACAAATGTCTTTGATATGCTGCTCAGTGATGGTGGTGACTGTCAGAGCAGAGCTACTGAGAATCAATAAGTAATATCAATGATGGGATCAGAATCACTAAATTCTTCTCATCCCTGTCAGTATCATACATGTGCTGTATAATGTGATAAATGTAGAGGTGCTGGCTGTTCTCTCACTCTGCTGTTTAGCTGTAAAGGACGCCTCCCTGCCTTTGTCTCATTCATGACCTTTAATAGTCTCTTCTAACATGCAGAGATCTGTATGATCTGTTTCATAGAGTCTAACCAGCCTGTACAGGTAACAACAACAGTCACTGCATCACTGACACACAAACGTCATCTCTGTCAATAACAACATTCATACATGGAATAAAAACACATCAGTGGATCATTGCTGGAGCTGATGTTTGTGCTCCTGGTGCAAAGGCTCTCAGTTTCCTCCTTGAAATAACATCAGTGGTGGGTCAGCGACATGCTTTCTTTCCCTCTCAGGTTTAAATATCTGGGACTCTCCACCGTTTGGTTTTAGAGCTGAAGAAGCTTCTCTGATGAAACGTCTTCCAGAAACTTAAAGACGTCTCTTTTCTCTCCAAGCTCCTTAGATCACATGACCTGGATGACTGAACCTACAGACATATTGACCTGGTTTCATGGTCACATGACAGGTCAGAGGTCAGCGACTGTAACTCAGTTCCTCCTGTTAATGTGAACTCACTGAGTGTTTGTGGTTTACCTCTCAGACTGACTGAAGATGATGATGGAGGAAGAGGAGGACAGAGCAGAGTCTGCAGGGTCCAGCTGTCCGTCTGTGAGGAGTGACCGGTCCAAAGGTCATAATCCAGCCTTCAGTGGTGAACCTGGAGCAACGAGGTCAGAGAGCTGAACTCACTGAGTAACAGAAATAATTCTGCACTGACATTATAATCAGTGTTGACTCTGGTTGATTGTCTGACTGTGTTTGTGAGCTGAGAGGAAATGAAAATGAGTTTGTAACAAAAATCAGTTTTGTCCAGTTTTCCTGTAAAAAGCTGAACTCTAATCTAAGAGGATGTTACTGACAGGAAACAGCTGCATTATCTGCAGTCTGTGTGATCACAGCTGCTTCAATCATGTTTGTGTCTGCAGAGGTCAGAGGTCACAGTCTGCAGGGTCCAGCTGTCCGTCTGTGAGGAGTGACCGGTCCAAAGGTGGAAATCCAGCCTTCAGTGGTGAACCTGGAGCAACGAGGTCAGAGAGCTGTGATGACTCCTTTACATGTTTGTGTTTCCTGGATAAATATGACCTGAAACATCCTCAGATTGTTACAAAGATTCATTAAAAAGAAAACGATGAAAGAGAAAAGATCCAAATGTTCGACTTGGTCATTTGCTGTTTGAGGACAGTGATGCTCATATCTGTGGGGAAAGTGTGACCTGAGTGGGTTCATGTTTGTCTTTAAAGAACAGAGCTGCTCTGATTCTCTTTGTGTCTGATCTGTTAAACAGTCTGAGAGGTCACACAGAGACCCAGCAGCTAAAGCCTGGATCATACTGGCTGCTGTTACTCCATCAGGACAACACTGAACCACAGTGGTGTGGATGTAGTGGATAAATCCCACCATACTGATGCTCAGAGTTAACCACAGGGAACAAAACCAGATGTTACCTTCAGATTGTGACCTTTGGAGTGGACGATGCAGATTTCAATAGAGAATAAATGTTGTTGTTTTTCAGCTGTGAAGAAAGAATCTAATTTTCTGAACTTAAGAATTTATGATGCTGGAAACAACATGGAGACTATAACACAACATTTCCACTGTGTTCATAGAATGAATGTAAAACTGTCAGACATTCATTAAATATGCAAAATGTCTACAGAAGCATCAGAGGGTCAGACGTGAAGCACTCAGTGATTTTGATCAAATGACTCATCAGTTATTGATCTGTACTACACTGATCTACCACGTTAGTAAAGCTGGTGTTCTGGTGGTGGAGGGAGACTCGGATCATGTTCTGGTTTTGGAGCAGTGATCTGCTGATGGTTCAGTTTGATGAGCTTCTTCAAAATCATCCCTGACATCACCACTGAAAGGACGTCCATGAAAACAGACTGAAAATTACTGATATGTTCACAATCTGAGAGTTTAAAACTTGACAGACTTGATTCAGATGAAGTTATTTGAGCAGAAACTCCTGGATCTTTATCCTGTGTTGATCTAATCCTTCATGGTTCCTCCACAGAGTGGAGCAGCAGAGCTCAGAGGTTCCCAGTGGTCAGTCTGCCCAGCAGCATCAAACACAGCTGGACTCCATATTTATGGTCTGTACATGTACAACAACTACTGTTACATCTGTTCTGTTCACAGTCATCTCCATGCTGCTCTTTGTAGACCAGTGGATCGTCAGTGTGTCCAACATGGATCTGATGTTTGGCTCCATGATTTCAGTCTGATTGGCTCATTCATAAATATTCTGTTCCAGCTGCTGGAGGACAACATCATCACTTTTGTGAAGAACGAGCTGAAGAAGATCCAGAAGGTTCTGAGTCCAGATTACCCAGAATGCTTAGAGAGTCAGAGGAGCAGCAGCAGAGAGGCATTTGTGAAGATCACAGTGGACTTCCTGAGGAGAATGAAGCAGGAGGAGCTGGCTGACCGTCTGCAGAGCAGTAAGAGGATTTATCTAAAGATTTAAGCTGCTGGATAAATGAACATTTTCCAGAGATGGAAGATGGAGCAACATGTTTTAAAGATTAGTTCTTTTTGGAATTGAGTGTTTATTTTTCTTCTCATTCAGAGCTTCAAGCTCCAGTTTGTCATCGTAACCTTAAATCCACCCTGAAGAAGAAGTTCCAGTGTGTGTTTGAGGGCATCGCTAAAGCAGGAAACCCAACCCTCCTGAATCAGATCTACACAGAGCTCTACATCACAGAGGGAGGGACTGCAGAGGTCAATGATGAACATGAGGTCAGACAGATTGAAACAGCATCCAGGAAACCAGACAGACCAGAAACAACCATCAGACAAGAAGACATCTTTAAAGCCTCACCTGGAAGAGATGAACCAATCAGAACAGTGCTGACAAAGGGAGTGGCTGGCATTGGGAAAACAGTCTTAACACAGAAATACAGCCTGGACTGGGCTGAAGACAAAGCCAACCAGGACATCCAGTTCATATTTCCATTCACTTTCAGAGAGCTGAATGTGCTGAAAGAGGAAAAGTTCAGCTTGGTGGGACTTGTTCATCACTTCTTTACTGAAACCAAAGAAGCAGGAATCTGCAGCTTTGAAGACTTCCAGGTTGTGTTCATCTTTGATGGTCTGGATGAGTGTCGACTTCCTCTGGACTTCCACAAAACTACAATCCTAACTGACCCTAGAAAGTCCACCTCAGTGGATGTGCTGCTGATAAACCTCATCAGGGGGAAACTGCTTCCCTCTGCTCGCCTCTGGATAACCACACGACCTGCAGCAGCCAATCAGATCCCTCCTGACTGTGTTGGCATGGTGACAGAGGTCAGAGGGTTCACTGACCCACAGAAGGAGGAGTACTTCAGGAAGAGATTCAGAGATGAGGAGCAGGCCAGCAGCATCATCTCCCACATCAAGACATCACGAAGCCTCCACATCATGTGTCACATCCCAGTCTTCTGCTGGATCACTGCTACAGTTCTGGAGGATGTGCTGGAAACCAGAGAGGGAGGACAGCTGCCCAAGACCCTGACTGAGATGTACATCCACTTCCTGGTGGTTCAGGCCAAAGTGAAGAAGGTCAAGTATGATGGAGGAGCTGAGACAGATCCACACTGGAGTCCAGAGAGCAGGAAGATGATGGAGTCTCTGGGAAAACTGGCTTTTGATCAGCTGCAGAAAGGAAACCTGATCTTCTATGAATCAGACCTGACAGAGTGTGGCATCGATATCAGAGAAGCCTCAGTGTACTCAGGAGTGTTCACACAGATCTTTAAAGAGGAGAGAGGACTGTACCAGGACAAGGTGTTCTGCTTCATCCATCTGAGTGTTCAGGAGTTGCTGGCTGCTCTTCATGTCCATCTGACCTTCATCAACTCTGGACTCAATCTGCTGGAACAACAACAAACAACATCCAAGAAGTCTGAAACAGGAGAATCTGCAGAGACACACTTCTACCAGAGTGCTGTGAACAAGGCCTTACAGAGTCCAAATGGACACCTGGACTTGTTCCTCCGCTTCCTCCTGGGTCTTTCCCTGCAGACCAATCAGACTCTCCTACGAGCCCTGATGACACAGACAGGAAGTAGCTCACTGACCAATCAGGAAACAGTCCAGTACATCAAGGAGAAGCTCAGTAAGAATCTGTCTGCAGAGAAAAGCATCAATCTGATCCACTGTCTGAATGAACTGAATGATCGTTCTCTAGTGGAGGAGATCCAACAATACAGGACTTCAGGAAGTCTCTCCACAGGTAAACTGTCTCCTGCTCAGTGCTCAGCTCTGACCTTCATCTTACTGTCATCAGAAGAAGATCTGGATGAGTTTGACTTCAAGAAATACTCTGCTTCAGAGAAGGCTCTTCTGAGAATGCTGCCAGTGGTCAAAGCCTCCAACAAAGCTCTGTAAGTAAACATGTTGTCATCGCTTCATTGTTAAAATCATGGGAAATAAATCAGAAATGCTGAGTTCAAAGAGCACTGTAACATTTTTTTAAAATAGTGAATTAAATGATCATCAGTCACTCGGTAAATATATGGTAGTTTTAATGTTTCACTCCAGCATTTCTAAAACACACTTTGTTCTGTAACTCTTATCAAAGGACAATCCAGACCCAGCCTATAAGAACATGAGCTCTGATGCTTCAGCCCCTCTGACAGGTTTATTATCCTCAGCTTGTTCATTTGTCTCCAACTCCAGGAGTTTGGTTGTTTTATTCTAAAGCACAAACTTCACCTGCCAGACTTCACCTACATCTTTTTCTGATGTTCATAATTTAAGTTCAAGTTTGTATCTCACTTTCAGTGCACACCCTCCCTTTTTAAATATAAATCTCTGCTGTGCTGTCATGTTTTCATCCCGTATGGAGGGAGAAACTCGGTCTTCATTACTGAAATTGCCTCTAAGGTCGTGTTTCTTGTCAGTAACCATATGTAACTGTAAGGCTTCCATAACCAGTGTTATCACAGAATTACAGTGGGTTCACTCTGGGTCCTCTACAGTTTCTTCCCACTGTCCACAGACATGCAGTTAGGTTACCTGGTGATCCAAACTTCATGCAGGTGTGAGTGAGAGTGGTTGTCTGTCCCTCTGTGGGCTTAGTGGAAGAGACTGGATGGATCTCTGCTTTGTCTTTGATATATCCTGACAGCAAACATTCTCCATGAAGTCTGCATTTCAGCTCATCTCCTTTATACACACCTTTAACAGGAAGAGTTTTATACAGCTAGTGTTTAAAATCAAGTGTTATTCACAATACACAGGTAATGAGCATGATTATTGAATTACTAAAATTTTCTAAAATAATTGTTTTAGTTAATATTGTATGACAGTGTACACAGAATTATTAGCTCAGTAGGCAGAGTGGTCGCCCCATGATCATAAGGTCAGGGGTCGAATCCACCAAATAGTTACCTTGTGGTACCCCTGAGCAAGGTACCATCAAGGTACCAATCATGTGCACTGGACTGGTAGCACTCATAGTCTCATAGGTTTAAATAAATTTAAAAAAAAAAGGGTTCAACATATAAACAAATTTAATTTGATCACATATATTGTTTGTTTTTTTTTGTTTTTGTTTTTTTCCTTTCTCTCTCAGACTGAGCAGCTGTAACGTCTCAGAGAAAGGCTGTGAAAATTTGTTGTCAGTGGTCAGCTCCCAGTCCTGTAGTCTGAGAGAGCTGGACCTGAGTACCAACAGCCTGAAGGCTTCAGCAGTAAAGCTTCTGTCTGCTGCAGTGGAGAGTCCACATGCCAAACTGAATGTTCTGAGGTCAGATCAATTTGTATTATGTTTAGTTCTGTTTGTTTATGTGTTTGATGTTTGTTTTTGTTTGTCTTTATCCAGTTATCCTTGTTTCATAGCATTTTTATTCATTTCAAAGTTAAACAGAAGTTTTACTAACCTGCTCAGCACAAGACAATAAGCTATTGCACCTTGATTACACTTTAACAACAATCTTTATTCATGTTTTTATCTTCAGACTTAACATCTGTGAACTCTCAGAGGAAAACTGTGAAGCTCTGTCCTCAGTTCTCAGCTCGCAGTCCTCTAGTCTGACAGAGCTGGACCTGAGTATCAGAAAGCTGCAGGATTCAGGAGTGAAGCTTCTGTCTGCTGGACTACAACGTTTAAACTGTAAACTGAATACTCTGAGGTCAGATCAGAAAACATTTAGTTTTTAGAATTATTAATTAAAGTTCATACATATGATGTTGTATCTTAATATGTTTATGTTTCCTTTAAAAATAGAAAGTCAACATTTAATGTTGTGAAATGTATTAACAAACTCTACATGAGTACTTGTTTTATAGATTGTCTTTTATTTTTCAGACTGAGTGGCTGTAACCTGTCAGAGAGAAGCTGTGAAGCTCTGTCCTCAGTCCTCAGCTCCCAGTCCTCCAGTCTGAGAGAGCTGGACCTGAGTAACTCTGACCTGCAGGATTCAGGAGTGAAGCTTCTGTCCGCTGGACTAAAGAGTTCACAGTGTGCAGTGGAAACTCTCAGGTCAGGATTCAAACTTTTCCACAGATGATCATTTGAAATGTGATTTATATTATTGTATAAACAGGTAACTTTTACAGCTGTCAAGTGAACTTTTATTTACATTTGAGTGGATAATTGGACTCTGAATTACTAAAAGTTGTTATAGTCATGTCTCTGTTTATTTAAAAAAATACTTCATGCACTGCCTAATTTAAAGATTTAGGCTCCTTTGGGCCCATAATATATATATTTGATTTCTTTGTGAATGAAATTAGGAGGATATTGGCGACTGCTGATTGGCTCGCTGTTTGTTTTTTATTCACAGTACTTAATTTTAAAGGCTGATTTCTCAAAATGAGATGTTTATCTTTTCTTCTACAACACGTGGAGCCACCAAATCTTCTTGCTTGATTTATTCATTACAGTTTGATTTAAAGAATATTAGACTCGTAACATAATAAATACATTTATTTCACTTCTTCTTGAGAGAAAGAAAGGGATGACTGGGTGAGCTCCAGTGGTTCATCCCAGCAGAGAGAGCGGCACACTGGGCTGCAAATGATCACAGTAGTAATGGCCATAGTTTGATAAAACAGGCAGTCTTACCCTGTAGATAATACAGGGTTCTGGTGCCGATGTGGGGGAGGGGAGTCGCCCGGTACTAACTACATACTACTAACTACCTCATCCAGATGTCTTCCCTACTAAACCTGATAAGAAGTAACTGCAGTAGCCTTATAGGTCAAATCAGTTTCACCTGTTAAAGTTAGCTCCACTATTAATTAGGGGTGGGGGAAAAAATCGATACTGTGTAGTATCGTGATATTTTGTTTGCTAATAATGTATCGATACAGGGACAGCAGAAATCGATATTTTGTTACAAACAATTTTTTCTCTGAAGTCAACATGCTCTGGAGTCAGAGCATGTTGACTTCAGAGCATGTTGATCCTTTTTCTGAGCAACAATCCTGACATTCCTTCACTGTCCAAATGTGTTTAACTTTTTTTTTGGCAGCAATAAACATGACAGTTTACTTATTTTAATTTAAGACATGTTTAATTTTAATTAAGTTTGAAACTTTTTTATTTAATGTAAAATTATATATTTTTTTAAATTTACTTTCAAATTCTTCAGTTGCTGAAGGGGCTGCATAGTTTTCATAAATTGCATAGTTCAGAATAGCTGTAATTGTACCAGATGGTTGCATTCAGTTAAGTTGGACTAGACTGTAATACAAACCGTTCAGTTTGTCAACAATAAAACTGACTGAAATGAGAGAAAGACTGAGTATGAGACTTTGATATTAGATAAAATGAATATTGATAAAGTTTACCTTTATGTGCAGAATTTAAATATCGCAAAATATTTTAAAAAATCGCAATAATATCGTATCGTGCGTTAAGTATTGTGATAATATCGTATCGCGAGTTGTATGGTGATTCCCACCTCTACTATTAATGGTGTCACTTGTTATTTCTGGGATGAGTTTAGTAGCCTGAACAGCTGCTTAAAGGAAAGTAATTAAATAATAAAAATAACCTAAGTCCGGGGGAACCTGCAAGAGCTGTTTGCACAAAGAATAATGCTCAGACTTTGAGGTTTTATCGTTTTACACAAGGTTTAAAAATGAATGTCCACAATTGAATTGCAGAAATTGTTATTGAGCTAATACTGATGTAGTTGTTATCTTTGGTAAGGAGAGGTTGGAGGAAGGATGAGCACAGTCAGGCCTAAAGATGCTCTTAATAATAATAATGGATTGCATTTATATAGCGCTTTTCGAGACCCTCAAAGACCCTTTACAATCCCACTACAGGGAGTGCAGAATTATTAGGCAAGTTGTATTTTTGAGGAATAATTTTATTATTGAACAACAACCATGTTCTCAATGAACCCAAAAAACTCATTAATATCAAAGCTGAATGTTTTTGGAAGTAGTTTTTAGTTTGTTTTTAGTTTTAGCTATTTTAGGGGGATATCTGTGTGTACAGGTGACTATTACTGTGCAGAATTATTAGGCAACTTAACAAAAAACAAATATATACCCATTTCATTTATTTATTTTTACCAGTGACACCAATATAACATCTCCACATTCACAAATATACATTTCTGACATTCAAAAACAAAACAAAAACAAATCAGCGACCAATATAGCCACCTTTCTTTGCAAGGACACTCAAAAGCCTGCCATCCATGGATTCTGTCAGTGTTTTGATCTGTTCACCATCAACATTGCGTGCAGCAGCAACCACAGCCTCCCAGACACTGTTCAGAGAGGTGTACTGTTTTCCCTCCTTGTAAATCTCACATTTGATGATGGACCACAGGTTCTCAATGGGGTTCAGATCAGGTGAACAAGGAGGCCATGTCATTAGTTTTTCTTCTTTTATACCCTTTCTTGCCAGCCACGCTGTGGAGTACTTGGACGCGTGTGATGGAGCATTGTCCTGCATGAAAATCATGTTTTTCTTGAAGGATGCAGACTTCTTCCTGTACCACTGCTTGAAGAAGGTGTCTTCCAGAAACTGGCAGTAGGACTGGGAGTTGAGCTTGACTCCATCCTCAACCCGAAAAGGCCCCACAAGCTCATCTTTGATGATACCAGCCCAAACCAGTACTCCACCTCCACCTTGCTGGCGTCTGAGTGGGACTGGAGCTCTCTGCCCTTTACCAATCCAGCCACGGGCCCATCAAGACTCACTCTCATTTCATCAGTCCATAAAACCTTAGAAAAACCAGTCTTGAGATATTTCTTGGCCCAGTCTTGACGTTTCAGCTTGTGTGTCTTGTTCAGTGGTGGTCGTCTTTCAGCCTTTCTTACCTTGGCCATGTCTCTGAGTATTGCACACCTTGTGCTCTTGGGCACTCCAGTGATGTTGCAGCTCCAAAATATGGCCAAACTGGTGGCAAGTGGCATCTTGGCAGCTGCACGCTTGACTTTTCTCAGTTCATGGGCAGTTATTTTGCGCCTTGGTTTTTCCACACGCTTCTTGCGACCCTGTTGACTATTTTGAATGAAACGCTTGATTGTTCGATGATCACGCTTCAGAAGCTTTGCAATTTTGAGACTGCTGCATCCCTCTGCAAGATATCTCACTGTTTTTGACTTTTCTGAGCCTGTCAAGTCCTTCTTTTGACCCATTTTGCCAAAGGAAAGGACGTTACCTAATAATTATGCACACCTGATATAGGGTGTTGATGTCATTAGACCACACCCCTTCTCATTACAGAGATGCACATCACCTAATATGCTTAATTGGTAGTAGGCTTTCGAGCCTATACAGCTTGGAGTAAGACAACATGCATGAAGAGGATGATGTGGACAACATACTCATTTGCCTAATAATTCTGCACTCCCTGTATTCATTCACTCTCACATTCACACACTGGTGGAGGTAAGCTACAGTTGTAGTGGTAGGTTAGGTTTTGCCCAAGGACAAAATGACCAAGACAGAGAGAGCTGGCTCATCAGACAGACAAGCTCATCTTGTAACCTACTGGTTCGCTGGTCAGCACACCAGCTGACTAGCGAACCGGCTAACTAGCACACCAGCTAACTAGCACACCGGCTAAATAGCAAATCAGCTAACTAGCAGACCAGCTAACGGCAGCCACAAGCTGAAGGACGATTAAATGTAGTGGAGATATCAGAGATGACACTGGTGTGTCCGATTCACTCTTTAGCACTCTGGTCACTCCGGTGTGTCAGCCAGAACACCACTGAAGGCCAAATGATCCCAGCATGTGGAATAAAGAGCTTAAGGTTTGGTTTGAGACACTTTATTCTTTCACTGATTGATTCTTGCGGCTGTGATCATGTGTGTGGTTTCTTACAAAAAGGAAGTACACAATACAAATACATGACAAATAAGATGAATAGATAAGTTACATATCCAGTTATATGTACGTACATCAGTATAGCTAATATAGCCATATATAAGGACAAAGATCACAGCACTATAATGCAGTAATGTTAAACACAAAGGTGTATATCTACATAAATCTGTCCTATCAGTGATCAGGGTACTGTAGTATACTTCCACTACATAAACTATAGAAACTAAACGACATTAGTGTGACTTTAAGTTACCATCAGTACAGACGAACTGATGGTAGTTGTACAAAATAAAGGCATTGCAATTATTGTGAAGGGCTTCCGGTTAAACTAAGATCAGCTGATTACCTCATAACAAATTGTTTGCTATAGAACGCAGCTCCCACTCTTCATTAATATCATGTACTGTAACTCCCAAGTAACCATGGTTACCCAGCCACGCCCAGTAGTCTCCAGAGAGACCAACAGCTGGTGCACGTTGTAACGCCGTGGCTTTCGTAGTCTCTCCGTTTTCTACAGCTCATGTGTTCTTCTTGTGATGGTGCGTCTTGAGGGAGGCTCATACATGCCGTCATTTGTTGATCCTAAGAACATTCCTCAGACCGACTTCTTCAACAACACTAATCGGCCTGCAGTTTGTAGCTACTCACTTCACTGTGGTGTTTGTTAGCTTGTCTTTCTTTGGTTTTATCCTGACTCCTCCCACAAGCTGATCCTACGTAGTCTGCCCAAGCCTCCCACCTCTGTTTGTTTGGGTGGTTTGTTTGCTGCCATCAACAGCGTGTAATGCATTTAAGTGATACTTCAGACATGAAGTACTGCGACAATAAAAAACTCAACTTTGCTTAAAAATAACTTTAGTTGTATCAACACTGCCCTCTGGAATAATTAGACTTTGGTGACAAACTGATGTGATCTCCATGTTTCCTTTGTTGGACTGTGGGCGAGTGTCAGAACTGAATGTACTGAGTAACATGTGGAGTTTAAATATGTGTCAGTTCCAGTTTTAGAGCTCTAAAGTGCAGCTATCATGTTAGGAATATGTTAGGAATAGACAGGAACACTGAGCACACTGAGGTCAAATCTTTATTTATCCAGTTCATCTGTAGGCTGAGCTCAGTCCATCCATTTAGTGAAATGATGTTTAAAGGTCTCCTTGTTCTGTGAGCGTGCACAGATCCTGAAGCAGAAAGCCTGGGTTAACAGAGAAATGATCATCACTGTGATGATGCTCACCATCTCTGACTGGGATTTGAGGTTTTGTCAAAGCAGCAAAGAAAGCCTGGCTATGTTGGACTGGGTGTGGAAGCAGCTCCCAGTTTGAGTTCAGGAGACAGACACCCTCTCTACTTTGAATATCAGCTTCAAACTTTCCTTTTTGATAAAACTTATAGTTAGAGCTGGATCAGGTGACCCTGAACCATCCCTTAGTTATGCTGCTATAGAGATGGATAACAGATGGATTGTTGTTTTGTGTGTCTGCAGTCTGTCAGGCTGTCTGATCACAGAGGAAGGCTGTACTTCTCTGGCCTCAGCTCTGACCTCCAACCCCTCCCATCTGAGAGAGCTGGACCTGAGCTACAATCATCCAGGTCTCTCAGGAATTAAGCTTCTGTCGGCTGGACTGAAGGATCCAGGCTGGAGACTGGACACTCTCAGGTATGGAGAGAATGTCTGATATAGGAGGAAGAGCTGGAATCATTTCCTGTGTCTTTCACTCACTTCCTGTTTGTTTCCTGCAGATGAGACATGAACAATCACACATGCAGGAATATTTTCAGGGACAGACACACTAGTCTAGCTGGATAGTACATGGATATTTATGTAGGGGGTCTTCAAGGAGTCTGTTTGCAGGAACATTAATGATAACTGATAAGTCATGTTGAGAGTTTCATTAAAAGTAGACTTACAGTTAGGTAATATTTGGACAGAGACAACATTTTGTAACTTTAGATACAAGTATCAGCCATGTGTGTGTTTCCCATGCTGTATGTCCACAGTCACAGTGACAGTCAGTGACACTGACAGAAGGATGAAACAAGGCTGTGAATCATTTCAGTCTGTGTGTGTGACAAAGAGGCAGACAGGAGCAGCTAACATTTGGAAATGGAAGCTTACTGGAAACACTACATTCACGGCTGAATTCACAATAGATTTGTTCTCAAGTGCACATTTAGCAGCTAATGCTAATACTGTTTTCCCTTTGCTTTCTACAGCAGCTATTGCTAAGTAGGCCACTTTGCTCCGCTAAGGATTTGTGTGACCATGATGGAGACTCTGATAAGCTAATGCTGCTAAGCTAATGCTGTTTATGGGCCCTGTTAGAATCAATATTTCATTCTCATTCTGTTGTTTGAGAACAATATTAACGTTTCACATCATTATAACACAAGAGAAAAGGGTATTGGCATTAGCTACTAGTGCTTATTCACCTCAAATTACCTTTAGCTGCTAATGGCAGCCTACTTAGCATTAACTCCTCACTAATATAATGCTAATTCACATCAAATTAGCATTAACTGCTCATATTGTTATAAGGAAAGAGAAAACGGTATTAGCATTTGCTGCTAATAATTATTCACCCCTAATTAGAATAAGCCGCTAAAAGCAGCCAACTTAGCATTAATTCCTCACTTTGTTGTTACCCAACGGAAAAGAGTATTAGTATTAGCTACTATCATTTTTAATAAGTAAGAGAAAACAGTATTAGCAGTAGCGCATAATGCTAATTCACGTCAACGTAGTATTAGTTAATAATGGCAGCCTACTTAGCATTAACTGCTCACTAATATAATGCTAATTCGCATCAAATTAGCATTAGCTGCTCAAGTTGTTATAAGGAAAAAGAGAAAACGGTATTAGTATTAGCTGCTAATAATTATTCACCCCTAATTAGAGTTAGCCCCTAATGGCAGTCTACTTAGCATTAACTCCTGACATTGTTATAATGCAGGGGAAAAGAGTTACCATTATCGGATAATGCTAATTCTCATCAAATTAGCATTAGTTAATAACGGTAGACTTCATATCATTAGCTGCTGTCATTCTTACAAAGCAAACAGTATGAGCATTAGCTGTTAATCCTTTTTCATCTAAAATTAGAATTAGCCACTAATGGCGTATTGTTAAAAAGTAAGAAAAACATTGTTAGCATAAGCGGATAATGCTAATTCATCTCAAATTAGTATTAGCTAATAATGGCACCTGCTTAGCATTAGCTGGTCACATTGTTATAAGGCAAGAAAATATGGTATTAGCATTAGCTGCCAATTTCTATTTACCTAAAATTAGCATTAGCCACTAATGGTAGCCTATAGCAAAAACTTCTTAATGCTAAATGAAGTTAATTAATGCTAAGTAGGTTTAACTGAAATTAAAGTAGTGTTAGCATTAGCTGCTGATATTGTTAAAAGGTAAGATAAAACATTGCTAGCAGCAGCGGATAATGCTAACACACATAATAATTAGCATTACCTAATAATGGCAGCCTTCTTAGCATTAGCTGCTCATATTGTTATAATGCAAGGGAAAAGAGTTGGCAAAAACAGTGTTAGCATTAGTGGATAATGCTAATTCACCTAAATTAGCATTAGCTAATAATGGCTACGTACTTAGCATTACCTACTAATATTGATATAAAGCAAGAAAATATGGTATTAGCATTAGCTTCTAATGCTTTCTCATCTAAAATTAGAATTAGCCACTAATGGCATCCTATTTAGCATTAACTCTTCACATCGCAAGGGAAAAATTAGAATTCAATTTAAAAAAAAGTGTTCACATTAGCTACTTGTATTGTTAAAAAGTAAGAAAAAACATTGTTAGCATAAGGGGATAATGCTAATTCACCTCAAATTAGTATTAGCTAATAACGGCAACCTACATAGCATTAGCTGGTCACATTGTTATAAAGCAAGAAAATATGGTATTAGCATTATCTGCCAATTCCTATTCACCTAAAATTAGCATTACCTGCTAATGGCAGTCTACTTAGCATTAACTCCTCACTAATGTGATGCTAATTCACATTAAATTAGCTTTAGCATTAGCTGCTAGCATCAGCCTACCTAGCACTAGCTGCTCACATTGTTAAAAGGGAAGAGAATACGATATTAGCATTAGCTGGTAATATTTATTCACCCCTAATTAGAATTAGCCACTAATGGCAGCATACTTAGCGTTAACTCCTCACATCGTTGTAATGCAAATGAGGCTAACTTGCATTAAATTAGACTGCTGTTATTAGCTAATGCTATTTAGCAGTAGCTGCTCACATTGTTATAAAGCAAAGGAAAACGATATGAGCATTAGGTTCTAATGCGTATTTGCCTTAAATTAGACGTAGGTGCTAATGGCAGCCTACTTAGCATTAGCAGCTCAGATGTTATAATGCTAGGAAAAAGAGTGTTAGCATTAGCCGTTCACATTGTTATAAAGTTAAGGGAAATAGTGTTAGCATTAGCTACTCACATTTTTAAAAAAAAGTAAGTGTTAGCATTAGTGCATAATGCTAATTCATGTCAAATTAGCATTAGTTAATAACGGCAGCCTATTTAGCATTAGCAGATAATGTTGACCTTGGCCCACTGGAAAAGTTAAGAACTAAAGATTTAGGAGTGTTTCTCGATAGCTCTTTCTCGTTTGAGAAACAAATGAATTCTGTTATTAAAACCAGCTGTAAGGTTTATATTGTTGATTGTCATTTATGCTTAGAAATATTTACTCATATATGCTTAGAGTTGTATAATCGATTGCATAATGATAGAGGTTTGATCCTGAGTAGTCTGTAAAGACTCTGTGTGCCTTCCAGAGTGCTCTGGCATGCACACACCACTTGGGGCCATGAGAGAGGTCGTACCCTCTCTTACTGATTTATGGTGTAGGACAGGGGTCTCAAACTCAATTTAGCTGGGGGCCGCTGCAGGCAGAGTCTGGGTGAGGCTGGGCCGCATTAGGTTTTCCACAAGAAAGGCATGGTTAAAAAATTCCAATCTTCTCAAATCTCTTTATTTTTATTTTTTAACACAAAATATGAAAAATGAATAAACAAATTAAGAATTAATAAGAAAATAAATCAATCTGTAAAACATAAATAAAATAATAATAAGATATTTTTAGTCAGTGAACTTGTGTGTTTCTTTCAGTCTTCTATATCTGCTGTGTTTAGATTGAAATGTCTGTATTAACAGTTCTATAACCTTCTTCTGAACATGAATGGAACACTGTAGAAAATGAACTGTTCTTCTGAACATGGCTTCTCTTGCCTACTCCTTGCTGCTAGAGACCTGGCAGCGTTTCCTCTCGCATAGCCGAGCCAGATTTGGCCTGAGGGAGGAAGCAGTTGCGACCCTCAGTATGTCTTGAAGATGATCATCCGTAAGTCTGGACCTGTACTTGGACTTATTGAAGTTCAAAGTGGAGAAGAGCTTTTGGCACAAGTATGTGCTACCAAAAAGGCACATGGTCCGCTTGAACATTCGGGAAAGCCGAGGGAAACTAGGGCTCAAGTCTCTCAAAAATTGTCCAAGCTTGTCTGCTTTTCCACTCACCTCCCTGAACTTTGCTTTGAGTTCAGAGTTGCACTGCAGCTCAATGAGCTCCATTTGAAGCACAGAAGGGGCATCTTGCACATCAAAGGAGAAGGGGTCCGCAAAAATGTGAAAGGTGGCTCTGTGTGTCTTGAAGTCAGCAAATCTGTGATCAAATTCCTCCTGTAGCCTCAAAATGACATCAACATACTCGTCAGCACTGAATGGTGTGCCTGCATCCACGAGTGCCTTGCATGCTGGGAAATGGCAAAGGTTTGTCTGAGAGAGCTGAGCTTTCCAGAGCGCCAGTTTTGTGGAGAATGCTCTCACGTTGTCATAGGCAGCACTGACAAGTTGCCCCTGGCCTTGTAACGTCTTGTTCAGTACATTAAGCTCATGTGTCATATCAACAAGAAAAGCTGAGTCCATGAGCCATTTGGGATGAGTTAGCACAGGAACACTAACTCCATCCTTCTCCATGAAGGCTTCACTTCTGCTCTCAACTCAAAAAGTCTCTTTAATACATTTCCCCTGCTGAGCCAACGTACCTCAGTGAAGTCGAGCACATCCCCATATTCTGACTCCATTTCCTCTAAAAAAGCACAGAACCTTCGGTGCTTTAAGCCCCTGGATCTGATTTGGTTGATGCATTTCACAACAATAGACATCACATTGTCAAACTTCAGGCATTTGCTGCAAAGGACCTGCTGATGGATGATGCAGTGCAGAGCAATGGCCTCCTCCACGCCTTCCTCTTCCAGTTTGTTTTGTGCCACCAGTCCATGTTTCCTCCCTGTCATTGATGGCGCTCCATCTGTTGTTATTCCAACAAACCTCTTCCATGGCAAACCAACATTCTCAATGGCATCACACAGCTTGTAAATATCTGCTGAGCGGTGGTCTGGCCATGCATTGGAATTACTGTGAGCAGCTCCTCCATCACTTCAAAACTGTCATCAACACCACGGACATACATTGGGAGCTGGGCAGTGTCGGTGATGTCTGTGGTCTCATCAAGAGCGACTGAGTATACACTGAAACATTTGGCTTTCTCACACAGTTGGTCAGAAATGTCACTTGACAGGTCAGAAATGCGATCTGCTGCGGTGTTGGCAGAAAGGCTGATGTTGCTAAACTGACCTTTCTTTCCCGGACAGACTATATTTGCAGCCTGCAATATGCACTTTTAGACAAATGCACCTTCTGTGAATGGCTTCCCTGCTTTAGCAATCATCTCACTAACCACGTGGCTCCGACTGCTGCATTATTCTCTTTGGTTGCTTTCTTGGAGAAATCTTGCTGCCTCAGTAGATCTGTTTTAAGACTGGCAACCCGGTTCGCTCTCTCGTCTCCCTGGTATTTTGCATCCAGCTCAGCATGTCTAGTTGTGTAATGACGTTTCAAATTGTATTCCTTGTGCAGCGCAACTTTCTCTGTGCAAATAAGACAGGTCGGGGTGCCCCTGTGCTCAACAAAGAAATATTGCATTTCCCACTTTTCCTGAAATTGTCGGTGCTCATCACCAACCTTTCTCTTCACCGCAGGCTTTGAAAAAGACATGTTTGGGGCTATGTGACATTTATAATTCTACTTGGTGTCACTGTCGCATTGAAGTTTCAATCAAGCGTTTAGCCGACGGACGGGGAACGTCTCAACGCGTAGAGAACGTCATTTCTGCTTCTTTTTCTTGCAACCGTAGCACGGCGATCGGCAGATAAAAAGCCGGTAGCAGTCTCCTTTGTTTTTACGCTCGATGTTCATGTCTTTCATGACGACACGAACACCGTGGCGTTTGCAGATGGTAGAAAGTGCAGGGATAGCGAGCGCAAAAAAGGCGACTGCTCACGGCGCCGGGCTGTTGTTACAGGAGAAAGAAGCGGAAATGACACCGTGACATATAACAAATAACATCAGCTGTTTCTGATGTTAGTTGTTTTGACTGCTTTTACATTATATTGAAATATATGTAATGTTCATGTTTGCTGCAATGCAAACGCAGTGATGCAAATAAAAACATGGAGCCACAAATTACGGTGCGACCCTATAATTAGTCCGGGTTACCGGGGACTGTTGTTGCCGATGAACAGGTGTCGCTATGTGACTGCAGACTAAATTGGGCTGCATTGAGTTCATGACTTTTCTTTTATCCCGCCGCCTACGCATCACTGTGAGAGTTAATATGAGATCTCTCTCTGTGGAAAAATAACTTTAAATCCCACTGACGTGTGTATAAATCTATATACGTATAATGTCCCGCTGGGCAGCAACTTAAAAAAACAACTTTTTTTGAGGTGTTGTGAACGC